>NC_140069.1:143653612-144186112 GCF_964194135.1 Talpa europaea
TAGGTCCGTGATGTGAACTCACACATGCACACACATGGAGCACTCTCGCACGTGCACACACACTCTAGCATGTGCACACACACAGAGGCATGTACGGTCATGTACACCCACACACTGAAAAGCAAGGGCGCTCAGCCTGTGCTCTACACTCCCCAGCAGCTAGAGGGAGGCGGCTCCCGAGGTGGTGGGACAGTGACATCACAGCCACCTGCTGGGGCCTCCCTATGGGAAGACCCACTCTGGTCTTGAACCAGCCATGGTTCTCAGTCTCCTCTGCGCTGTGGCCTTTTCTGTCCTGGGAACAGGTGAGTCCAATGGCCGCTGAACCCCTGAGCTACCACCCCAGATCCTGGGTATGAGATTTCCCTCCTCAGGCTTCCTGGAGACGGTCTTTCACCTCCTCTGCCCTTTTCTCGCAGTCCTCACCGATGCAGGCGTCACGCAGAGCCCAAGATACCTGGTCAAAAAAGAGGGAGACCACGCCTTGTTGGAATGTTCACAGGACATGGACCATGATAGAATGTTCTGGTATCGACAGGACCCAGCGTTGGGGCTGAAGCTGCTCCAGTACTCCATCGGTGTCGAGGATACACAGGACGGCGATTTCCCTGATGGGTACAGTGTGTCCAGGGAGAAGAAGGATCGATTCCCCCTGAATGTGACGTCCGCCATGCCCAATCAGACATTTGTGTACCTCTGTGCCAGCAGTTTAGCCACAGCGGGGCACAGACACATCCTCCCTGCACAAAAAAAGGGCCAGGGCGGGGGAAGTGCCACCAGCTGGGGCTGAGGCTAAAGGATGCAGGTGGCCCTGAAGGTCTACATCCTGGAGAACCCTGACCCTCTCCATCCCCCACACACCCCTTCCAAGTCAGGGGCCCCCAAATTTAATGCCCAGGTGGTGTCTGCAACCTGAATTCAGGAGACTCCTGAGGCCGGGAGTCATTTTCCATCTCTTTTACAAGACGCCCCATCCCCTGGGGAGGTCCGATTTGTGGGTACGAGCGATGCCAAGTGAGAAATGAATTAATTGTAGCCCCATTCCTAGCTTCGCCCAGATCTGCACATGCAGGTAAGAGCATGAACTGTGATCATGTCACGCAGACACCTTCCTTTCTACTCCTGAGGCCTGAGAAGAGGCATCTGGACAGCATCAGCCTCACCATGCTGAGGACAAAGGGAGGGAAACTCGATTAGGAGCCTAGAAGGGTCTCCAGTGTGTAACGGTCAGAGGAAGACGGCAGGCGGGGTCAGGGAAGCCTCGGTCAAGGATATCTTCCCTGTGCCCATGAGCCACCTGGTCCAGGCCCACATTCTTCACGGAACCTTTTGGGATCTTTCTGGTTAACTGGTCCACGCGGGATGAAAATTCGCTGTGCTCTGTGCATGAGGCCCAGGGGAGGATAGTCTACTGATGCTGTTTTTTTCTCCTCTTAAACTGCTTCCAGCTCTGAGCCATTATTACCTCAGCCTCACGTGTCCTTGTCAGTGTGTGGTGCTGAATTCTCTGGTTGATTTAGAAAGAAACTTCATCTTTTTTCTAGTGTCTCCCTCAAAAATTTTTTGCTGATTTACCCACATCTCCGAAATTGCATTCACTCTACCAGCTGACTGTCTTTCTACCCCAATTTCCATCTTTGAGGTCTCATTAGTGAGGGGCTGTCTATGCTTCCCTTCTCCAGGCCTGAGAGTACTGTCTCCTCTCAGTCTACAGCTGCATCACACTGCCCTGGAGGACTCAGAAGGGAAGTGACTGTGACTGACTCCCAGTCTCAGAAGGACTCCTCCCTAGCCCCACCCCTGATCCCTAGCCCCACCCCTCCTCTCTAGACCACCCATCCTCCCTAGCCCTGCTCCTGCTCCCTAGCCCAGCCCCTCCACCCTTGCCCTAACCTCCTCCCTAGCCCCAACCCTGCTCCCAATTACCATCCCTCCTCCCTAGCCACAACCATGATCCCTAGCCCCACCCTTTCTCCCTAGCCTAAGCCCTCCTCCCCAGTCTCTGGCACACACCCTGTTCTGCCCACCCTCTGCACAGCCCTTGTGCTCTCTGTACCTTCCTTAACTCAGTTCAAGCACAGAGATGTCTTTTTCTCCTGACTTAGCCCAGGTCAAGCTCCTCCTCCCGCCTCTCCCTCCGTCCCCTCCCCCCTCCCTGCTGACAGTGCACCAGGTTCCTACACCTGGAGCCAGCCATGCCTGCATCTCAGCCAAGAGGAGAGGACCAAGTTTCAACCCCAGGTGTCCTACCTCTAGAGCCTGCCTCAACCAATTTACTGATAACTGTTATTTAAAAATTGTTATGGAAAGCTAGAATTTCCATGAAGGAAATACATATATTCTATCTCTATATATTTACATATATTTCTAACTATCACATAAATAGGAGAAAGACAGACAGACAGACAGACAGCACACATAATGTTTTCCTAACCAGAGCTGAGCGTCACTTGAGAACAGTATTCTGAGGACTGGGGGCGGCAGCAGAGCTCGGGCCTGCCTCGCTGCCAGGTCCTTCTAAAGACAGCTGCTAGGTCCATGATGTTAACTCACACATGCACACACATGGAGCACTCTCGCACGTGCACACACTCACAGGCATTAGCACACACGCACAGGCATGTACGCTCATGTACACCCACACACTGAAAAGCAAGGGCGCTCAGCCTGTGCCCTACACTCCCCAGCGGTTGGAGGGAGGCGGCTCCCAAGGTGGCAGGACAGTGACATCACAGCCACCTGCCGCGGCCTCGCTGGGGGAGACCCGCTCTGGTCTTGAACCGGCCATGGTTCTCAGGCTCCTCTGCACTGTGGCCTTTTCTTTGCTGGGAGCAGGTGAGTCCAATGGCAGCTGAACCCCTGAGGTACCGCCCCAGATCCTGGGTACGTGATTTCCCTCCTCACATCCTAGAGACGGTCATTCACCTCCTCTGCCCTTTTCTCACAGTCCTCACCGATGCAGGCGTCACCCAGAGCCCAAGATACCTGGTCAAAAAAGAGGGAGACCACGCCTTGTTGGAATGTTCACAGGACATGGACCATGAGAGCATGTTCTGGTATCGACAGGACCCAGCGCTGGGGCTGCAGCTGCTCCACTACTCCCTCTATGTCAAGGATACTCAGAAAGGCGATTTCCCTAATGGGTACAGCGTGTCCAGGAAGGAGAAGGAATGATTCCCCTTGAATGTGACGTCCACTAGGTCCAATCAGACATCTGTGTACCTCTGTGCCAGCAGTTTAGCCACAGCGGGGCACAGACACATCCTCCCTACATAAAAAGGGCCAGGGCAGGGTAAGTGCCACCAGCTGGGGCTGAGGTACCGGATGCAGGTGGCCCTGAAGAGCCACGTCCTGGAGAACCCTGACCCTCTACATCCATCCACACCCCTTCCAAGTCAGTGTCACCCCAAAGTTAATGCCCAGATGGTGTCTGCAACCCGATTCAGGAGTCTCTCATGGCCCAGAGACGTCCTCCTACATAGCCAGCCTCACAGGAAAAGCCCTATTCTACCCTCCTGTCTCACCTTCCTTGCCTTCTTTGCCCCAGGCCCTTACACTTGCTCCTTGGCTGGTTCTTGACTGACATTTCACTAGAGGGCCCTCCCACACCCTAATTATCTATATAATGAAAAGGAATAGAATATATTACGGTGTCATATATATATATCATACCAGAAGATAGCAGCATGATAGGATCCTGCACTTAGATGTACTTTGAGAATTCTGCAGAGAACGTGCCAGTTTTGTCTGGATCCCTGAAAACTAAGAGGAGATTCCATTTGAACTTCACCTTGACTGTGGGACATTTGGACAAAGAGGACAAGTTCTGCAAGTTTGTTCACACCTGGAGGGGAATTAATGACAAGAAGGAAGACCATCAACTGCTCAGAATTAAATCCAACTGAAGAAATTGGACAGAATGGAGTTTTTGAAGAAGCTGATTATCTGGTTTCATGAACATAAGTATGAAAATTCCTTGTAGGCTGTTGCTCAGGCTGATCTGAAGTAGCAGCTGATGTCATCAGCAGGCAGGTGATTGGTTAGTCCAAATTTTAACAGTCATCGTGTCCTTGGTTCCTCACAAAGACCATCACATTCAATAATGTGTGATCTTATTATCATTAGTCATTCCCGCTTGAATAGAGGAAGCTGAATTGTCTGGGGGAAAACCACATGGAAATTACAACAGGTGGCAGTATACACACTTAGGCAATTGGGATGCAATAGAAATATTTATATTCTGCAGAACTCAGCATACAAAGAAATTAACTATGAGGTCAGAAAATGCTACTCAACATAAAGATTTAGAGAACAGAGATAACATGTTTGGAAATAAAGATGATGGATTCTGGTTCTTTACAGAGAATAAACACTAATAAATAAACAAGCTAAAACACACCAGAAATATCTAAAAGGTAAAATACTCTGCAGAGCAGTGACAGGTCTCAGAATCATAAAAACAACAGGGATCTGTATTATGTGAAAAAGGAATTAAGCAATTAATCATCAAAAGCAACGCTCAGCCCTGAGTGAGAAACTGATGTTCAAATTAATGATACAGGAAAACCTCAGATAATTGTAAATCTCTGGATGAATGCTGGGTCAGAGATAAATGAAAGGGCATCACCAACAGGGGGAGACGTTCATGTGCTGACACACATATAAGCATGTGTATCCATCCTCATGTCTGTCTCTTACCTACTAAGCCTCTATCTACACATGTACATGAAGTAAGAGAGAGACAGGACAGAGATCTGCACAAAGTACCACTGAGGTATTAGCAGCAAGCATCGCAGACAGTGGTGACGTGTGTTATTTATCTTTCTTTTCTAACATTCTAAAATCTACATGAATAGTTTCTCTTGGTAAAAATAGGTGTGAAATGTTTTTCAATGAAAATTGAAAATTGGATCATTTTCAATGAATAAAATAGAAACCAGTCACATTTCCACAGCAGGGAACGGTGCTCCCTTCTGACAGGAGGGCGGGGTTGTGCTCAGGAACATGAAGGCACCAGGAGGCTGAGTCTGCAAAGCCATCACAGGAGAAGGAGGCTGAGGGGGCAGAGGAACACCCCCCCCTTTCTCGCCTTGGTTGCTGCCATGAACATGAGGCTCCTCTGCTGTTTAGCCCTCTGTCTCCTGGGAGCTGGTGAGTCCTAAATAAAGAGAAAAATTCTGTCCTGCCTTCACCTGTCTCCAGCCCAGGTCCTTCTCTGCACAAGGTCCCTCCTGGCTCTGTCCACAGCTTCTGTTTCCTTTCTTCACAGACTCTCTTGATGTCCAAGTCACCCAGACCCCAGGACATCTGGTCAAAGGCAGAGGCCAGAAGGCTGAGATGAACTGTACTCCTGCACGAGGACATCGTTACCTTTACTGGTATCAACAGATCCCGGGAAAGGAGCTTACATTTTTGGCATACTTCCAAAATAAAAATCCTCTGGATCAAACTGAGTTGATCAAGAAGCAGCGATTCTCAGCTAAATGTCCCGAGAACTCACCCTGCAGCCTGGAAATCACATCCTCCGAAACAGCAGACTCAGCGCTGTATTTCTGCGCCAGCAGTGAGTACACAGTAGTGAAATGTCAGCTCCTGTGTGCACAAATTGAAGGACCCCGCTCAGGAAGCAGGTGTCATGGTCAGCGGGAAGGAAGCCAAGAAATGCTTAAGCCACTGTGGGGTTAGGACAAGACCGGGGTTAGCAGCTGTCACGGAGCGACAGACAGACAGTTGTGGAACGGCCGCCTCCCAACTCACAACTGTCTTGGCCTCTTCTGCGGGCTGCATGTCTTCTCTCTGTTTTCTGCCTTTCTCTTTTTCTCCTTGTCTCATGGTGAGGATGAGCTGGTTCTCATGGTCACAAACCTGCTGGCACCTTCTACCACGCAGGTGAAGACCAACCCTGCTCTGTTAAGCCCGGGTTTAAAATACCATGGAATATTACTCAGCATTCAAAAAAGATGAACACATACCATTTGCAGCAACATGGATGGCGCTGGAAGGGATCATGCTCAGCGAAATAAGCCAGAAAGAAAAAGAAAAATACCGGATGGTCTCACTCATAGCAGGAATCTAGAAAACCTAAATAAGGGACCAGGAAAATGAATAACTATAAGAAAGTGAAAATCAAAATCAACAAAAAACTATGAACCGGAGACACTTTTTGGGGGGTGGGGAGCGGGAGGGGAGGGATTGGGGTCAAAATAAGGGGGTTGCAATTGTATGGGGAATATAAAAATAAAATTTAAATAAAAAAATAAAAATAAATAAAATAAATAAAAAATGTAATACAAAAAAAAAAAAAATACCAGGTGAAAGAGGCACCACTACCCCCATAGAGGTATCATACTCTAGAGGACACACACACCCCTTCACACAGCAACACCCTCACACAGCATCACCTTCTCATAGTGATAAAAGACGAGGGATACAGTGACTCCTCAGAACTGAAATGGCCTTTCACAACCCTTTAGTGGACAGAGAGAACAGAGGATGAGGAAGACAGATGTGCCCCAACCGTGTGGGAAGCAGCCATTAGCAACCCCCACCACGTCTGATCTGCTCACCAGAATGAGCCCATGTCCAGCCTTTTTTTTTTTTTAAAGACTTATTTATTTATTTATATAACCACTGGGTACAGTCAGAAGTGCAGAGGGTGAGAGAATTCACCAGATCCAGAGCAGGGAACAGAAGAGGCAGACTGACGAAGTACACTGCTGAGGGGAGCAGCGGGCAAGGCAAGAGAGGTCTGTAGTGCCATGTGGGACTCTCTCCAGTGGCCGGGGATCGAACTGGCACTTCAGAGGCTGCGGGCAGCTTCGCACCCAGCGCTCAACCCCTGCGCCACCAGGGGAGGCCCCCCCAGTCCAGGCTTTTGAACTAGACACACAACCTAAACCCACAATGTGGATGGACTGAGTTTATTTATTTTTTTTTTACCCACAGGTGTTTTGAAAGGTCAGTGTTCAAAAAATATATCTGTGAATAGACCAAGACAGGAATATACTAGGAATTACTTTGTGGCAGAGTAGAAATGAGCACAACTGAAGGAAAAAAGTGCAATGTTGATGATAGCTTACGTTGCACGTTATACCTTACTGAGGGATAAGGAAATGCACCAGTTTTCAGCATAAAGCTGACCTTGGCCAACTCTCCCAAGCACATACGAATAAGACAGACCAGATGGGCACTGGAAGAAGCAGCCTCAAAGGGGGACGAGAACAGGGCAGCCCCCTCGCCTTACCAACGGCCCAGCCACGTCTGTGTCACACGTCCCTCTGCACAGGGGTGTGGCTTCTCCCTGAACACAAGGCCAAGCAGCAGCCAAGGTGGAGGCAAGACAGGAATCAGCTGGGCCCTGTTGTCAGAGGCCACCATGGCTGCCCGGCTCCTGGGCCGTGTGATGCTTTTCCTCATGGGGGCAGGTGAGTCCTGGGACCCAAGGGCAGCCCTTGGCCTTGCTTGCCGGTCTTGGCTCAAGCCCTTTCCTGAGGCACGACCATCAGATGCCCTCCTGAGCTCTCTGTGACTCACCTTCTCCCCTGCCAGGCCATGGAGCAGCAGGAGTGACCCAGTCCCCCAGACACCGCATCACATTGCCCAAGAGGGAGTAGGTGTTGGAGTGTTCTCAGCGCACAAGCCACGACGCCATGTACTGGTATCGGCAAGACCCGGGCCTGGACCTGAAGGAGATCTACTACTCCCGTAATGCTGACATACTGAGAAGGGAGATGGTTCTGAGGGATACCCTGTCTCCCGAAAAGACAAGGACATTTTCCCCCTGACCCTGAAGTCAACTGCCCTGGAGCAGACCTCTCTGTACCTCTGTGCCAGCAGGGAGGACACAGCGTGGCACAGCTGGCTTCTCTCACACAAAAAGGGCAGCCACAAGGGAGGAGCTCCCCACCCCGGGAGCAGCATCCCACCCTCAGCTCCCACCAAAGTCCCTCCCCAGTGCTGAGCCTTCCGTTCACGCCCAGTGAGCAGGACAAGCGACTGTGTTGGGCCCGTGGTGGGAGAGAGTAACGTCACCCAAACTGAATCTCCCGTTGTCAGTGCCATCACTCAACAGAGTTCTGCCCTATGCCAGTGCCTTCTTCTCCCTCGGAGGACGGTGTTTTAGGAATTCTGCTTTCTCCCATTTTTGTACTCAGCAAACAGCCCTGCCATCCACCCAAACGCCCAAGCCAGAGCTGGGGAGTCACCTCCGCCGTGTCTCGGACACCTCCTCGCCTCATCCATCACCGCCCCTGCGTGTTTCTAAGCAGAGTTCCTGGTTGTTTCACTGATTTTTCTAATTTCACAGATAACCTCTATGGTCAGCAAATGTCCTCTCTCACCCAGATTCCTTAACCCGCTTCCAAGGAGTCACCCACAAACCCCTCTCTTGGGCTTAAACCCTTCAGTGTCTTTCCTTAAGGGAGCTGAAGGGAGAGAAGGGAGGGGGCCAGTATGAAGTTGGGGGGAAGGAGAAGGCCTCATGGAGCGCCCATTCAGTCCATCACCCAGGTCACCGTGCACAATGGGGCCCTTCCACCAACCCAAACCTAACACCGTGACAACATTGCCCAACTGAGATGTGGCCAAGGTGGGCTGTGCATTCAGAAACCGCCTGGGCCCCCGGGGGTCCTGGGGAGCAGTCACGAGCTCAGAGGACAGGGGTGAGCTTGCCAGGTGGGCCTGGCAGAGGAGACAATGGGACAGTTGCAGTTATCCTGGAAAAGAAGGCCCTGCCCACTGAAATGCAATCCTAAGACAACTCTGCATGAGGCGATGAATCTGGGACAAAGACCTGAAATTAGCGAGGCTGTGGCTGGAGAAGGAGCAGCCCTGGACAAGCACATGCTGCTGCAGGAGCGGGCGGTGAGCAGTAGGACATGACCCTGCTGGGCTGGACAGGTCTTCTGGGCCCTGGAGCTGGTCCCCGATACCACGTGTGTCTGAGGCCTGAGGAAGCTCCTGCAGTAGGTGGGGCCCGGGAATCTGGCTCCATTGCCATCAGGCAAGTCTATGAAGAGTTTGGGCTGAGGGAGCCTGCTGACATGGTGGAAGAGAACTAAGAGACAGAGGACCTGACACCACAGCCCTGGGTGCTGTCCACTGTGCTGTCATGGGGGCGGCCTCCTGTCTCCAGGGAAACTGCTTCCCCTAATGGGGCAGGGCTCAGGACCACAGGGCACCACATGCCCAGTGCCAACCTTTTCTACGCAGACAGGAAGTGGCTGTGTAGGATGTGGGCGAACTGCTGGTAGAAGTGTCTGCAGTTCAGGACGCCTGAGGCCAGGAGTCATTTTCAGTCTCTTTTTACAAGACGCCCCATCTCCTGGACGTCCTCTTTGTGGGTACAAGCGATGCCAAGTGAGAAACGAATTAATAGTAGCCCACTCCTGGCTCGCGCCCAGATCGGCACATGCAGGTAAGAGCACGTACTGTGATCAAGTCACCCAGTCACATTCCTTCTGCCCCTGAGGCCTGAAAAGATGTGTCTGGACAGCATCAGCCTCATGACACTGAGGATAAATGGAGGGAAACTCGAGCAGGATCTTAGAAGGGTCTCCAGTGTGTCATGGTCAGAGGAAGACGGCAGGTGGGGTCAGGGAAGCCTCGGTCAAGGATGTCTTTCCCGAGCCCATGAGCCACCTGGTCCAGGCCCACGTTCTCCACGGGACCTTTTGGGATCTTTCTGGATAACTGGTCCACGGGAATGATAAGTCGCTGTACTCTATGCATGAGGCCCATGGTAGGATAGTCTACTGATGCTTTTTTTTTTTCTCCTCTTACACTGCTTCCAGCTCTGCAGCCATCATTACCTCAGCATCACGCGTCCTTATCAGTGTGTGGTGCTGAATTCTCTGGTTGCTTTAGAAAGAACCTTCATCATTTCTCTAGTGTCTCCCTCAAAAATTTTTTGCTGATTTACCCAAATCTCCGAATTTGCATTCACTCTACCAGCTGACTGTCTTTCTACCCCAATTTCCATCTTTGAGGGTCTCATGAGTGAGGGGCTCTCTACGCTTCCCTTCTCCTGGCCTGAGAGTGCTGTCTTCTCTCACTACAGCTGCATCACACTGCCCTGGAGGACACAGAAGGGAAGTGACTGTGTTGACTGCCAGTCTTAGAGGGACTCCTCCCTAGCCCCACCCCTGCTCCCTAACCCCATCCCTCTCCCTAGCCCCACTTCTGCTCCCTTGTCTCACCCATGTTCCCTAGCCACACCACTGATCCCTAGCCCCACCCATCCTCCCTAGCCCTGCTCCTGCTCCTTAGCCCCGCCCCTCCACCCTTGCCCTAATCTCCTCCCTAACCCCAACCCTGCTCCCAATTACCATCCCTCCTCCCTAGCCACAACCATGTTCCCTAGCCCAACCCTTTCTCCCTAGCCTCAGCCCTCCTCCCCAGTCTCTGGCACACACCCTGCTCTGCCCACCCTCTGCACAGCCCTTGTGCTCTCTTTGCCTTCCTTAACTCAGTTCAAGCACAGAGATGTCTTTTCTCCTAACTTAGCCCAGGGAAAGCTCCTCCTCCCGCCTCTCCCTCCACACCCTACCCCCTCCCTGCTGACAGTGCACCCCATTCTCACACCCTGAGCCAGTCATGCCTGCAGTCCCAGCCAGGAAGTGAGGACCAAGTTTCAACCCCAGGTGGCCTAACTCTAGAGCCTGCCCTCAACCCATTCTCTGATAACTGTTATTTAAAAATTGTTATGGAAAGCTAGAATTTCCATGAAGGAAATAAATATATTCCATCTCTATTCATTTACATATATTTATAACTATCACATAAATAGGAGAGAGACAGACAGACAGACAGACAGATGACATAATGATTTCCTAATCAGAGCTGAGCGTCACTTGAGAACAGTATTCTGAGGACTGGGGGCGGCAGCAGAGCTCGGGCCTGCCTCGCTGCCAGGTCCTTCTAAAGACAGCTGCTAGGTCCATGATGTTAACTCACACATGCACACACGGAGCACTCTCGCACGTGCACACACTCACAGGCATTAGCACATACGCACAGGCATGTACGCTCATGTACACCCACACACTGAAAAGCAAGGGAGCTCAGCCTGTGCCCTACACTCCCCAGCAGCTGGAGGGAGGCGGCTCCCGAGGTGGCAGGACAGTGACATCACAGCCACCTGCCGCGGCCTCCCGGGGGGAGACCCACTCTGGTCTTGAACCGGCCATGCTTCTCAGGCTCCTCTGCGCTGTGGCCTTTTCTGTCCTGGGAGCAGGTGAGTCCAATGGCAGCTGAACCCCTGAGCTACCGCCCCAGATCCTGGGTACGAGATTTTCCTCCTCAGGCTTCCTGGAGACGGTCTTTCACCTCCTCTGCCCTTTTCTCACAGTCCTCACCGATGCAGGCGTCACCCAAAGCCCAAGATACTTGGTCAAAAAAGAGGGAGACCACGCCTTGTTGGAATGTTCACAGGAAATGGACCATGAGAGCATGTTCTGGTATCGACAGGACCCAGTTCTGGGGCTGCAGCTGCTCTACTACTCCTTCTATGTCAAGGATACGCAGAAAGACGATTTCCCTGATGGGTACAGTGTGTCCAGGAAGGAGAAGGAATGATTCCCCTTGAATGTGACGTCCACCAGGTCCAATCAGACATCTGTGTACCTCTGTGCCAGCAGTTTAGCCACAGCGGGGCACAGACACATCCTCCCTACATAAAAAGGGCCAGGGCAGGGTAAGTGCCACCAGCTGGGGCTGAGGTACAGAATGCAGGTGGCCCAGAAGAGCCACATCCTGGAGAACCCCGACCCTCTACATCCATCCACATCCCTTCTAAGTCAGGGCCACCCCAAAGTTAATGCCCAGGTGGTGTCTGCAACCCGATTTAGGAGTCTCTCATGGCCCAGAGACGTCCTCCCACATAGCCAGCCTCACAAAAAAAAAACCTTATTCTACCCTCCTGTGCCAGCTTCCTTGTCTTCTTTGCCCCAGGCCCTATACTTGCTCTTTGGCTGGTTCTTGACTGATGTTTCACTAGAGGGCCCTCACACACCCTAATTATCAATATAATGAAATGGAATGTAATATAATCAGTGTCATGTATCATGTACAGCACATCAGAAGATAGCAGCACCATAGGATCCTGCACTTAGATGTACTTTGGGAACTCTGCAGACAACGTGCCAGTTCTGTCTGGATCCCAGAAAACTAAGAGGAGATTCCATTAGAACTTCACCTTGATTGTGGGTGGGACATTTGGACAAAGAGGACAAGTTCTGCAAGTTTGTTCACACCTGGAGGGGAATTAATGACGAGAAGGAAGACCATCAACTGCTCAGAATTAAATCCAACTGAAGAAATTGGACAGAATGGAGTTTTTGAAGAAGCTGAGTGTCTGGTTTCATGAACATAAGTATGAAAATTCCTTGTAGGCTGTTGCTCAGGCTGATCTGAAGTGACAGCTGATGTCATCAGCAGGCAGGTGATTGGTTAGTCCAAAGTTTCAACAGTCATCCATGTCCTTGGTTCCTCACAAAGGTCATCACATTAAATAATGTGTGATCTTATTATCATTAGTCATTCCCGCTTGAATAGAGGAAGCTGAATTGTCTGTGGGAAAACCACATGGAAATTAGAAAAGGTGGCAGTATACACAGCCAGGCAATTGGGATGCAATAGAAATATTTACATTCTGCAGAACTCAGCATACAAAGAAATTAACTATGAGGTCAGAAAATGCTACTCAACATAAAGATTTAGAGAACAGAGGTAACATGTTTGGAAATAAAGATGATGGATTCTGGTTCTTTACGGAGAATAAACACTAATAAATAAACAAGCTAAAACACACCAGAAATATCAAAAAGGTAAAATACTCTGCAGAGCAGTGACGTCTCAGAATCATAAAAACAACAGGGATCTGTATTATGTGAAAAAGGAATTAAGCAATTAATCATCAAAAGCAATGCTCAGCCCTGAGTGAGAAACTGGTGTTCAGATTAATGATACAGGAAAAGCTCAGATAATTGCAAATCTCTGGATGGATTCTGGGTCAGAGATATATGAAAGGGCATTACCAACAGGGCAGATGTTCATGTGCTGACACACATATAAGCATGTGTATCCATCCTCATGTCTGTCTCTTACCTACTACGCCTCTATCTACACATGTACATGAAGTAAGAGGGAGACAGGACAGAGATCTGCACAAAGTACCACTGAGATATTAGCAGCAAGCATCGCAGACAGTGGTGAAGTGTGTTATTTATCTTTCTTTTCTAACATTCTAAAATCTATATGAATAGTTTCTCTTGGTAAAAATAGGTGTGAAATGTTTTTCAATGAAAATTGAAAATTGGATGTTTTCCATGAATAAAATAGAAACCAGTCACATTTCCACAGCAGGGAAGGGCACTCCCTTCTGACAGGAGGGCGGGGTTGTGCTCAGGAACATGAAGGCACCAGGAGGCTGAGTCTGCAAAGCCATCACAGGAGAAGGAGGCTGAAGGGGCAGGTGAACACCCCCCCCTTTCTCGCCTTGGTTGCTGCCATGAACACGAGGCTCCTCTGCTGTTTAGCCCTCTGTCTCCTGGGAGCTGGTGAGTCCTAAATAAAGAGAAAAATTCAGTCCTGGCTTGGCCTGTCTCCAGCCCCAGGTCCTTCTCTGCACAAGGTCCCTCCTGGCTCTGTCCACAGCTTCTGTTTCCTTTCTTCACAGACTCGCTTGATGTCCAAGTCACCCAGACCCCAGGACATCTGGTCAAAGGCAGAGGCCAGAAGGCTGAGATGAACTGTCTTCCTGCACAAGGACATACTTACGTTTACTGGTATCAACAGATCCCAGGAAAGGCATTTACATTTTTGGCATACTTCCAGAGTGAAAATCCTCTGGATCAAACTGAGTTGATCAAGAAGCAGCGATTCTCAGCTAAATGTCCCAAGAACTCACCCTGCAGCCTGGAAATCTCATCCTCCAAACCAGAAGACTCAGCGCTGTATTTCTGCGCCAGCAGTCAGCACACAGTAGTGAAATGTCAGCTCCTGTGTGCACAAATTGAAGGCCTCAGCTCAGGAAACAGGTGTTTCGTTAGGCGGAAAGGAACCAAAAAAAGGCTTAAGCCACTGTGGGATTAGGACAAGACCAGGGGTTAGCAGCTGTCAAGGAGCGATGGACAGACAGTTCTGGAACAGCTGTCTCCCAACTCACAACTTTCTTTGCTTCTTTTTTTTTTAAGCTTTATCATTTTTTACATTTTTTTAGACAATATTTGCTTCCCCCCACCCCTCAGATTGAGTCCCCTAGAATTTTCTTTGCTTCTTCTGCGGGCTTCATGTCTTCTCTCTGTTTTCTGACTTTCTCTTTTTCTCCTTTTCTCATGGCGAGGATGAGCTAGTCCTCATGGTCACAAATCTTCTGGCACCTTCTACCACACGGTGAAGACCAGGCCTGCTCTTTTAAGCCTGGGTTTAAAATGCCAGGGAAAGAGACCACTACTACCACAGTGGTGTAGTCCTCTAGAGGGCACAACACACCCCTTCACACAGCATCACCTTCACATAATGATAAAAGGCTAGGGTAGAGTGACTTTTCAGAACTGAAATGGCCTTCAAAACCCCTTTAGTAGACAGAGAGAACAGAGGATGAGGAAGACAGATGAGCCCCAAGCTGGGAAAGCAGATGCTAGCAACCCCTACCACGTCTGATCTGCTCACCAGGAATGAGCCCCAGTCCAGGCTTTTGAACTGGACACACACCCAAAACCCACAACCGGATTGGACTGAGTTTTTTTATTTTTTACCCACAGGTGTTGAAAAGGTCAGGTTGTGTTCAAAAAATAAATCCATGAATAGACCAAGACAGGAATACACTAGGAATTACTTTTGTGGCAGGTAGAAATGAGCACATCCGTGGTACAAACGTGCAATGTTGATGATAGCTTAAGTTTCACGCTATACTTTCCTGAGGGATAAGAAATGCACCAATTTTCAGCATAAAGCTGAACTTTGGCCAACTCTCCCAAGTACATACGAATAAGACAGACCAGATAGGCACTGGAAGAAGCAGTTCAAAGGGGGACGGAATAGGGCAGCTCCCAGGCTGACCCACGGCCCAGCCACGTCTGTGTCACACGTCCCTCTGCACAGGGGTGTGGCTCCTCCCTGAACACGAGGCCAAGCAGCAGCCAAGGTGGAGGCGAGACAGAAATCAGCTGGGCCCTGTTGTCGGAGGCCACCATGGGTGCCCGGCTCCTGGGCCGTGAGATGCTTTTCCTCCTGGGAGCAAGTGAGATCCAGGACCAAGGGCAGCCCTTGGCCTTGCTTGCCAGTCTTGGCTCAAATCCTTCCCTACAGCATGACCATCAGATGCCCTCCTGAGCTCTCTGTGACTCACCTTCTCCCCTGCCAGGCCATAGAGCAACAGGAGTGACCCAGTCCGCCAGACACCTCATCATGTTGCCCGGGAGGGAGCAGGAGCTGGAGTGATCTCAGAGCACAAGCCACGATGCCATGTACTGGTATCGGCAAGACCCGAGGCTGGGCCTGAAGCTGATCTACTACTCCATTAATGTTGACATAACTGAGAAGGGAGATGGTTCTGAGGGATACGAGGTCTCCCGAAAAGACAAGTACAATTTCCCCCTGACCCTGAAGTCAACCGCCCTGGAGCAGACCTCTCTGTACCTCTGTGCCAGCAGGGAGGACACAGCGTGGCACAGCTGGCGTCTCTCACACAAAAAGGGCAGCCACAAGGGAGGAGCTCCCCACCCCGGGAGCAGCATCCCACCCTCAACACCCACCAAAATTCCTCCCTGGTGCTGAGCCTTCCGTTCACGCCCAGTGAGCAGGACAAGCGACTGTGTTGGGGTCCGTGGCGGGCGAGAGTTGCTTCACACAAACTGAATCTCCCGTGTCAGTGCCAACACTCAACAGAGTTTTGCATTATGCCAGAGCCTTCTCCTCCCTCGGGGGACAGTGTTTTACTAAATCTGCTTTCTCCCATGTTCTTCCATTCAGCAAACAGCTCTGCCATCCACCTAAACACCCAAGCCAGAGCTGGGGAGTCACCCCCATCCTGTCCAGACACCTCCTCGCCTCATCCATCACCGCCCCCGCATGTTTCTAAGCAGAGTTCCTGGCGAGTTTTACTAATTTTTCGAATTTCACAGGTAATCTCTATGGTCAGCAAATGTCCCTCTCACCAGATTCCTTAAATAGCTTCCAAGGAGTCACCCATAAACCCCTCTCTTGGGCTGAAACCCCTTCAGTGTCTTGCCTTAAAGGAGCTGAAGGGAGGGAAGGGAGGAGGCCAGGGATGCAGGGGGCCGGGGGAGGGAGAAGGCCTCATAGAGCGCCCATTCAGTCCATCACCCGGGTCACCGTGCACAATGGGGCGCTTCCACCACCCCAAACCTAACACTATGACAACATTGCCCAGCTGAGATGTGCCAAGGTGGGCTGTGCATTCAGGAAACCGCCTGGGCCCCCGGGGGGCCTGGGGAGCAGTCACGAGCTCAGAGGACAGGGGTGAGCTTGCCAGGTGGGCCTGGCAGAAGAGACAAGGGGACAGTTGGGGTTATCCTGGAAAAGAAGGCCCTGCCCACTGAAATACAATCCTAAAACAACTATGCATGAGGCGATGAACACAGGACCAAGACCTGAAATTAGCGAGGCCGTGGCTAGAGAAGGAGCAGCCCTGGACAAGCACGTGCTGCTGCAGGAGCGGGCGGTGGGCAGCGGGACAGGCCCCTGCTGGGCTGGACAGGTCTTTGGTGTTCTGGAGCTGGTCCCTGAGACCACATGTGTCTGAGGCCGGAAGAAGCTCCTCCTTTAGGTGGGGCCCGGGAATCTGGCTCGATTGCCATCAGGCAAGTCTATGAAGGGTCTGGGCTGAGGAAGCCTGCTGACATGGTGGAAGGGAACTGAGGGACAGAGGACCTGACAATACAGCCCTGGGTGCTGTCCACTGTGCTGTCGTGGGGGCGGCCTCCTCTCTCCAGGGAAGCTGCTTCCCCTAATGGGGCCAGGCTCAGGACCACTGGGCAGCACACACAGAGTGCCCACCCTGTCTGTGCAGACAGGAAGCATCCGAGTAGGCTGTGGGCGAACTGCAGGCAGAAGTGTCTGCAGCACGGGACGCCTGAGGCCGGGAGTCTTTTTCAGTCTCTTTTTACAAGACGCCCCATCTCCTGGACGTCCTCTTTGTGGGTACGAGTGATGTCAAGTGAGAAATGATTAATCATAGCCCCACTCCTGGCTCACGCCCGGATCTGCACAGGCAGGTAAGAGCACGTACTTTGATCATGTCACGCAGTCACCTTCCTTTCTGCCCCTGAGGCCTGACAAGCTGCATCTGGACAGTATCAGCCTCTCAACTCTGAGGATAAAGGAAAGGAAACTCGAGCAGGAGCTTAGAAGGGTCTCCAGTGTGTCATGGTCAGAGGAAGACGGCAAGCGGGTTCAGGGAAGCCTCAGTCAAGGATGTCTTCCACGAGCCCATGAGCCACCTGGTCCAGGCCCACATTCTCCATGGGATCTTTTGGGATCTTTCTGGATAACTGGTCCACATGGGATGAACAGTAGCTGTGCTCTGCGCATGCGGCCCAGGGGAGGATAGTCTACTGATGCTTTTATTTCCTCCTTTTAATCTCCTTCCAGCTCTGCAGCCATTGTTACTTCAGCATCACGGGTCCTTGTCAGTTGTGGTGCTGAATTATCTGGTTGCTTGAGAAAGAACCTTCATCATTGCTCTAGTGTGTCCCTCAAAACTTTTTTACTGATTTACCCAAATCTTCAAATTTGCATTCATTCTACCAGCTGACTGTTTTTCTACCCCAATTTCCATCTTTGAGTGTCTCATATGTGAGGGCCTGTCTATGCTTCCCTTCTTCTGGCCTGAGAGTGTTGTGTCCTCTCAGTCTATGGCTGCATCACACTGCCCTGGAGGACACAGAAGGGAAGTGACTGTGTTGACTGCCAGTCTTAGAGGGACTCCTCCCTAGGCCCACCCCTGCTCCCTAGCCCCTCCCCTGTTCCCTGCCTCCACCCTGCTCCCTAGCATCACCCCTGTTCCCTAGCCTCACAACTCCTCCCTAGCCTCACCCCTGCTCTCCTGTCTCTGGCACACACCCTGCTCAGCCCACCCTCTGCACAGCCCTTGTGCTCTCTTCGCCTTCCTTAACTCAGTTCAAGCACAGAGATGTCTTTTTCTCCTAACTTAGCCCAGGTCGAGTTCCTCCTCCCACTTCTCCCTCCTCCCCCTGCCCCCTCTCTGCTGACAGTGCACCCCGTTCTCACACCTGGAGCCAGCCATGCCTGCAGTCCCAGCCAAGAGGTGAGGACCAAGTTTCAACCCCAGGTGGCCTAACTCTAGAGCCTGCATCAACCAATTCACTATAATGTTATTTAAAAATTGTTAAGTAAAGCTAGAATTTCCATGAAGGAAATATATATATTTTATCTGCTTCTATTTGTGTATATGTTTATAACTATCACAGAAATAGGAGAGAGACAGACAGACAGACAGACAGCACACATAATGTTTTCCTAATCAGAGCTGAGTGTCACTTGAGAACAGTATTCCGAGGACTGGGGGCGGCAGCAGAGCTCAGGCCTGCCTCGCTACCAGGTCCTTCTAAAGACAGCTGTTAGGTCCGTGATGTTAACTCACATATGCACACACATGGAGTACTCTCACACATGCACAGGCATGTACATACACGCACAGGCATGTATGCACTTACATGTACACCCACACACTGAAAAGCAAGGGCGCTCAGCTTGTGCTCTACACTCCCCAGCAACTGGAGGGAGGCGGCTCCCGAGGTGGCAGGACAGTGACATCACAGCCACCTGCCGTGGCCTCCTTGGGGGAAGATCCGCTCTGGTCTGGAAGCAGCCATGGTTCTCAGGCTCCTCTGCACTGTGGCCTTTTCTTTCCTGGGAGCAGGTGAGTCCAATGGCAGCTGAACCCCTGAGCTACCGCCCCAGATCCTGGGTATGAGATTTCCCTGCTCAGGCTTCCTGGAGACGGTCTTTCACCTCCTCTGCCCTTTTCTCACAGTCCTCACCGATGCAGGCGTCACCCAGAGCCCAAGATACCTGGTCAAAAAAGTGGGAGACCCTGTCTGGTTGGAATGCTCACAGGACATGGGCCATGAGAGCATGTTCTGGTATCGACAGGACCCAGCGTTGGGGCTGCAGCTGCTCCACTACTACTTAGGTAGTAGGTGAGAGACCCGTGGGGAGGATATGCAAAACGGCGATTTCCCTGATGGGTACAGCGTGTCCAGGGAGAAGAAGGATCGATTCCCCCTGAATGTGATGTCCACCAGGCCCAATCAGACATCCGTGTACCTCTGTGCCAGCAGTTTAGCCACAGCGGGGCACAGACACATCCTCCCTGCACAAAAAGGGCCAGGGTGGGGGAAGTGCCTCCAGGTGGGGCTGAGGCTACAGGATGCAGGTGGCCCTGTAGGTCCACATCCTGGAGAGCCCCGACTCTCTCCACCCCCCACACCCCTTCCAAGTCAGGGTCACCCCAAAGTTAATGCCCAGATGGTGTCGGCAACCCGATTCAGGAGACTCTCATGGCCCAGAGACATCCTCCCGGCATAGCCAGCCTCACAGGAAAAGCCCTATTCTACCCTCCTGTGTCAGCTTCCTTGCCTTCTTTGCCCCAGGCCCTTACACTTGCTCCTTGGCTGGTTCTTGACTGACGTTTCACTAGAGGGCCCTCCCACACCCTACAGGCTTCCTTCGGGTAAATTGTGCTGTGTACGTGGTGATTCAAGAGAACGATTTATGATATTTGAATTCTGTTCATTCCATTTAAAAAGGAAAAAAAATGATGAAAATAAATCTCCAGTTTCTCTGAATGACCAATAGAGTTTCATTGGGAAGTCCTGGCCAGGCTTGGAACACACCATGATGCAGAAGTGGTAAGAATTCGCCTGCACGTCCACTCACTCATTCTGGAGAAAGTAGCTGGTTGCTTACTTTTAAGAATGAAACATACTCTCTGGTCAGTAAATGTTCATTGAGCCTGTCCTGCTCTGGGGATAGGAAAAAATTATAAAGGGTATTAGAAATCCCAAACTGAGGGAATTTGCAAGACTCTGAATGAGAAAAAAACTGGCAAATGTAAAGCTATTTGGTGCTAGATTTATATGTAAAACTCAAAGCAAAGAGTAAATCGATGTGTATGACAATATTCAGGGTTACATTCAAAGGAGAGAAGGGACTTGAGCTGGGTTTATGAAAATAAAGGCAAGAGGAACAAGCAAATTAAAAAGAAAATTACTGCACTGTTTTTGAGAGCTAGCCTACTGCATCGAAGGATAAATTCTGTCTCTGAGAAAAAACAGGAACCGCGGCCTCTTGGCTGAGCTTGACATCCAGAACAGAGAAAACACTCCCTCGCAGAGCAACATGAGATACCAGAACACGCAGCTGCAAGCTGCTGTGGGCCTCCAGGGAGTTTGGGGGTCCTGCAATGTCCCATAAATGACTGATTTCTCACATAAGCAGTGCGGGAGTGCTGTGGTTCCCCTTCCAGTGCCACCTCATCCATCACTGCCGGCATCACCTCCATGGAGCCCCTAGAAGGAGGGGCACACAGAGGACCCAGCTCCTGTCCAAGCACAGTGCCGCCTGGCCCCCAACACCCCACCTCTCTACGGAAATGCTGCCCAAGGACAGAGGTAGAGCACAATTGCAGGGAAAGTGTGCAAGGTTCAAATAGCAGATATCAAAGTCAACAGCATAAATGAAGTTGAAAGGATTGCAGATTGAGATAAGAGGTTTGAGTTTAGAAATAAATTGAAAATCAAAATGCTCTGAGAAAGTTCACAGAAGAGACTCTGTAAAGCACCTAACACCTCACTAAAGTTCACTGGAAGGGTCCAAGGACACATTCAGAAAATGTGACCCATTATGGAATAAAGATACATCGCATCAGGACCCTGAAGAACTCACAGAGGGAAAAAACATATGCTGAACATCCAAGAAAGCAGGCGCCTCATTCCACTGTCCACCGAATGGGTCTCAAACCCAAACATCAGCATAAAACCATAATCCACAAAGCCAAAGCTTTGGCATTCTGCCTCTGGGCCAGCATCATAGCCCATGCTGACGACATTCTTCATGACTCAGCATAGCTTCCACTGCCGCCATCTTGAGAGAGGAACCCGTATTATCCTAGCGACCACCAAGCGGACACAGCATGAATGATATGAACTACCATCAGAAGATCCGGGGTGCTGCTGAGGCCTGGCCGCTCAGGGCTGGGTGACAGGATGGAGACAGGCTCTAAGCTTACCTGGATGGCAGAGTTAGGGGACATCAAAGAAAATATTCTCGTAATGAAAAACAAACAGAGTCTAACACAGATGCAAACTTTGTTGCATTGGGCAACACCACATTGAAGACACAGGAGTAATGGAGCAAGCTACATAATGCAGGATGCTGCTGAAGAGCAAGATCCTGGCCTTTTTATTGATAGAAGAATCATAGCATTGGTTGTAAGGGGAAGGAGGAAAAAAAGGAAAAGGGGAAGAAAGTAACTAGAAAATGTGCTGACATCTATATTGTTGCTGCACCTCCCCCTGCAGTGACCTTTAGGGCTAATGGCTTTCGCCAAGGTCCCTAGGTCCGGCTGGGCAAGGAACCAGCGCGCAGGGGAGTACAGCAGAGTTCCCTGAAGACATAGATAAGACAGACCGCCTATCAAAAGATAACGACCACCAGGAGCCACCACAAGAACGCTGACCAAAAGGAGCCTTATCTCGTCTCCTCAGACCTACAAACTTTATCCCTTCACTCTCTTTCTAAAACTTCTTCCTTCTCTTCTATAAAGGTCATCGATTGCTAAATTAAAGAAACATGAAATCTAGTAACAAGGATGACTCAAATGAAACACCACTAATCCTTGTGTAACAACAAAATTGTTAGTTCAATAATTGCTCTGTTATATGTTAAAATTCCTTAGCTTTGATCCTTAATGAAAAAGTGTTATTACATAAAAAAAATAAGTGCACCTGTTATAATTAATAATGATTAAGGAATTTAGTGGTTAGCTCGGAGAAAATGTAATTATATAAAACAAAAGACAAAACTAATGGTCTGACTGCTTAGGAATGTGCCTAGATCCAAATGTAACTCTGGACATAAATCACTGCCTTGTCAATGATAAGTTAAACCTATGAGCCAACTGGTTTAGTTCACTGATAACCGATCCTATGCCTTTAGAAAAACATATATATACTGGTCACCAACTCAAAGAAAATTACACTCAGATTTTCACTCTCTTGAAGTGTGTCTGTCATTTCTTTCGCCGACTCCCTGACCACCCTGCATGCTTCTCTCAACCCTGAGATGGCCTCATTGTCTACTGCTGTGCTGGTCCGCAGCATATTGTCAGGATTGTGAGTCTGCTCTCCAGGCACTTCTCATCTGCTTGTCATTGAGATCAAGCCCTAGTTCCCCAGCCACAGTTTCAATCTTATCAACAAGGCATTCCACTGATCAGCTTCTGGGGGCCCTTGGTCCTCGCCCTCCACCCCTCCCTGGGCATTCGGTCATACCTCCATGATGTATAAGTCAGGAGCACATTTTATGCATCTATTCAGCCTCCACTGACCCCACTCCACGTTCCGGTCATACCTCGTGATGCATAGCCCTTCCCAGCATGATCCAGCTTTGTGCTCTTGATGGATTTGAAAGTCACCTTGCAGGGTTGGGCTCCTGGACCTAACTGACCAGGCTATTCTGATCTTGCTTAGGATTTAGAACTGTAGCTAACAAAATGGTGGCCAAACAGGCTGCATAGGATTAGCAGACCCACAAAATTTGGTATGAAATTCAACAATCAATACTTGTCATTTGCCTTAATAACATATTAAAAATTCCATATGATCATCTTTAGAGATAGAGAAAACACTGGAGATATGCAAGAACTGTAAACTAACTAAAAAATATTGCTAACAGAAATGAAAGATGACTTTATTTTTTTTTTTTAAATAGAGGCATGTTTTATTTATTTATTTGTTTGTTTGTTTGTTTTGTTTATACATGCACTGGGTACAGTCAGAAGCGCGGGAGGGTGAGAGAATTCACCAGAGCCAGAGCGGGGAGCAGAGCAGGCAGAAGGACCGAAGTACACTGCTGAGGGGAGCAGCGGGCAGCAGGAGAGGTCTGCGCGCCATGTGGGACCCTCCTCCGGTGGCCGGGGAGCAGCCGGGGATCGAACCGGCGCCGCAGAGGTCGCCGGCAGCTTCGCAACCCAGCGCTCAACCGCTGCGCCACCGGGGAGGCCCGAAAGATGACTTTAAAAGTAGGTAAGTGTGGATGTACATATATATATGTATGTATGTGTGTGTATATGTATGTATATGTGTGTTATCAATATATCATGTTTGTGAATTGGAAGAGCAAATGTTAAAATGAGTATCCAGCCCAAACTGATCTATAGATTTAATAAAATGTGAATTATCATCCCAACTGGATATTTTTCTTTTAGAAACTGGAAAGTTCATTCTGAAATGTATATAGAAAGACTCTGTGGAGGCAGAATCCAGGTTGCAAGCTCACGTGTGGTCTCTAGCAGCGGTGCAAGTAGCAGACACGCGGCGCAGGTGATGACGTGACGGGCGGCAGGTCCGAGGCACATGATGGTGGCTCCTTGCAGGGCAGCCAGGCGAGTCCATCCTAAGGAAAGAGCCACACAGCTCCACCAGGGGGAGGCTCCTCGCTGCCTTCTCCTCCAGAAACGCTACCTCCTGCCACAGGAGAAAAGAGGCCGGCAGGGTAGGAACTGTCTTGGGGAGGAAAGACACACTTGAGTTTGACTTCTTAGTGCCTTTCCTCGAGGCAGGTGAGCAGCTAGAAACTTCTGTCCACGAAGATGCTGACTTGCCTGCTGCTTCTCCTGGGACAAGGTATTAAAAATTCCATATGATCATCTTTAGAGATAGAGAAAACACTGGAGATATGCAAGAACTGTAAACTAACTAAAAAATATTGCTAACAGAAATGAAAGATGACTTTATTTTTTTTTTAAAATAGAGGCATGTTTTATTTATTTATTTGTTTGTTTGTTTGTTTTGTTTATACATGCACTGGGTACAGTCAGAAGTACTGGGTACAGTACTCTCCCCTGGGGAGTTTGGGTTAATACTAATGCTGAGCAGAGAAGTAGAGGGTCTGAGTCAGAGGTCAAGAGAGGGTGTTGGACAAGAGACTTTTGTTGGAATAACAATTGGCAGAACAAATGGAGGCAGAGCAACCTGCAGGGTTCTTCAGGAACCTCAGTGATAGTGGAACAAATAGCACAAAGATGTCCATCTGGAGACAAGCTTGTCCATCCCTGATGGACTCCTCTGTCTCTCTGGAACTAGGCTCTGTGTTGGCTGTTCTTGTATCTCAAAATGCAAGCAGAGTCATCTGCCAGCGTGGGACCTCGGTGACAATCCAGTGTCAAGTCCACGGAGCGACGACCTTCATGTACTGGTACCAGCAGCTCCCAGGACAGGGCTTGGTCCTGATGGCCACAGCAAATCAGGACTCTGAAGCCACTTATGAAAGTGGGTTCACCAAGAAGAAGTTTCCCATCAGCCGCCCATACAAAACCATCTCATTTCTGACTGTGAACAACGTGAGCTCCAATGACAGCAACGTTTATTACTGCAGCATGGTGACACAGCAATGGACACAGATTGGAGACCCGAGCAAGAACCCAGCTCCCTCCCACCCAGCTCCCATCCAGCTGGGCCCAGGACCTTGCAAGGCAGGCTGCAGGGAGGAAGCCACAGCTGTTGGTAGAGACAGCAGCTCCAGTGTCTGCGTCTGCGGGTGGTGGTGGGAGTGAATGGGGTGACAGCCTGGAGAGAGAATTTAGGACCAACTGGAGGAATCCATCCAGATAGGATGAGTGGTTGCTAGGAGGCTGCGGGTAAGATTCTTTCCAAAGGGTGTTTAGAAATACTCAGTAAAGACTGTCGGATACAGTTCGAGTAGCAGGGGCAGAAATAAACCTTGAGCTGCTTTACCCCAAGGCTGCCTCCATCAGCACAGTTGTGAAGGTCCTCAGTCATCTGGGTATCAGGCTGGCCCATTACACTGATGGCGTTACGCGGACTGAGCTTTGCGAGCAGATAAATAAATCACACTGACGCCTCATACAGCATATGCATGCCAGATAATGTGAAATCTGCAAAAACTCAGGTAGCTGCCATGTGGCTGAGTTCCTGAGGTCTTGATTGGTCCAAAGATGTGGGACATGCCAGAACATTTCTGTGACGGACAGCTACCCCCAGGACCTTTGGCTGTGACTGTATTTGGAGACAGGGTCTTTAAAGAGCCAATTTAGTTAAGGAGGCCAAGAGGGTGGGTCCTGATCCAAGCTGGATTGGTGTCACTATCAGAAGAGGTTAACACGGGCACGGAGAGGCACCTGAAGCGCGCTCATGGAGGAAAGGCCGCATGTGGGTCCAGGGAGAACAGGGCCATCTGGACCCAAGAGTGAGGCCCCGGAAGAAGCCAGCCCTGTCCACACCCTGGTCGTGGGCTGCAAGTTCCCAGAACTGTGAGGAAGTGGATTTCTGTTGTTTAAGACTCGCAGTCTGTGGTGTTCTGTTGTGAGAGCTGCAGCAAACTATTGCTGAGTAAATAAATGTGATTTAGGAGAAAATTTTCCAGGTAGTATGGACTTTCCCGGAGAAAAACTCTACAAAGACATTCAAGCTTGGATCCTGTAAGTCCATAAAGAAATGAACTAAGTTGTCCTCACGGGAGGGGAACAGATGTCTTTTTTTTTTTTTAATTATTTATACAAGAGCTGGGGTACAGGCCAGAGGCACAGGAGGGTGAGAGAATTCACCAGAGACAGAGCAGGGAGCAGAACAGGCAGACGGACCCAAAGCACTGCTGAGGGGAGCAGCGGGTGCGACAGGAGGGTAACTCCCTGGTCGGCCGCGAATCGAACCTGCGCTCCAGAGGCTGCAGACAGCTTCACAGCGCTGCTCTCAACCACCTGCACCACTGGCGAGGCCTGGAACAGATGTCTTGACCTTCATATTTGAATAGAAAGGGGCCCCCGCAATGCAAGCCAGCAACCTCAGCTGCCTTCCCGAGGCTGGGAAAGGAACAGATGTCACGGGTTATTTTTATTTTTCCTCTTTGTTTTGTTTTTTGTTAGAACGCCTATTATTTGGATGTTGAAAATTCTACTTATTTCTCTAATTCTTAGAGTCTTCTGCCTTGTGTATCTATTAAAAAAATTTTAAACTTTATGTGGTCATAAAATAAGGTACTCCTACTATTGCAAAGAAACTGTTGTGTGTGTGACAGTTTCTTCTAAGGAGAACGCAAAATACGAGGTGGTGGCTGGACTTAAGACTTTAGACAGAGAAAATCCTAGGGCTCGTGGGCCTTCGCATGTAGACAGTGTCAGAGCCATGAGCAACAGTCTAAAAATTTTCAGTCCCTTTTCCCAGTTTCCTATCTTCTGCCCCAGCAAAACCGTCTGGGGTACACCTGTGTTCTCAGGACCGTAGCAACGTCTGTCCTTAGTGTCTAAGCAAGACTTCCCATGGAGACCCCACAATGAGGGGACAAAACAAAACAGCATGTTGGGTGAAATTAGAGGGAAAGTCCGCCTTATTAAACTGCACAACCTGAGTCATCAACTCACTCCCAGCACATAGGTGAGTCCTCTATGTCGCAGCTATGGCCCACAGTGCCAGGGGTCATGGCAAGATAAAGGTCAAGACCAGGAGCCAGATGTAAGATCAATTCAATTTCTATTTCTGCCAGGGAGACAAACATCCCAAGGGATCAGGATGTACATTTTTCCTCAAGGAACCTCTGACTTGACCTCAGGAAGCCTCCTGGGGCCTCCTGTGGGAAATCCCAGCCTGGCAGCACAGCCAGGTCTTCCCAGCCTTGAGCCCAGCTCTGCCATCCCAGTTCTGCATTCCCAGGCAAGATGGCACCTACTTAAGGATGAGGTCCTTTCTGAATCAATGAAAATTATTTCATCCACTGAACTACCAATGTGAACAAGTGAAGACTCACACTTGAAACTCAATGCCTATGAGACAACGGGCCAATGGTGTGTGAGTGTGTGGAGCTCTTCAGCCTCTGTGGGTGAGGTGCAGACAGTCACTGTCCCACACAGCAGGGGCCCACTGAAACTGGGGGCTTCAGTAGGAGGGGAGCACTGAGCCACGGGGCCGCCACCCAGGCACTGGAGCAGACACATCCCCCAATTCACACGAGCTCCCCTGGACTCCTGCCCGCCAGCCTGCTCCTGTCTTACTTCCACACCAGACTCTGAACTGGGTGCATGCACATAGAATATTTCCTCGTGTCTACCTTTCAGAGAAACTAGAAGTAAACGCAGCCCACCCCTCACCCACCTGAGCTCAGAGGCGTCAAGGAGAGGCCTCCTCCTTAGCAGGCTCCCCAACTACTCACAAAGTCAGGCCCACACACAAATGCTCCCTCCATCTCCGCACCCCTCTGGCTGGTTGTGCCGCAATGTATGGGAGGGCTGTCTGGTGGCCATGGCAGGTCGCCCACTGAGATTGTTACTGGGAAGATTCACTCTGTAATGAGCTCCACAAAATAGTGGACCACTTCTAGAGCAGCACATTCCAGAATGCCCTGACCCCTACTTAGTTATTGATCACACAGTGTTCAATAACTTTTCCTTCTGCAAATCTGCTGCTGTTCTCTGATCAGAACCCACATTGCTCAGCCTATCTGACCATAGATTCCTGCTGAGGCTGAGAGCCCCTAGCTGGCCAGGTCTGTTTTCCACACCCTAAGACACAAGACTTCTGAGAGTGTCCCTATGACAGTGTGAGTGATGAGACAGACCAGTGGCCTGAGGGAGAGGGGAGGAGTGAGGACAGGTCTTCACACCTAGTGCTCCTCTTAAGGTTAAGACTTAAACTTTTTCCCCTGCCTTGAAATGCTGCCCACCAACTGTTGTAGGGGAGTCAGCTCCTTCCAGCCTCCCTTCTTATCCCATCCAGAAACTGGAATTATTGTTCCCCAAAGCACTACATTAGACCTTCCTGCGCATTGTTTAGACACATATGCTTAGAGACATATGAGAGAAACACAACCTCTCAGCTCTCCAGGGGCCCTGGGACAGCGGGCAGCGCAGTGGGCGCCCCTCCCAGCCCTTCCACAGCGGTGTCGTCCGTCTCCACCAGGCCAGCGCTTCCAGGACCCACGTCTCCCCTTCCTGCCTCTCGTCTCCTTGCATAAGAAGGCCCAGCCGTTGCAGGTGGAATCCCTTCCAAGAATTAGCTGACCTTCTTCTCTGTGCTCAGAAGCGAGGTTCCCTTATCATCCAGGGTCACAAGCCCACAGGGCGGCCAAACATTGCAGAGCTGACGCCGGGCCCGGCATGGGAAAGCCGCAGGTGTGTTTGCCCTGGGAGGTGTCCAGATCCGCCGCCCTCTCCTGCGCCCACCCGGGAGGTATAAAGGCCGCCCTGCGCCGCCTCGGGCACACTCGGCAGCCATGCATCCCCTGCTGATCCTCGCCTTCGTGGGAGCCGCTGGTGAGCCCCGCGCCCTCCCGCCAGACACCACGCTGCTGCTCCCACGGCCTCCCGGTCTCCCCTGTGCTCTCTGCGCTGGGTCACCTCTTCCCTCTGGGCTCTCTTTAAGGCCCTCCCCTCCTGCGGGACTCTGGGTCCATCCCTCACCCATTTCGGAGCTGTGGTCAGAGAGAATGCAAAGGAAGAGCCGGTGGCAGGGACTGTGGAAGAAACCACAGTGGGGAGCTCAGTGCTGAGATCTGGGGTGTCTCCAGGACAGCGTCTTCCCCTGCTACATTGGGCTGTTGAACAGTTTCTCCAGTCACCCCTGAGGTTCTGACTTAATTGACAAGCCATGGCCTCTGCATTGATCTTTAATCTTCCCAGGTGGTTTAAGATTCCCAGGCTCACAGCCCAGGTTGAACCCCCTCAACTACCAGCCAGTAACAATGCCTACCATTGTCCTGCGTCATGGGGCTGGGGCAGCTCTCCCTGGCCTACTGGTGCAGATTTGACCTATGGGAGAACTGGGTGCAGGTGGGTACAGCTGGCTACATAGCCATGATTGCTCCAGTTAGGACAACCCATCCTGTCCATTAGGGGCTCAGACAGCCATAGGAGCAGACTGTAATGAATGAGCAAGAGCAGCATTTGGTGTGGGAAGACCCAGGGCCCCAGCTGAGGCCTGCAGGCTCCTGGCTCTGTGCCTGGCAGGCACATGGAGCCCTGGGGAGACACCTGGGGAGGCCATTAGGGATGGGGTGCTCACTGGCTGCCTGGCTTCTCACCTTGCTGGCTAACCCACTCTAAAGAGCAGGGTCCAGCGCGGGGAGGGCTCCCCAACAACATGCAGCTGAAACGCCCTCTCCCCGTCTGCCCTGCAGTGGCTTTCCCCGCTGACGACGATGACAAGATCGTCGGGGGCTACACCTGCGCCCAGAACTCCATCCCCTACCAGGTGTCCCTGAACGCTGGCTACCACTTCTGCGGGGGCTCCCTCATCAACGACCAGTGGGTGGTGTCCGCTGCTCACTGCTACAAGTCGTAAGTGCAGCCCTGCCCGTGCTGGCCCCAGAGATGGGAGCCCAAGGGTGCTGTGGTGGGCTCAGGTGTGCCCTGCAGGGACGAGAGAAGAAGGTGCCAGTGGCAATAGACTGGCAGGAGCTGGGGTGAAGAGAGGGCACAGGGAGACAGCATCTAACACCGCAAAAAAAACCCCATCAAACTGCCAGTGCAATAGGTGCTAACATAATGAAGAGGTGATTTGGCCTGGAGGGCCCAGCAGGAAGCCAGGAAGCATCTCCTTGGTTTACCTGCAGCTGCACCTTGGAACCACCTGAGGATGCGGGAAACTGATTGGCATCTGCAGGAGAGGGTGCAATATACTGGCTTTCACACTCTGCCTCTGGCCATTCCCCCGAGAATCAATGTCCAGATCTAAGTGCTTCAGCACCGGAGTTCTTGGGCTATTAGTTTCCAACTCAGAGAGTCTGGGGGAGCGTGGCTGGGATTGGGAGGGGGGCACTGCAGGTACAGGGGCTACACTCAGAACCCGGAATGGGCTCCTACAAAATGTGGGGCTCACCCCTGAGCAAGAGGGAGGGGAGGCAGGTGAGTGCAGTTAGAGTACGAAGCGCACTTCTGTGCCCACAGCGCTGGCTGCCAAGGGCACCAGGGGGCTGGACAAGCAGGCTGAGGAGCAGCCCCCTCCCTGACCTTCCCCTCTCCATGCTCCTCTCACCACCACCCTCCTCTGAGGCAGGCACTGACACACCCTCCCCACTGCCCTGCCCCCCAAGGTCCCCCTCAGCCCCAGCAGGGAGCCCAGAGCCCTGGGGACTGGCCTGGAGACAAGCCCTGCCCTCCCTCCCACAGCCGCATCCAGGTCCGCCTGGGAGAGCACAACATCGACGTCCTGGAGGGCGGCGAGCAGTTCATCGACTCCGCCAAGGTCATCCGCCACCCCAGGTACAACGGCTGGGACCTGGACAACGACATCATGCTCATCCGCCTGGCCCAGCCCGCCGTCCTCAGCGCCCGCGTGGCCTCCGTGTCCCTGCCCACCAGCTGCGCCCCCGCTGGCACCCAGTGCCTCATCTCCGGCTGGGGCAACACCCTGAGCTCTGGCGGTAAGTGGGACCCCCTGCTCACCCCCACTCCCTCAGTCCCCACATTTTCCAGACCCAAGTGTGTCTTGGGCTTGAACCCCTTTGCTTCCTGCGTGTCCCCCAGGAGCACAGCCCGGGGCCCTGCTGGGCTGGGTACAGTGAGGCAGGGAGGAGGGTCTCCAGGGCTGACCCCTGGGGCAGGGAGAGAGCATGGGGAGGACCCTCTGCTCTCACCTCCTGGGCGGGGAGCCTCCTGGACTCCTGGGGGAACTGTAGCTCCCGCCTCCTGCTGGGGCTCACATCCAGGGGTTGCTCCTGACTGCCCTGGGCTCAGCCCTCCATCACCCTCCCCGTGCCGGCCTCGCCCACATGTCCCCTCATCTCTCTTCCTGCCCCAAGTCAACTACCCCGAGCTGCTGCAGTGCCTGGACGCCCCTCTGCTGAGCCAGGCCCAGTGCGAGGCCTCCTACCCCGGCCAGATCACCGCCAACATGGTGTGCGCTGGCTTCCTGGAGGGCGGCAAGGACTCCTGCCAGGTGAGGGCGTGGGCGCGGACACCCTGCGCACACGCGGGCACACCCAGTCACACACTCACCTGGGGAGCGGATGGCACCCCTGAGGCTGTGCCCAGGGCCTGCACCAGGCCAGCTTGTCTGGCGAGTATCTCCTGGGCACAGGCTCCAGGCGGCCCCAGCTGCAGGATGTGGGTAGAGAGATGCCCACAGCCAGGGTGTCTCAGGCTGACTGAGGGGATCTCAGTCCCACCTGGCTTCTCCTGGATAACCCATCCCGCCTCCTTCCCCCAGGGTGACTCTGGTGGCCCCGTGGTCTGCAACGGAGAACTGCAGGGCATCGTCTCCTGGGGCTACGGCTGCGCCCAGAAGGGCAAGCCCGGTGTCTACACCAAGGTCTGCAACTACGTGGACTGGATCGAGCAGACCATGGCTGCCTACTAGACACCCCCTCCCCACCCCCAAAATAAACTGACCCTACTTCAGTGCCGGTGTCTGTGCCTTCCTGCATCCCTGCTCTGGGCAGGTCCTTCTGCCTCAGCCTGGCTGCACCTCAGGGATGAGCAGGGAGCCCAGCTCCCAAAGGGGGTGCCCCAGAGATGGACCCACAGCCTAAGGGTGTGGGTGGGGTGGGATCCAAGAGACAAGAAGCATTGGGTTGAAAGACTTTTTGTAGAAGAAAAAACATTTCATTTAAAAAATCCTCTAAAAGGTGAGGTGGTAGCAGCCTGGGGACCCTGTCATGTCATGAGGATCGTGGGAGCTTCTTGGTCCCCAGAGCCGTCACCTTCAGGGAAGCCAACTAACACCCCGGCCTCTCCAGCCCCTCCTCTCGGTGATCTTCCTAACCCGCTGTCCCTCCTCCCCATCAGCCCGCTGGGCTCCGCGGTGAACAGCCTCCTCCCCTCAGAGGAAACAGGCAAAGCAGAGCAGTCCCCAGGTCAGCTACCCCTTGCTCCCTGCCAGACACGGTCACATTCTGTGACCTCCACTTCCGGAAGGCACTTCCCCCACGGTCGCAGACCAGAGGACAGTAGAGGAGGCCCTCCCTGCACTGTCCGCCTGGGTCTCCAGCTCCACCTCTGCCTCCTCCCCTCTCTGCTGTGCTCCAGGCCAGGAACCTCGCACAGCTCTGGCCCTGCTGGCCACCGACCGGTCATGCTTCCAACTGCCCATCACCGTCCTCACAAAGCCTGCTCCCAGGCTCCCAGCCCCAGCCCCTCCCTCTCCCCCAGGCTGGCCCTGGTCCCAGTGAGGTCGCCCTCCTGCCCCACTGGCAGGCCCAGCACAGCCCTGCTCCTGCCTGGGCATTGGCACCTGGCCGCCAGCTCCTTAGGCAGCAGCTTTGTCAGTCCTCCTGGCACCTCCAGGGATGACCCGACACCTAGAATGAAACAGGCACCAGAGATGCAGGAACAGTCTATGAGCTGGGAGGGGGGTGTACTGAGGACACAGACTTTCTAAAGCAGTGGTTCTCAAGCGTGTCCCTGGACCAGCAGCCCGGGAGTCTCCTGGGAACGAGGAGAAATGCAAGAAGCACAGTTCAGGACCATCCTGGGTTAAGTCTCATCGCTGTCACCTCTAGGGCCTGAGTTCAAACACTGGCCAGGGAGCTACCCACATGGCGCAGCAGACCTCTCCTGGCTCACCCGCTGCTCCCCTCAGCAGTCGATTTTAGTCAGTCCTCCTGTTCTACTCCTCGCTCTGCCTCTAGTGAATCCTTTCACCCCCTGCATGTCTGGCCTCTACCCTGATTCTTCTTCTTTCTTTTAAAGATTTATTTATTTTTATACAAGAACTGGGGTATAGGCCAGAGGCGCTGAGGGTGAGAGGATTCACCAGAGACAGAGCAGGGAACAGAACAGGCATACAGAAATACACCTTTGAGGGGAGCAGCGGGCGCGACAGGAGAGGTCTGAGGCACCATGTAGGATTCTCACCAGCTGGCCGGGATTGAACCCGCACTGCTGAGGCTATGGACAGCTTCATAGCATGGCGCTCAACCCACTGTGCCACTGGGGAGGCCCTGCACCCTGATTCTTCTATGCAAAAAAAATAAAATTTAAAAAAAAAGCAACAATTCAAAAATTTTCTGTCCCTTTTCTCCAGTCCTATCTTCTACCATTGCTTACCTGTCTGGGGGACACCTGTGTCTACAGGAACCATCAGGCTCTGTCCTATGTCTAAGCAAGACTCCCCAATAATACCCCACCACAAGGGTATAAAACAAACAGCATGATGGGTGACATTATAGGAAAAGCTCCTCTTATTGAGGCTCCACAACTTAGTCAGATCCCTCCCAGCACACTGAAGAACCTTCCATACTCAGCATGGCCCAGTGGGTCCAGGTTTGTGGCAAGGTAAAGGTTAAGACTAGGAGCCAGGTGGAAGATTAACTCAGCTTTCTATTTCTGCAAGGAGACAAGCATCTCAAGGGTTCAGGATGTACATTGTCCTCAGGAAGCCTCTAGCATGACCTCAGGAAGACTTCAGGGCCTCCTGTGGAGATACCCAGCCTGGAAGCAAACTCCAGGTCTTCCCAGCTGTGAGCCCAGCTCTGCCATCCCAGATCCAAATTCTCAGTCAAGATGGCGCCGACATGAGGATTAGGTTCTCCCTCCATCAATGAAAATAATTTCATTCTGTACAATTCACAGTGAAAACATTTATGAAGACTCACACTTGAAACTCAATGCCTATGAGCCAGCGGGCCAGTGGTTTGTGTGTGTGGAGCTGTTGAGCAGTCTGGGTGAGGCACAGACAGTCATAGTCCCACACAGTCAGGGGCCCATTGGGACTGGGGACTCTGGAAGGAGGGGGCCTCTGAGCCACGGTGCAGCCACCCAGGCACTGGAGCAGACACATCCCCCAATTCACACCAGCTCCCCTGGACCCCAACCTCCAGCTTGGTCCTATCTTCTCTCCCACACCTGATTCTGGACTGGTGCACACACAGAGAACATTCCCTCCTGTCTGCCTTTCAGAGAAATTAGATGTAAACGTGGCCACTCCACACCTGAGCTCAGAGGGGCCAAGGAGAGACCTCCTCCTAAACAGTCTCCCTAACTCTCTCTCAAAGACAGGCCCACTCAGATGCTCCCTCTGTTTCTGCATCCCTCAAAACATGACAGGCCTGGGCCTCCCTGGTGGCACAAGGAGTTAAGAAGCAACCTATGAAGCTGTCCACAGCCACTGCACCACAAGTTCCACCCCTGGCCAGGGAGCTACCCACATGGGGCAGCAGACCTCTCCTGACTTGCCCGCTGCTCCCTTCAGCAGTGGATTTCAGTCAATCCGCCTGTTCTGTTCCCCACACTGTCTCTGGTGAATCCTCTCACCCCCCACACCTCCAGCCTGTACCCCAGTTCTTGTATGCATAAATAAATAAATCTTAAAAAAAAAAAAAAAAAAAAGGAGAAGTCCGTGACTGGTGTCCTTGGCAGTGATAGGGACTGGGGCTCTGGAGACCTAACTGGAGGAAACATCACAACATCCCAATAGGAAAAAAATAAAGCTCAACACACTATCACTGGTTAACACATTAAGACATTGGTCAAGAATAAAACTGTGCAACCACCACTGCCGACCTCCGCCAGGACCCAAACCATGAGCACTGCTAGAAAACCCTGACCCTGGATTCACCCAGCGGCAACCCTTTCTGGGCCCCTCCAGCGCGGGGGTTGTTCTGCTTCTTATCTGTCCTCTCGTAAGTCTCCTCTGGCATCTTGCTGCTGGCAGCTCCTGGCCTGCTTCTCTAAATAAACCCCTTTCGACCTGCTGTCCTGTGGGTGCTCTTCCTTCCTCCACACACCTGCCCGGTTCCCGGCTTATCACGTCACCTGCCCGCAGGTCACCCACTGAGAAGGTTACTCTTGACTGGGAAGGTTACTTGACTGGGAAGTTTACTCTTGACTTGCCGGGCAAAACAGTCCCACTGCGGCTCTAGGAGAAAGCCCCTAACTCAAACTTTGTGACTGTCCTCCCAATGCCCAGTGCCTGTCCCTTCTACAAATGTCTCTACCCCCTGCTGTTCTCTGACCAGTACCCGAATTGTCCAGCAGTTCTGACCTAGATTCCTGCTGAGGCTGAGAGCCCCTAGCTGGCCGGGTCTGTTTTCCATGCCCTCAGACAAGACTTCTGAGAGCGACCCTGCACAGTGTGGGTGATGAGAAGGCCCAGTGGCCAGAGGGTGAGGTGAGGGGTGTGGACAGGTCTTCAGACCCAAAGCACAATGAAGCACAGTAAAGTGAAGCATTTGAGCTTTGCTACCACTTCCTTGAAACCCTCCCTAAAATCCTTGGTAGGAAAGAGATTCAGTTGTTCACACCTTCCTTGACATCGCCCCTGGAATTGGGATCTTGTTCCCCAAACCACTAACTCAGACCTTCTTACTCATTGTCTAGACATGGGAGAATAGTCTTCTTGTTTAGCCATAAAATTTGGACACGACCTCCTTGCTCTCCAGGGGCCCTGGGACAGCGGGCAGCGCAGTGGGCGCCCCTCCCAGCTCTTCCACAGCGGTGTCGACCATCTCCACGAGGCCAGAGCTTCCAGGGCCCACGTCCTTCCTCCCCTTCCTGCCCCTCGTCTCCTTGCATAAGAAGGCCCAGCCGTGGCAGGTGGAATCCCTTCCAAGAAGTAGCTGACCCTCCTCTCTGCACTCAGAAGCGAAGTTCCCTTATCACCCGGGGTCACGAGCCCACAGGGAGGCCAAACATTGCAGAGCTGACCCAGGGCCCGGCATGGGAAAGCCGCAGGTGTGTTTGCCCTGGGAGGTGTCCAGGGGAGACACCTGGGAAGGCCCCCTGGGGTGGGGGTGCTCACTGGCTGCCTGGCTCCTCACCTTGCTGGCTAACCCACCCTAAGGAGCAGGGTCCAGCACAGGGAGAGCTCCCCACCAACATGCGTCTGAAACGCCCTCTCCCGGTCTGCCCTGCAGTGGCTTTCCCCGCTGACGACGATGACAAGATCGTCAGGGGCTACACCTGCGCCCAGAACTCCATCCCCTACCAGGTGTCCCTGAACGCCGGCTACCACTTCTGCGGGGGCTCCCTCATCAACGACCAGTGGGTGGTGTCCGCTGCTCACTGCTACAAGTCGTAAGTGCAGCCCCGCCCGTACTGGGAGCTGGGAGCCCAAGGGTGCTGTGGTGGGCTCAGGTGTGCCCTGCAGGGACGAGAGAAGAAGGTTCCACTGGCCATAGACTGGCAGGAGCTGGGGTGAAGAGAGGGCACAGGGAAGAGAGCATCTAACACCGCACAGAAACCTTTCAGACAGCCAGGGCGATGGGCCCTCAGAGTAGGGAGAAGTGAATTTGCAGCAGGGCCTGGCAGGAACCAGGGAGCACCTCCCTGCTTTACCTGGGGCTGCACCTCAGAACCCCCTGAGGAAAACACCAGCCCAGCCCTGGGCTCCGAATCTGCAGCGAGAGTAATAATTTGGGCTTTGACAGTCTCTGCCTTTCCCAATATCCAGAGAATCAGCTTCTAGGCCTGAGTCATCAGCACCGCCACCCCAGGGGCTGCTCAGGACTGACTCAGAGGGTCTGCCTGGGCCAGGGATTGGGTGTTTCCAACTAATTCCCAGGAGGGGGGCACTGCAGGTGTGGGGGCCACACTCAGAACCTGGGATGGATTGTTCTCAGAATGTGGGGCTCACCACTGAGGAGGAGGGATGGGAAGCCAGTGAGCACAGATAGAGAAGCCAGTTACCCCTTTTGTGCCCACAGCGCTGGCTGCAAGGGGGCACCAGGGGGCTGGACAAGCAGGCGGAGAAGCAGCCCCCTCCCTGACCTTCCCCTCTCCCTGTTCCTCTCACCACCACCCTCCTCTGAGGCAGGCACTGACACACCCTCCCCACTGCCCTGCCCCCCAAGGTCCCCCTAAGCCCAGCAGGGAGCCCAGAGCCCTGGGGACTGGCCTGGAGACAAGCCCTGCCCTCCCTCCCACAGCCGCATCCAGGTCCGCCTGGGAGAGCACAACATCGACGTCCTGGAGGGCGGCGAGCAGTTCATCGACTCCGCCAAGGTCATCCGCCACCCCAGGTACAACGGCTGGGACCTGGACAACGACATCATGCTCATCCGCCTGGCCCAGCCCGCCGTCCTCAGCGCCCGCGTGGCCTCCGTGTCCCTGCCCACCAGCTGCGCCCCCGCTGGCACCCAGTGCCTCATCTCTGGCTGGGGCAACACCCTGAGCTCTGGCGGTAAGTGGGACCCCCTGCTCACCCCCACTCCCTCAGTCCCCACATTTCCCAGACCCAAGTGTGTCTTGGGCTTGAACCCCTTTGCTTCCTGCGTGTCCCCCACGTGCACAGCCCGGGGCCCTGCTGGGCTGGGTACAGTGAGGCAGGGAGGAGGGTCTCCAGGGCTGACCCCTGGGGTGGGGAGAGAGCATGGGGAGGACCCTCTGCTCTCACCTCCTGGGCGGGGAGCCTCCTGGACTCCTGGAGGAACTGTAGCTCCCGCCTCCTGCTGGGGCTCGCATCCAGGGGTTGCTCCTGACTGCCCTGGGCTCAGCCCTCCATCACCCTCCCCGTGCCGGCCTCGCCCACATGCCCCCTCATCTCTCTTCCTGCCCCCAAGTCAACTACCCCGAGCTGCTGCAGTGCCTGGATGCCCCTCTGCTGAGCCAGGCCCAGTGCGAGGCCTCCTACCCCGGCCAGATCACCGCCAACATGGTGTGCGCTGGCTTCCTGGAGGGCGGCAAGGACTCCTGCCAGGTGAGGGCGTGGGCGCGGACACCCTGTGCACACGCGTGCACACCCACTCACACACTCACCTGGGGAGCGGATGGCACCCTGAGGCTGTGCCCAGGGCCGGCACCCTGAGGCTATGCCCAGGGCTGGCAGGTATCTCCTGGGCACAGACTCCAGGCGGCCCCAGCTGCAGGATGTGGGGTACGGAGATGCCCACAGCCAGGGTGTCTCAGGGTGACTGAGGGGGGCTCAGTCCCACCTGGCTTCTCCTGGATAACCCATCCCGCCTCCCTCCCCCAGGGTGACTCCGGTGGCCCCGTGGTCTGCAACGGAGAACTGCAGGGCATCGTCTCCTGGGGCTACGGCTGCGCCCAGAAGGGCAAGCCCGGCGTCTACACCAAGGTCTGCAACTACGTGGACTGGATCGAGCAGACCATGGCTGCCTACTAGACACCCCCTCCCCACCCCCGAAATAAACTGACCCTACTTCAGTGCCTGTGTCTGTGCATTCCTGCATCCCTGCTCTGGGTGGGTCCTTCTGCCTCAGCCTGGCTGCACCTCAGGGATGAGCAAGGAGCCTAGCTCCCAAAGGGGGTGCCCCAGAGATGGACTCACAGTCTGAGGGCTTTGAGTGGGATCCAAGGAACAAGAATCAGTGGATAGGAGGTGCTGTATGACAGATGAAATAGGTGTCAGAAAAGTCTCCTCAAAAATGATTCAAAAGAGGCGTGCAGACCTCTCCTGCTGCCCGCTGCTCCCCTCAGCAGTGTACTTCGGTCCTTCTGCCTGCTCTGCTCCCCGCTCTGGCTCTGGTGAATTCTCTCACCCTCCCACGCTTCTGACTGTACCCAGTGCATGTATAAACAAAACAAACAAACAAACCAGCAAACAAATAAATAAAGCATGCCTCTATTAAAAAAAAAATGATTCAAAAGAGCACCTGCACCCCTATGTTTATTGCAGCACTATTTACAATAGGTAAAACCTGGAAACAACCCAAATGCCCAAAAACAGATGACTGGATCAAGAGGATGTGGTATATATACACAATGGAATATTATTCAGAAATCAAAAAGATAAACTCATGCCATTCACAGCAACGTGGATGGAGGTGGAAGGAATTATGCTCAGTGAAATAGGCCAGAAGGAAAAAGAAAAATATTGGATGGTTTCACTTATAGGATGAATATAGGGGAACCAAATGAGACATCAGGGAAAAAATATAATACCAACACAAAACAGACAAAACCAGAAAACATGTATAAACCAAAGACATCTGCAGGGAGGAAGGGAGGAGCACAGGGGACTGTGGTGATCGTGCATGGATGGGGGAAATTCTATGGTGACTACACCTGAGGGGGAAAAAAAAGCAAACATTGTTTAAAAATTATCAATGATGGGGGCCTCCCTTGTGGCGAAAGGGTTTAAGATGCAACAATATGGGGCAATCTGCAACCACTGCAGCACAAGTTCAATCCCCAGCCAGGGAGGTGACCCACATGGTGCAGCAGACCTCTCCTGACTCGCCCGCTGCTCCCCTTAGCAATGTATTTTAATCTGCCTGTTCTGTTCTCCACTCTGTCTCTGCTAAATCCTGTCACTTCCCACACCTCTGGCCTGTGCCCCAGTTCTTGTATGCATAAATAAATACATCTTTAAAAAAAAAAGAAGAAAATGAGCCATTTCTGATGACAGACCATGGAAGAGGCAGGGATAAAGGGAGATTCCCAGGGACAGGCTGGCTGTATTCCAGGCATCTTGGGGTCCGGTGACTCCTTTCAGGAGAATGAGGTTTTATCAGCTGCCTGGCAGATTCTCCTCCTTAGCTGTCAGGGATTGATGGCTTGGCAATACTTCCCAAGACTCTGCCATCCCCTCAGGCCCCACCCTCCACCCCATGCCTCTGCAAAGCTTCCACTCTTCATTACAGGCACAAGCTTTGCCTGGAGCCCAAAAGCCAGCCAACACATGTGAGAATTTCAGCAATGCCCCAGGCAAAGTGCATCTAGCAACCATTTGTTGGTGTTACAGTCATTCATGGTTGAATTTCTTATTCTGATTTTAAAGTGTCAAATGAGAAAATCAAGGGGCTCATTTTCTGGGGCTTCCTATATTAGCAAGGAGTAGAGCTGTGGTGAGAACCCAGGTCTGTCTGTTTCAAGGCTGCATGATTTAGCATCCACCTCATGCTGCACCGAGAGGGAGGTCTGGCATCAGAGGCGCGTGGGACACAGAGGCCAGGGCTGGTCAGTTCAGTGGCCGGCTCTGCCTGTGCAGGTCGGGCATCCTGACTGCCAGGAATGAAGGGACTGTGATATCTGGCATGAGTGCCAGGCAGCTTCCTTCCCTCAGAACTGAGTTTCTTTGCAGTGAATCCTCTGAAGACTTAAATCTCTTGAGCCTTGGTCTGCTTTTCTCTCCTTTCCAGCGACCCAGGTGACAAATGCTATGGCCAGTTTCCAGCTTGGGAGAGTCTAGACTCCCTTTTCATCACCCTGCCCTGATCACAGGGGCTGGGCTGGTTGCAGTCCCTCTCCATGGTCTCCAGGGGGAGCCAGAGAGCCACCCCGGGTTCCTGTGACTGGTGAGTCAGGAATCTCATTTCCATAGCAGGACTGAGCAGGGTTCAGTAAAGATAAGCAGCTCAGGGAACAGCTGGTTCCCAGGGAGGGTGGGGATGATTCATCTCTCACTTGAGAAGACCAGCCTCACTTCCTCCCCAGCTCAGGGAAGCGATAGGTCTCTTCTGCGGCAGCCTGTCCCTCTGAGGGTGGGGTCTGGCCACGTCTGGCCCAGATCTGGAGGTGCGGTCAGGCCAAGAGCGGGAGGCCTGGCTGCCTGGACCATGCTCTGCTGTCCTCTGGTCCTTCTGCTGGGCACGATCTTAGGTGGGTGCTCTCCTCTTAGATAGGTGATGAGACTCTCCTCAAGTCCTCACCCTCGCCCAGCCCTGCCAATCCAGAGCCTCAGCTGTCTGCACGACTCTCTGGCACCTTCTGGCAATTGTCTGGGATGAATGTGGACTTCACCCTTAGTGGCGGGCTGCTGAGTGCTCCCTACCTCCTGGGAAGGAGTTTGCTTTCTTGGCCCCCCTCCCCAGGGACACCTGCATCCTGACCCTCCCGTCTGCTCCCCGTGATGATCCTCCAGGTCCCCGCCATGCAAGGCCTTGAGCCGCCCCCTGTCAGGATGGAGAGCAGGCCGGGCTGGTCTTCCTCTCTGAACAGCTCTTGACCCTCCCACAGGTGTCAGAGCCCAGACCATCCGTCAATGGCCGCCTAGCAAGGTGCAGCTGGTGGACAGGCCCATGTCCCTGGAGTGCACCGTGGAGGGGACCTCAAACCCCAACCTCTACTGGTACCGCCAGACTGCAGGGGGGCCCCTCCAGCTGCTCTTCACCTCCATCAGTGTTAAGAATGTTGAACCTGAAGCACTCGAGCACCTGAATGGTGAACGACCCAAAGACGGCAAGTTCATCCTGAATTCTAAGAAGGTCCTCGTTAAAGACTCTGGCTTCTACCTCTGCGCCTGGAGTATCACACTGAGCCGGGCGGGACGGACAGCTGTGCAAAAACCCCACCCTCCCCGCCCGCGGCCGGGTGGAGGGTGCCTGCTGCGGGGTTCTGACTGCCAGCTGGAGTGAGCCACGGCCCCGCCAGCTCCTCCTGAAGGCCTCCCTCAGTTCCCCAGGCGGGCACGGGTGCCATGCGTGTGGGATGGTGACTGGCCTCCGTGTGGACAAATCCCTTGCGGGTTCTCTAGGTCCCGGCTGGTGCACTCCGGTGCCCAGCACCCAGTCTCCCAAAGGCTTGCGGGGCCACATGTCATGCCCCGCACATGTCATGCCTGGCCTTTGGCCCAGGGCTCGCACATGCACACACCCTGTCTCGGGGCGTGGGGTGGAGGGTGTGCGCCCACGAGGGTGCCCCCTCCGGCTGCCTAGTGGGTTCATTATCATCACCTGAGAGTCTCCTTTGGTTTTTTGGGGAGACTCGGTATCTCCAGGAGGCCCAGGCAGCCTCTGGGCCGGAAAGGGGCCAGGGGCTCCGTCGTCGGCTGGGGTGGGTTGGAGGTGACGTTTTACTGGTAGCAGAAACACGCACTTAGGAATTTTGATAATTATTTGGGGTTGTAGGTTGCTTGATTGCTTTTTGAAGGTCTCTCCTCCCCTCCCTGGTGGCAAGAGAGGGAGAGAGAAGCAGACGGATGCAGAGAGAGACAAGAGGCAGGCGTGCGTCAGGGCAAACCCTAACAAGAGGGTGTACCTGGATGGGCGTGAAGGAGGGGACGAGGCTGATGGGGATGGCTGGTTAGAGATGCCGTGGTTGCCTTGGCAACAGAGCTTCAGTCCTCACCCCCCCACCGCCCCACCCCCAGTCCCTCATCCCTCCACCTCCAGGTTCTTATTGAAGGTTTCCTTGTCTAATGCTCCCTCTTCTCCACTTGGGGGCACAAGAAGCCTTAAGATGCTCTCCTGCCCCTCTCTTCAGCTCTTCAGGTGTGTTTATTTTCAGCCTTTTTTAACCTGCAGAGGGAAATCTGAGACAGAAAGTGATCAAGGGTCCCCACTGGACCTCCAGGACAAATATGTTGGTCTTCTGGACGCTCAGAGCTATTTTGGGATTGAAAAAGAAAAGCGAAATGCACTCAAGAGCCCGCTCGGGCCGACTGGCGGAAGTCCCGGGTGGGTGAATCCAATTGGGTTTTGCTTTTTGCTTTACGTGTGACATCTACGCCTGTGGAGTCGGTGTGCTAGGACCACGGAAGTTAAGAAGTACTTACAGCTCAGGTTTGGCTCACGTTTCCTAGCTAATGTTGGAGGTGAGCTGACTGCTGGACATGAGTGGAAACAGCTCTCTCCCTGAAACAGATTATTTTTAATCAATAGACTTTTTTTCCTCAAATTTTATTGATTTGTCAATTATTCCAATACCTACCTAATTTGGGGAGTTAGGTGCACAGGCTTCACTCCCCCCCCCACCAGAGCTCTGTCCCCTCTGGTAACCAACATGTTTTTCCCAGACTCCAAGAATTATTTTTGTTGTGCTTCGCCAGTTTGTTTTCTTTGGTTATTTATATTCTGCAATTGAGTGACACCATCTGGCGACTGTCTTTCACTTTCTGTCATATTACACTGAGCACAACCACAGCTAGAGCCTCCGCTTTGTCCCCAAAGGCACTGTTTCATCTTTTTTAATAGCTGAGTAGTACTCCATTGGGCACAGATGCCACCATGTCTTCACCCAGCTGTCTGGCGAGGGGCAGTTAGGTTGGTTCTGTGACTTGGTTTTCACATTGGCGTTTTCATGCCCTTTGAGTAAATTCCCAGCAGTAGGATCAGGATCACTGGGTCAAATGGGATTTCCTTTGTGATGATTTTTTTTCAGATTTATTTATGCATGCAGGAGCTGGGGTGCAGGCGAGGTGCAAGGGCGTGGTACATGAGAGGATTCGGTACATCTGCCTGTTCTGCTCCCCATTCTGTCTCTGGTGAATCTTCTCAACCCCATACTCTGGCCTGCACCCCACTTCTTGTATGCATAAATAAATAAATCTTTTAAAAAATTATCAATCATGTGAAAAATGTATATATATAAATTTTAAAAAGTCAATGCCATGCCGGGTCTGCACATTGGGGCAGACTGGGGGCCCCTGAAACCTCTCCTTTGGACTGTGGGAGTCCTTCTGTCCCCAGAGCCAGCTCCTCCAGGGAAGCCCATGAGTACCCCGGCCTCCTGATCCCCCTCCTCCCTGAGCACATCCTAATCCACTGAAGCTCCACCCCCACCAGTGCAGCCACTCGCCACTTGCCAACATTGCTTCCCTCAGAGGAAACAGGCAAATCAGAGCAGTCCCCAGGTCAGCTACCCCTTGCACCCAGAATGCCAGACACGGTCACATTCTGTGACCTCCACTTCCGGAAGGCACTTCCCCCACGGTCGCAGACCAGAGGACAGTAGAGGATGCTCTCCCTGCACTGTCTGCCTGGGTCTCCAACTCCACCTCTGCCTCCTCCCCTCTCTGCTGTGCTCCAGGCCAGGAACCTCGCACAGCTCTGGGCCCTGCTGGCCACCAGCCGGTCGTGCTTCCCACTGCCCATCACCGTCTTCACAAAGCCTGCTCCCAGGCTCCCAGCCCCTCCCCTTCCTCTCCCCCAGGCTGGCCCTGGCCTCAGTGAGGTTGCCCTCCTGCCCCACCTGCAGGCCCAGCACAGCCCTGCTCCTGCCTGGGCATTGGCACCTGGCCTCCAGCTCCTTAGGGAGCAGCCTTGTCAGTCCTCCTGGCAACTCCAGGGATGACCAGAGATGCAGGAACAGCCTATAAGCTGAGAGGGTTGTGTACTGAGGACACAGACTTTCCAAAGCAGTGGTTCTCAAGCGTGTCCCTGGACCAGCAGCCCAGGAGTCTCCTGGGAACGAGTTGAAATGCAAGCAGCACCAATCCAAAAGTTTCTGTCCCTTTTTCCAGTTTTCTATTTTCCTCCACCGCACACCTATCAGGGGTACACCTGTGTCCTCAGGACCCATCGCAGGGTCTGTTCTGAGTATCTAAGCAAGACTTACCATGGAGACCCCACCACGAGCGGACAGGCAAGATAGCATGTTGGGTGACATAGGAACAGCCCCTCTTGTTGATGTCACCCCCAGGAGCAGCATCATTGGAGGCGCCGCAGGAGAGAGAGATTCCCACTGCCCATGTGGAGCACTCAGAAGCACAGAGGGACTATACCTCACCAGGCAGCCATCCAGGGGCAGTCTCGAACTTACTAGAGTCAAGATCAAAGGTGGGGCAAGTAGGTAGGAAATGCACATCCTTGGCAGTCAGATAGGGTGACGTGACCACGGGCTATGCCTGAGGGGCTCCATTGTTCCCAGTAGCCAAAGCATATTTTCTATTCTGACCTAACTTTCTGCTAATAATTTCAAGTAAAGTATTTTACCGGACCTTGCTAATCTGTCCACATCTGCCTTCTCTTTTCAGCAGATACTGACTTCCCAGTATATTCCTAACGCCAGGACTTTTGTCCTTGGTGAGAGGCCTCCTGCCTGGCTGTCTGCCTAGCAGGCCCAAGATCTCTGGGTACCAAACAATAGCCCTGAGAATAACAATGCCTGGGGATCCCACATATTGAGGCTCACAGGATGAGTCAGCCCCTCCCAGCTCAGAGAGGGTGAACTTCCATGTCTCAGCTGTGGCTCAGAAGTGCCAGGAGTCACGGCAAGGTAAATGTCAAGACCAGGAGCCAGGTGAAAGATTAATTCAGTTTCTATTTCTGCCAGAAAGACAAGGTTCCCAGGGATCAGAATGTATGTTTGTCCTCAAGGAAACTTGACTTGACCTCAGGAAGCCTTCACTGGCCTCCTGTTGCAAATCCCAGCCTGGCAGCACAACCAGATCTTCCCAGCCTTGAGCCCAGCTCCACATTCCCATCCCAGCTCCGCATTCCCAGACAAGGTGCCACCTATGTAAGGATGGGTTCTTCCTCGTCAATGAAAATAATTTCATTCTGTACAATTCACAGTGAAAACATTTATGAAGACTCACACTTGAAATTCAATGCCTAGGAGTCAGCGGGCCAGTGGAGTGTGTGTGTGGAGCTGTTGAGCAGCCTGGGTGAGGCACTGACAGTCACAGTCCCACACAGTCAGGGGCCCATTAGAACTGGGGGCTGAGTAGGAGGGGGTCTCCAAGCCACGGGGCAGCCACCCAGGCGCTGGAGCAGACACATCCCCCAATTCACACCAGCAACCCTGGACCCCAGCCCTCCAACCTGCTCCTGTCTTACTCCCACACCAGACCCTGAACCAGGTGCACACACAGAACATTCCCTCGTGTCTACCTTTCAGAGAAATCAGATGCAAACGCAGCCCACTCCTCACCCACCCTGAGCCAGAGGGGCCAAGGAGAGGCCTCTTCCTAAGCAGGCTCCCCAGCCGCTCTCAAAGTCAGGCGCACTCAGATGCTCCCTCCATCTCCGCACCCCTCTGGCTGGTTGTGCCTCAAAAAATGACAGGCTTGTGTCTGTTGTCCTTGGCAGTGAGCAGTTTGACCTTGACAGGAAGATAGGGACCAGGGCTCTGGAGACCTAACTGGAGGAAACACACAACATCACATTAACAGGAAAAAAATAAAGCTCAACACACTATCACTGGTTAACACATTAGGACATTGGCCAAGAATGGAACTGCAACCACTACTGCCCACCCCAGGACCCAGATCACGGGCACCGCTAGAGAACCCTGACCCTGGATTCACCCAGTGGCAACCCTTTCTGGGACCCCACCTCTGCTTCTCATCTGTCCTCTCCTAAGTCTCCTCTGGCTTCTTGCTGCTGGCAGCTCCTGGCCTGTTTCTCTAAATAAACCCCTTTCGACCTGCTGTCCTGTAGGTGCTCTTCCTTCCTCCACACACCTGCCCCGGTTCCCGGCTCGTCACGTCACATGCCCGCAGGTCACCCCCTGAGACCTTGCTGGGAAGGTTACTCTTGACTTGCCGGGGAAAACAGTCCCACTGCAGCTCTAGGAGAAAGCCCTTAACTTTAAAGAGATGCCCCAGGCCTCAGTATGCCCATTGCCCAATGCCCAGTGCCTGTCCCTTCTACAAATGTCTCTACCCCCTGCTGTTCTCTGACCAGTGCCCGAACTGTCCAGCAGATCTGACCGTAGATTCCTGCTGAGGCTGAGAGCCCCTAGCTGGCCGGGTCTGTTTTCCATGGCCTCAGACAAGACTTCTGAGAGTGACCCTCCCCGCACAGCAGAGGGATGAGACCACCAGTGGCCGGAGGGTGAGGATGAGGCGGGTGTGGGTCTTCTCACCCCACGCACAATGAAGCAGATTAAGGTCACGAGCTAACCTTTTCCCGCCCTTGACACCTTCCCCCACAAGCCTTGTAGAGGGGCAGCTCCTCCCGCCTCCTACTCGTCTCCCCGGATCTCCTTCACAAACCGCTAGGCTTGATACCCTACCCATTGCTTAGACTCAAGGGAAGAGTCTTCATGCTCAGAGATTTAAGATTTGGACACAACCTCTCAGCTCTACAGGGGCCCTGGGACAGTGGGCAGCGCAGTGGGCGCCCCTCCCAGCCCTTCCACAGCGGTGTCGTCCGTCTCCACCAGGCCAGCGCTTCCAGGGCCCACGTCCTTCCTCCCCTTCCTGCCCCTCGTCTCCTTGCATAAGAAGACCCAGCCGTGGCAGGTGGAATCCCTTCCAAGAGTTAGCTGACCCTCCTCTCTGCGCTCAGAAGCGCAGTTCCCTTATCACCCGGGGTCACGAGCCCACAGGGCGGCCAAACATCGCAGAGCTGACGCCGGGCCCGGCATGGGAAAGCCGCAGGTGTGTTTGCCCTGGGAGGTGTCCAGACCCGCCGCCCTCTCCTGCGCCCACCCGGGAGGTATAAAGGCCGCCCTGCACCGCCTCGGGCACACTCTGCAGCCATGCATCCCCTGCTGATCCTCGCCTTCGTGGGAGCCGCTGGTGAGCCCCGCGCCCTCCGCCAGACACCGCGCTGCTGCTCCCACGGCCTCCTGGTCTCCCCTGTGCTCTCTGCGCTGGGTCACCTCTTCCCTCTGGGCTCTCTTTAAGGCCCTCCCCTCCTGCGGGACTCTGGGCCCATCCCTCACCCATTTCAGGGCTGTGGTCAGGGATGATGCAAAGGAAGAGCAGGTGGCGGGGTCCATGGAACAACCTACAGTGGGGAGCTCAGTGCTGCGGCCTGGGGTGTCTCCAGGACAGCGTCTTCCCATGCTACATTGGGCTGGTGAACAGCTACTCGGGTCCCACCCCCAGTGCTTCTGAATTCATTGTCTCAGGGTGTGCTGTTCCATGAATCTTTAAGCTTCCCAGATTCTCGGCCCAGGCCGAACCCCCTTAACTATGGTCCATTAAATGAACCTACCTGTGTCCCGTCTCATGGGGCTGGAGCAGATATCCCGGAACTCCTAGTGCAGATCTGACCTATGGGAGAGCTGGGTGCAGCTGGACGCAGCCGGGCTACGTGGCCAGGATTGCTCCAGTTAGGACAACTCATCCTGTCATCGGGGCACAGACAGCCATGGGAGCAGACTGTAATGAAACAGCAAGAGCAGCATCCCGTGTCTAGGTCCCAGGCCCCCAGCTGAGCCCTGCAGGCTCCTGGCTCTGTGCCCTGCACACATGGGGCCCTGGGGAGGCTCCTGGGGATGTCCCCCTCCTGTGGAGCGGGTGCTCATTGACTGCCTGGCTCCTTGCCTTGCTGGCTAACCCACCATGAGGAGCAGGGTCCAGCGCAGGGAGAGATCCCCACAAACATGCAGCTAAAACACCCTCTCCCCGTCTGCCCTGCAGTGGCTTTCCCCGCTGACGACGATGACAAGATCGTCGGGGGCTACACCTGCGCCCAGAACTCCATCCCCTACCAGGTGTCCCTGAACGCCGGCTACCACTTCTGCGGGGGCTCCCTCATCAACGACCAGTGGGTGGTGTCCGCTGCTCACTGCTACAAGTCGTAAGTGCAGCCCCGCCCGTGCTGGCCTCAGAGCTGGGAGCCCAAGGGTGCTGTGGTGGGCTCCGGTGTGCCCTGCAAGGACGGGAAAAGATGCCAGTGGCAATAGACTGGCAGGAGCTGGGGTGAAGAGAGGCCACAGGACTGACAGCATCTAACACCCCAGAGAAATCTTTCAGACAGCCAGGGCGATGGGCCCAAGGAGCAGGGAGCAGTGACTTGGCAGAAGGGCCCAGCAGGAGCCAGGGAGCACCTCCCTGCTTTACCTGGGGCTGCACCTCAGAACCCCCTGAGTAAATCACCAGCCCAGCCCAGGGCTCTGAATCTGCAGAGAGAGTAATAATTTGGGCTTTGACAGTCTCTGCCTTTCCCAATATCCAGAGAATCAGCTTCCAGACCTGAGTCATCAGCACCGCCACCCCAGGGGCTGCTCAGGACTGACTCAGAGGGTCTGCCTGGGCCTGGGATTGTGTGTTTCCAACTAACTCCCAGGGAGGGGGGTGCTGCAGGTGCGGGGCTGCAGTCAGAACCCAGGAAGGGCTCCTACAAAATGTGGGGCTTACCACTGAGCAAGAGGGAGGGGAGGCCCTGTGCACAGTTAGAGTACCAGGAGCCCTTCAGTGCCCACTGCGCTGGCTGCAAGGGGGCACCAGGGGGCTGGACAAGCAGGCTGAGGAGCAGCCCCCTCCCTACCTTCCCCTCTCCCTGCTCCTCTCACCACCACCCTCCTCTGAGGCAGAGGAGGACCCACCCTCCCCACTGCCCTGCCCCCCAAGGTCCCCCTCAGCCCCAGCAGGGAGCCCAGAGCCCTGGGGACTGGCCTGGAGACAAGCCCTGCCCTCCCTCCCACAGCCGCATCCAGGTCCGCCTGGGAGAGCACAACATCGACGTCCTGGAGGGCGGCGAGCAGTTCATCGACTCCGCCAAGGTCATCCGCCACCCCAGGTACAACGGCTGGGACCTGGACAACGACATCATGCTCATCCGCCTGGCTCAGCCCGCCGTCCTCAGCGCCCGCGTGGCCTCCGTGTCCCTGCCCACCAGCTGCGCCCCCGCTGGCACCCAGTGCCTCATCTCTGGCTGGGGCAACACCCTGAGCTCTGGCGGTAAGTGGGGTCCCCTGCTCACCCCCCACTCCCTCAGTCCCCACATTTCCCAGACCCAAGTGTGTCCTGGGCTTGAACCCCTTTGCTTCCTGCGTGTCCCCCACGTGCACAGCCCGGGGCCCTGCTGGGCTGGGTGCAGTGAGGCAGGGAGGAGGGTCTCCAGGGCTGACCCCTGGGGTGGGGAGAGAGCATGGGGAGGACCCTCTGCTCTCACCTCCTGGGCGGGGAGCCTCCTGGACTCCTGGGGGAACTGTAGCTCCCGCCTCCTGCTGGGGCTCGCATCCAGGGGTTGCTCCTGACTGCCCTGGGCTCAGCCCTCCATCACCCTCCCCGTGCCGGCCTCGCCCACATGCCCCCTCATCTCTCTTCCTGCCCCCAAGTCAACTACCCCGAGCTGCTGCAGTGCCTGGACGCCCCTCTGCTGAGCCAGGCCCAGTGCGAGGCCTCCTACCCCGGCCAGATCACCGCCAACATGGTGTGCGCTGGCTTCCTGGAGGGTGGCAAGGACTCCTGCCAGGTGAGGGCGCGTGCACACCCACTCACACACTCACCCTGGGGAGCGGATGGCACCCCTGAGTCGGTGCCCAAAGCCGGGACCAGGCCAGCTTGTCTGGCGGGTATCTCCTGGGCACAGGCTCCAGGCGGCCCCAGCTGCAGGATGTGGGTACGGAGATGCCCACTGCCAGGGTGTCTCAGGGTGACTGAGGGGGGCTCAGTCCCACCTGGCTTCTCCTGGATAACCCATCCCGCCTCCCTCCCCCAGGGTGACTCCGGTGGCCCCGTGGTCTGCAACGGAGAACTGCAGGGCATCGTCTCCTGGGGCTACGGCTGCGCCCAGAAGGGCAAGCCCGGCGTCTACACCAAGGTCTGCAACTACGTGGACTGGATCGAGCAGACCATGGCTGCCTACTAGACACCTCCTCCCCACACCCCGAAATAAACTGACCCTACTTCAGTGCCCGTGTCTGTGCCTTCCTGCGGCCCTGCTTCTGCCTCAGCCTGGCTGCACCTCAGGGATAAGCAGGGAGCCCAGCTCCCAAAGGGGATGCCCCAGATATGGACTCACAGTTTGAGGGGACAGGTGGAATCCAAGGAATAGGAAGCAGAGAGCTGAGAAGCTGTTTTGTAATGAAAACAAGGGTCATAAAAATCCCCTCAAATAGGTGATGCAGGGCCAGTGCTGCATATTGGGGGTCTGGGCCCTTGTACCTCTTTTCAGGACCATGAGAGCCTCTCGCCCCAGGGCCAGCTGCTCCGGGAAGACCATGAACATCCTGGCCTCTTGATTCCCCTCCTCCCTGAGCTTCCTAAACCATTGGTCCCATCCCCCACCCCCTGCAGCCCACTGGGGTCACTTCCCAACACCCCGCCCTGCTCTGAAGGACACAGGTACAGCAGAGCTGTCCACGTCAGCCCGCCCTCACTCCTGATATCCGGACATGGTCACTTTTATGTTAAAATAAGCATATTGGGCCTCCCTGGTGGTGCAAGGGGTTAAGTCTCAGCACTATGAAGCTGTCCGCAGCCACTGCAGCATGAGTTCAATCCCCAGCCAGGGAGCTACCCACATGGCGCAGCAGACCTCTCCTGTCTCCCCAATGCTCCCCTCAGCAGTGGATTTCAGTGGATCTGCCTGTTCTTCTCCCCACTCTGTCTCTGGTGAATCCTCTCACTGCCCCCCACCTCTGGTCGGTACCCTAGTTCTTGTATGCACAAATAAATCTTTAAAAAAACTCTATCCACGTGCTTCAAAGGGCTCAAAGATTATACAGTCATATGACGCTATTTTAAAATTTTCATCTCTTCCCCCAACCCCACCCCAAAACACACCTTGAGGAAAGCGCGGTGAGTTGGTGCCCTGCTAGGCCACAGGGCCCCATCCACAATCCTCTTGCCCCCTCCAGCGGCCACGCTGGCATTGCGGCGACTCAGAGCTGAAAAATAAGGCAAGGCTGCCACCTGCTGCTCAGGTGGATGAATGGCCGCTTCAGCACCGCTGGTAACTTTTGATGAGTGGATCCAACTGTCTTTTTTTGCTTTTCTTTTGCCCCTAAATTCTAAGAGCCGAGCCATGGCACCGCCAGATAGCACTGCGACGTTCTCCAGGGCAGACTTCTGCCCTTTTCCTCGTCCCAGAACACGTAGAGGGTCCGGGCCTGGCACAGAAATGGAAATACCCAGGTAATGTGTTTGATTGTTCATCTAAGTGGGAATTAATAAACCCACTTCTGGAAATTTTAACTCAAGAGATCATGGAAACATTCCTGAAACATGCATTTTTTCCCAAGTTTCCCACGTGGTTGGAGGTTTGAGCAAATTCAGGCTCATAAAACAGCTTCTTACATAAGTGATCTTCTTAAGAAGAATGGCTTTGTCAGTGGAACACGTAGCTTTTTTAAAATAACAGTGTTCAAAATATTTAAAGAGGATTTTGTTCTTTTCCTTTTCTTTTAAATTTTATTGTTTTTATTGTAAATACATAATAGCATGTGGTCACATGTAGCATAAAGCATGTGGCCACGTGCTTCACGATTTGAAACAAGACAATAAAATTGACCCTAAAAAATGTTAAGTTCGGGGGCCTCCCTGGTGGTGCAGCTGTTGAGTGCTGGGTTGCGAAGCTGCCCACAGCCTCTGCAGCGTGGGTTCGATCCCCGGCTGCTCCCCGGCCACCGGAGGAGGGTCCCCCATGGCGCGCAGACCTCTCCTGCTGCCCGCTGCTCCCCTCAGCAGTGTACTTCGGTCCTTCTGCCTGCTCTGCTCCCCGCTCTGGCTCTGGTGAATCCTCTCACCCTCCCGCGCTTCTGACTGTACCCAGTGCTTGTATGTATAAATAAATAAATCTTTAAAAAAAAAATGTTAAGTTTGCTTCCACTGTTTCTGTCTACTCAAGCAAAAAAAGCACAATCCCCATTCTCTCCTTTGTTAAACAAAAGAGAGTATATAGGGAAACTATTCCACAGCTTGCTTCTTCCAAGTCACAATATACCTTAGGGAAATTTTCATAGCAATATGAAACATTTTCATTCTGTCTTTCTCAGCATGGTATGATACACTCTTCAGTGTGCAAATCAGCTTATTTATCCAGCCTCTTACTGAAATGCACTTTAGTTCCCCAATCTTTTTGCTATCCTAAGTAATGCAAATATTTTATATGCAGTTTTTATTTGCATGCAAGAATAAGCACAGAATAAATTCCCAGAGGTGGGATTTCTGGGTGAAAAAATAAATGTATTCGTAAATTTAATGTTTCTAAATTGCTCCCAAAAGATTGTCTCATCCTGTACTTCTAACAGCAATTGTGGGTAAAAGTGTGCATTTCACAACAGACTAACCAACAGAATGGTCTTTATAATTCGACGTTTGTCAGTCAAATGGGTGGGAAGCAGCACTTCCATGGAGCCTTACTGTGCATTTATCCTTGTCAGGTTTCTCCCTGGTGCTAAACACCATTTGGATTTTTTTTTTTTTTGCTCTAGCCCATTTTCTTTGCCATATTTACCGTCTACTATATGAAATCATTTTCCTGTCTATACACATATATACTATATATGCTGTCTACAATATGAAATCAATTTTCAGATAATGGCCAGCTGAGTCCAGCAAATGTCTTCCCACCGTCTTGTGTATCTTTTGATTTTCCGCTGCTAGTGTGTCTCCTTATGTCCTCAAGGTTGCCCTTTTTCCTTCTAGATTTCAAGTCATAGTTTGAAAGGCAAAAAGAAAGAAAGCATCATCTAGTGAAATGGGATCTAGGCCACTCAGCTGGAGGTCAAATCTCAAGGTCATCTTGTGCAGGGAAAATAAAGCATCTACCAACAGCTCAACGCAGTTCTACCCTTCAGGCAAAGAGGTGGGGGCCTGGTGAGGTGACTGTAGGACTGTCTTTGGGGGTTCTGGACAGTGTTTACCCAGCTCTGCCCCGCCTCCCTAGATAGCTCAGGTTTCTGGGGTCCATAGTGAGAAGCTGTGGGGAGTCTCACCCACCCCATTCAGAAGCAGCTCAGTCATCACTGTCTGGAAGACCCTCCCGGCCAATCCCAGAGCCTCCACCCACCCAGAGCCCAGAGTTGGAGCAGAGGGATAGAGGGCAGGGAAGTTGGGGTCTCACTTGAGGATGACAGGTGTGACCTCAAGTGACATAGCCTGGGGCGGGGCCAGTGTGAAGGGGTGCTGCTTTCTGACAGGGTGACACCGGCCCCCACAGTGACGACACAGTGCAGGGGGGTGGATAGGAGAAAACCAGCCCCCGAGGGAGACAGCCTCACATGCACACATGGCCTTGAGGGGGACAGACCTCCCAAAGAGAGGACCCCGTGGTCCCTCCCAGAGAGGGCCCCCTGGCCCTGCCACCACCTCCTACCGTGGGAGTGATGTCACCATCCCCCTAGTCTGATACCCCTGAAGGAGCAGCTGTTCCCGTGGTTTTTCCCAGACCTGAGGGGCGGGCCCATGGGAGGGGCCGTTTTTGTAGAAAGCTGTAACATTGTGGGGACAGGGGGCCACGGTGATACAACTTCACGGGGCGCCTTTACAAAAACCTTCCCACCTGCCCAGGCCACAGGCCCGCCGCCTCTCCCCAGCCACAGGCCGGAGGGTGGACTGGGCCAGGACCTCTGCTCCCTCCCAGGCCCCCAGCCAAGCCAGGCCTGGACAAGGGCAGGCCCTGAAGGCAACGGAGCTTCGAAGAGAGCACCAGCTGCCAGAGGAATGTGTGGCCTCCGGGGAGAAGGACGCAGGGGGCCCCCTTCACGTCAACCCCACCAAGCCCAATGCGAGCCCAGCAGCAGGTGTGTGGGGCGACCCCTTCTAGAAGGAAGATGGCCCAGCTCTCCCCTCCATGGACGCAGCCACAGGTTCCGGGGTGCTGCTCTCCTCCCCAGCCCACGACATTCTGATGGACCTTCAGAAGGACTCGAGAAGGGGCACGGTGCCCTCTGGAAGGATCTGGATTTGACCCTCAAGAGACAGGAGTCGGGCTTGTCTGCACAGTATCCGTGTCGCCCAGGACGGCTTGCTTATCCGCAGGCCCCGGACACCAGCCAGGGCCTCTCTGCACACACCCCGCTCTTTTCCTCCCACCCCAGGCCACTGTGCGAACACCCAACTCTTCTTTGGAGAAGGCACCAGGCTCGCCGTCGTAGGTAATCACTCCTGGGCCTCCAGGGCGCGGAGGGGGGCAGGCGAGCAGGGTCCCTTTTGGAGAGGCTCGTTCCTGATGTGCTTCCTATGACTACACCTTCGGCTCAGGGACCAAGCTGACGGTCGTAGGTGAGGCCTGGGGTCTCCTTGGGGGTCCACATGGGAGGACTCAACCTTGGGAAACTCGGGAGGGTGGGATGGTCCAGCTCAGGTACTGGCTTTGGAAACGTCGCCTCCTTGTCTGAGGGGGGTCCCTGTGAGGGCAGATCCACCCAGACCCCGGTCTCTGAGATGTCAGCCTGGAGCTCCGCTGGGTAGGGCAGGAAGGGAAGGGGGATGAGGTGACCCCCCAGGGTGGTGACCGAGAAAGAGGAGTCAAGGTAACTCTCAGGCCCTGACATTCTCTCTGCCCGGAGCTTCCAATCTTCCTTGCTCTGGATTTCATAGCTGGCAACACTGTGTGTGCTCCCCGGCTGGGGGCCTGGGCCAGCTCTGTGTTGTGGGGTGCTTGAGGTGGGGTTGGTGGCTCGGTGAGGGACTCCCCCAACCTCTCCCAGATTCCCAGCTGTTCTCAGCGGACAGGGGAGATTTTGGAGTGGTGCCTGGAGGCTGTGCTTTGGAGACAGCCTCAATCTGGGGGAGGGGCGCTGGCTGGCTGCAGGTCGGTGAGTGGGTGGGGGTCTGGGAGCCCACTGGGAGAGGCCAGGATCCAGACGGAGCCTCCGACTTGGGTGCTGTCACACTCCATTGTTTCTCAGGGCGGTCTGAACTCTAGCCTGGGTACAGACCGCCGGGACAGCCTCTGCCACCAGCAGCTGCCTGGTTCTCTCTCTGCTGTACCCTAAACCTCGTTCATGATGGAATCCCCTTGGTGCAGAGCCCTGAGTCCAGGGGCGGCCAGCTCAGCCAGGGTCCATCCTCCCGTGGAGGAGCCTCCAGGGCGGCCATTGAGATGGCCGGGCCTCTGGCCTCAGGGCGCTGTCCCGGAAGGCCCTTCCTGGCACAGAAAGGCGAGGGACACGGCGGGGATGGGGTCACCCACCCCTCCACTACTTGGAGCTAAAACCCGCTAAGAAAGGGAAGGGAGCGCTGGCGGGTGGGCTGTGGATAGGGGCGCGGGCTGCGGCCATTTTCTACCAGGCTTTCATGGTGTGTAACTACGATCCCCTGGTTTTCGGCACCGGCACCAAGCTCACTGTCTCGGGTAAGCGAAGGGCGCCCCGGGGACGCTGTGTTATCACCAAGAACAGTTTGGGAGGACTCCTTGGAGAGGCATGTGTGGGTGAGGCGGCAGGTGCCAGAGCGGGGCTGGGGTGGAAGCTGCTTCTGGAAGGGCCTCCGGGCGCCCTGGGGTTTGCGCGCCGTTGCCACACTGTGGACCAACCAGCCGCTGCACTTTGGGGATGGGACTCGCCTCTCTGTCCCAGGTAAGCGCAGGGCCCGTGGAGGGCCCGTCCCCCGGACACAGAGGCTCTCTCTCTCCTGCCAACCCTGGCCTCGCGGCCATGGCTGACCCCTCCATCCTGCATGTCTCCAGGCCACCCCATCTCCTCCCGCTTGTCTCCATGTTCATCCTACCTCCTCAGAGGGGGGCCTGGCCCCCAGCGCACCCTGTCTCTCTCCGTTGTACCCTGGCCCGCGTTGGTGATGGAACCCTTGGGTGCAGAGCCGGAGTGGGCTGGGAGAGGGAGCTGGCTCTCCCGGTGGGGGTGCGCTAGGACCTCAGCCCTGGCGGGGCTCGGGGCGGTTTCGCCACAGCCCTCTGCAGCTGTGTTCCTACAATTCACCGCTCTCCTTCGGCTCGGGCACCAGGCTCACCGTGACAGGTACTGGGGCTCCTCCTGACTGTTGGGGCTGTGCTTGGCCAGTGGCCAGTTCCTGGGGGGCAGCAGGGACAAGGAGGCGGTGGGAGCCATCCTCCCTCCTGGGGTTCATCCGCCTCACCCCCTCCTGCCCCACCTTGGTGCGCTCCTGGTCTATTCTGCTCTCCGAACTCCATCTCCCATCCCCGCCGTACAGGGCTGTGTGCTTTCAGGGTTGTTTCCCTCCCCTGTTTTGGGGAGCCGCTGTGCCTTCTCTGCTAAAATCCTTCCCCACGTCTCCCTCCAGCGTGGATCTCAGCTCTCGCCCCCATCACCCCTTCCTCTGTCTCAACTGTCCGCAGAGATCCAGGTGTGCCTTCCTGAGGTGGTTTGAGGGCTCCAGAGTGAGGCTAGTAAGGGGGTGGTTTGAGGGGTGCTGCTGAGCCCCGAGGGCAGAGCCCTGTTACACCTCCACAGAGCTGTAGGAGGCCCCTGGGGGACACTGCTTAGGGGGGTCAGAGGAGAAAGTCTGAAGGAACCGTTACAACTGGAAACTTGAACCGCCTCAGCCACAGAGGAGGTGTACAGGAGATGAACAGTCGGAGGCTCCGTTTTCTCAAAGCCAGACCTGTGCTGGGTCAGCAGGGAAGGGCAGGGCTGGCTGAGGAGTGGGGCGAGGGGGGTGGGGTCTGGGCTGAGGACTTCCAGGGCCATGGCAGGCCCAGGTCCTGCTGACTGGGGGCTCGGTGCTGCAGAGGGAGCCCCTGTTGGGAGTGAAAAATTGGAAATTTCTAGTCCCTGGGATTCAAAATGGCTGGGTTGGGGGGGAAGGGGCTGATGCAATTTGGACTCAGGGAGAGCAATGCCTTTGTCGTGGCCGGGTCACAGCTGACCTTCACCCAAAACTGTGGCTCGATTTTTCCATCCAAAACTTTTCCTGGATTTAGACTAAGTGGAGACCTGGGCTTGCCACATCTCCACGCCAAACACTCACTCCCCTGGTTAAAACAGAAGCAAATAGATCAGGAAAATCTAGCAAAAAGCAGTACCCTTGAAAGATGGCCATGGCTCCCTCCCACCCGCATGCTCCGACACTCCCGGACACCCTCCCCTCTGCCAGGCAGGTGACAGGCTCCAGGAGCTCACATGTGAGCTCTCTGAGGAAATGGCGCTGGATTTGGGGTTCATCACACTCACTAACCAACCTTGTGCTGCTTTTAAGAATGCAAATCTCAGCCATCCATGAGGGCTGCAGAGCTGCAGGGAAGAGCTGGGCACGCAAGGAAGAAAGCTCGATGCACAAGCCGAGTCTTTCATGGGATTCTGGGGATGTGGCGTGATGGTACACACAGCCCAGGCTGGGCACCCCCACAGCTGGAGGAACATCTGAGATGACCATAGCCAGGGTGCCAGGGCTGCTCCAAGGAGGTGACATGGGAGGAAGAAAGGATGTGAGCTGAGCACGGCAAGTAGAAGGAGCCGTCAGAAAAGTGCCTCTCTGTGCCTGACTGGCTGGTGCTGAGCACTTTGCCGAAACAGGAACCTCCAACCAGGAAAAATCAATCTAGGTCCCAGGATCCTATTAGTGAGAATCTCCTGTCTCCACATCCAGGCTTGTTCAAGTCTATTGCAGTCATATCTGAGTGTGCAAGAGGAGAGAGCCCCGTACCAGGGGACTCTGGATGAGGGAGAAAAATGCTCTTTTGGTACATAGTCAAACAAGGATCTGAGAGGAGATATTTCCAAAAACACCCAGAAATGAGGACATAACATCACTGTGGGAAAGTGAGGGGCTAGTGGGCAGTGGGCATCCGTGGGAAGCCAAGACGGCAGCAGCCAAGTTGGAGAGAACATCTAAGGAGTGAGATACTGAGTCCAAAAGGGCTCTTCTACTCCGTTCTGTTGTGTCATTATCACCTTTGCCAGCACACACACTCATACACACACACTCACTCACACACACACACACACACACACAAACCCCGCCGCTCCCCTCCCCTCTTCCCTCCAGAGAAACCGAACCGGGTCAGGGCGCCCACGGTCACCGTGTTCGAGCCATCTGAGGCAGAGATCAATCGCACCCAGAAGGCCACACTCGTGTGCCTGGCCAATGACTTCTACCCCAACCACGTGGAGCTGATCTGGCTGGTGAACGAGAAGGAGGTCAGCAGTGGGGTCAGCACGGACCCCGAGCCCTATGAGGATCCGACTGACAACACCACCTACTACCTGAGCAGCCGGCTCAGGGTCTCTGCCAGCTTCTGGCACAACCCACGTAACCAATTCGTCTGCCAAGTCCAGTTCCATGGCCTCACAGAGGAAGACGCGGACGAGTTAGTGAAGAACAAGACATTAGTGAACAAAACCCAAGCCCTCTCCCAGAAAGTCAGCGCCCAAGTCTGGGGCAGAGCAGGTGAGCGGGCTGCAGGGGGAGGAGCCCAGGGAGTGGACCAGAGACCTGGAGGCCCAGGCAGAGCCCACAAGGACTGGCCCCGGGGGCTTGGGGACCATGACAGGGAGCGGCGCCCTGGGGCCATGTCCTCCCAGAGCCTCCACCCCCAGAGCCTGGCAGCGGGGTCTCCCTAGCCTGGCCTGCAGGCTCAGCACCTGATGGGGTGCCCCCGCACTGGCCCCAGTTCCTAAGGTCCTAATGTGAAGCCAGACGCCGGGCAGGAGGCCAGACAGGGCTGTGTGGAGGCTGCCGCACGTGGCCTGCACGTGTCCGGGCCGCTCAGCCTCTGACTTCGAGGCTCTGGGTGAGGCTCAGGCCCTTGCGCTGTGGCGTGTTCCTCCTCACCCGTGTGCCCCTTTTTTCTTTCAGACTGTGGCCTCAACTCAGGTAAGTGGCCCTCCTTCTGTCCATCCCCCATGTCTCTGGAAGCAGAGGCCTGACGACCGTGGGCACTGGGGGTGGGGCGGGGGCACAGGTATTTGCTCGAGGTACCTACCTGCTCTCCCCCCCAGCATCCTACCGGCAGGGGCTCCTGTCTGCCACCCTCCTCTATGAGATCCTGCTGGGGAAGGCCGCCGTGTACGCCGTGCTGGTCAGCGCCCTGGTGCTGATGACCACAGTAAGGAGGGGCAGGGCGGTGACTGGAGGTGACCCTAGAAACAGGGGTTCAGCCAGGACTCTAGAGACAAGGCAGGAGCGGGCAGCTCAGGGAGAAGGGCTCACCCACGCGCCTCAGGAGACACTCGGGTCCCAGCAGAGAAGCTGAGGCGCTGCAAGGCCCTGACGTGACCTCATGAGGAGCCCTGCTGTCCTCATCAGGGTGCTTCCCGCTGCTTCTCGATCCCACTGCTCCTGGCTCCTCGTAACTCCCAAACTTCCTCTTCTTCAGGTCAAGAGAAAGGACTCCTGAGCTGCTCAGAGCGTCCCCAATGGTACTGCTGACATGGGTGCCCTTTGCCCCCCCACCAGCGCTTTCAGAGAGCTGTTCTCTTGCCTCCCCACCCCATCGCCCGCTTCCTCTGTGCGTGCACACCTGGACACGCATGGCCGACACTCCCACCCTGGGGACCCTAGCGTGCCTGGTCAACTGAACCAATAAAGGTCACTTGTTCTGGCTTGACTCTGCCTTGCGAGTCTACGTGTCGCTCCTGTTGGTCTCTGACATCCGTGTGGCTCCCTGTCCCATCAGACTAGAACAAGAACATGCTGTCCCCTCCGGAATGGGGGACACACCACCTGAGGCGGACATTGCTCCTTGCCAGGGAGGCTTAAATAAATGTGGAAGGTGGTGATAGGATGTGAAGAGGCTTCCTGCAGAACAGCCCCGAGAAACGGAGGTGCTGAGCGCTGGAATTATCTGCTCTGCTTGGACAACAGCAGCGCTCTCAGCAAGAACCAACCCATGGGTGTGTCCACCTGACCTTTGACCCTGCCCCTGATTAACAAGCTCGGTCTCATATATCTCACCCTGTCCTGTGTCTCCCCGGGACACCTCTTGTTTCCCGCCATTCACCAAATAGGTTTCCCAGCTGAGGCGAGAACACACAGACTCGATTTTACTCTTAGTAGCAGATGAGTCTTCCTGTTGCAGTTACAAAACTGCTTATAAATTTCTTGCTAGTGAATGAAATGGGTGTGTAAATGAGACTTGATCACTCCTGGAAGGATAGAAGCCATGTTCTTTTAAGATCAAGGTGCACCCTCGTGCTCTTTCTAGAACTCCTTCCAAAGCGCTTCATTGTCTCATTGTAACCACAATGATGGAGCCCAAAGTCCTTCAGACGTCACCTAAGACCCTCCTCCACTTCTTTATTCCACACTAGCTGGATCCTCTCTCCCCTAACCCTCAGCTCCTTGCTCCCCCAGCCCTCTGCACCCCTCTTCCTGGAATGGCGTAGCTCCCAACACCCACTCACCCTTAAAGAGTCAGCACAACTCTCTTCCCCTCTATGACGTTTCCCTGGAGCCTGCTTGTCCCTGACTGCCCTGGCTGCATTAAACGCACCTGCTCTTTTGCTCTCCTGGGACTCACACCCACCTCCTTCGTGGCACTAATCACACTTGATGGAGACACCTCCGACCTGCCGAGCTCCCCATCTGACAGTCAGCGCCTAGATGACAGGATGTGCTCATTACAGGTTCCCAGGACACGGCACAGCCCTTGGTTCAGTGTAGGCACAGCACACATCTTTGAAGGAGTGAATGAATGAATGAACCCAAAGTGACCCGATTCAGGGGCAGATTTGATCTCAGATCTGCCTGAAAGCACCACCTGCCCTCCTGCTTACTTGTCCGACTGCAGCACAAGAGTGTACTCAAATATGCATGTGCACACACACACACACACACACACGCATGTCTGTGTGGGGGCATAAAGCATGTCTAGTCACCCGCTCGTTGAGCCCAGAGCCTTGCAATGCTTTGTTAACCTTCAAGAAAGTAAAGCGCTCCACGTCCCCACGCAGCTGATGGCTCATGAGGGAAAGTTCACAAATAGACACAGCTGAACTATCCAGAAAGGCTGAAGTGGCGGCGTGTCCGGAGATGCAGTCAGAGGCCAGCCCTCAATCTCCGAGTGGGGTCCCCAGGAAGAAATCTGAGGAGGAGGCAACCCCTTGGCAGGAGGTGTGGTCCCAATGTCCATGTGGGCGAGAGGTCATCATGGGGGGGGCATGAACGGAAGTCCAAGCAACAGGCCCCAGTGCCTCCAGGTGCCAAGCGCAGAGACAGACGTGACCAAGGTGAAGCGGAGAGGCCGGTCAGCGGGTGCCACCCCCAGGAAGGGCAGGCGTCCGTGGACCAGTGTGGGGTGGGCACCGGGGAGGTATTCATGAAATGTGTGTGGATAAGAGAAGGGTAGGGAGCTTGGATTTTGTTCAGGGGGTGATGGGGAATCACAGTGGTTCGAGCTGTTTGTCCTCAACCCCTCCCCCCGCACCCCTCACAACGCCCCTCCCCGCCTTGCAAGGTGCCGTCACCTGCTGCTTCATCGCCCATGCTCCTCCCACCCGCCTCTATAAATGCCAGTGTGTGCAGGTGGGTACTGTGAGTCCTGAGGGAGCCTGATGACAGACCTCCTCAGGGAGGTGGATGTTCCAGGGCGGAGTGTCATCCATCTCCCCACCCCTGCCCCCAGCACAAGCACTGAGGCCTTCCCAAGCCCCTCCCCACTCCCAGTGCAGTCTGAGTTGGCATTTCCCAGCCCCACTCAATCAGACCAACCTCTGCCACCTGTGCTTCCTGCCGCTGCCCAGTGGTTGGGGGAGGGGGCAAAAAAGGAGCAAATATTTTTGTATCGTGGTGTAACATTGTGGGGACTGGGGGGGGGCACAATGATTCAGGCAAAGGAGATGCCTTTACAAAAAGCCCTGCTTCCGAACACGGCCCTCCAGCGCTGGGAAGGCAGCTCCGACAGGGACCGCGGCTGGGGGGAGGGTCTCTGGAGCAGGTCCTGGCATGCCGGAGCAGGGAACTGGACCCTGCAAAGCCCCCTGCACCTCCTGGTCCGGCACCCAGCTCCCTGAAGCACCCTGGCGCTAAAATGGGATCAGTAGCAGCACTTTCTGGAAAACCCGCCTTTGACAAAGTTCTTGCATCTGTGCTGTCCATTGCACACATGACCAGGTGGGAGGTCACCTCTCCGCTCTGCAGAAGAAAACTCCAAGGTCACGGAGGGTGCAGGTCACAAACACAGAGCAAGGCAAGGCTAGCAGGGGACGCTCCCCAATTCCAGCCCAAATGCCGTGGCCAACACCCCTTCAGACCCCGAGTCCCCTGTGCAGCCCCCATGCCAAGTTGGTTGTCGTCTGCAAACTGGGGTGACCTCATGCATTGCCTAGAGTACTTACTATGTCCAGCTAATTGTGGGGGAGGTGGACCCCATGCCTGGGAAGGAGAGGGGCTGTGCGCTCAGCCGTGCCCAGGGAGGTGGGCCGGGAGGGCAGTTCTTGGCAGCCCCGTCCCACTGTGCTCCTATGCTGAGCAGTACTTCGGGCAGGGGACCCGGCTCACTGTGTTAGGTAAGGCGCCCCCCGTGGGGGAGAGGGAGGATGGGCTGCCCAGTGTGCGCGACCCCCTGAACCCCTACCCTGGAGCAGTGGGGGCCGCATCTTCCCGACCCCGGTGGGGGAGGCTAGTTTGCGCCTGGGTGCCCAGGGCTGTGCCAACACCGGGCAGCTGCACTTCGGGGCCGGCTCCTGGCTGACCGTGCTGGGTAAGGAAGGCTGATGGGGTGCGCTCCCGGGGGTCTCCGGGGAGGGACTGGCAGCTGCGCGGCTCCGTGCGGGGCTGGGCCAGGGACTGGGACTCGGGGTGCTGGGTGCTCCGCGGAGCGCCGGGTTCGTGGGGACCGGGGCTGAGCCCCGGCAGCAGGAGCCAGCAGCGCCGGGTTTTTGTCCTGGGTCTCGGGGCTGTGAGCGGAGAAACCCAGTATTTCGGCCCCGGCACCTGGCTGACCGTGCTGGGTAAGCAGCGGGGGGCTGGGGGGCCGGGAGGGAGCCCCAGGGAGGGACCCGGGGCGCCTGCGGGGCGGCGGGGCCGTTTTTGTGCTGCGCCCCGGGGCTGTGGGCCAAAACACTCAGTACTTCGGCGCCGGCACCCGCCTGACCGTGCTGGGTAAGCGGGGGGGCAGCCGGGGGCGCGCGGGTTTTTGCGCGGGGCTGGGGGGCCGTGAGCTCAGAGACCCAGTACTTCGGCGCCGGCACGCGGCTGGCCGTGCTAGGTGAGCGCGCGGGGCGGCGGGGCTGGCGCCGGGTCCGGGTCCGGGGCGCGCGGAGCGCGGGGTCCGGTTCTTGAGGGGGCGCCCGGGGCTGTGCCTGACGGCCGCGGCGCTCACTTTCGGGGCGGGCAGCCGGCTCGCGGTGGTGGGTGAGTGATCCGGGGCGCGCGCCGGGGCCCGGCGGCCGTGGTGGGGTCCAGGGCCGCTCGGGTGCTCTGCGGGGCGCCCACGACCCCCGGGAACCGGGCTGGGAGCCGCCGCGCCCTGGGGCGGCCGGGGCGGGGGTTTGCGCGCGGGGCTGGGCCTCTGTGCTCCTATGAGCAGTACTTCGGGCCCGGCACCAGGCTCACGGTCATAGGTGAGAGACCCTGCGCCCCGCACCCTCGGGCATCGCCCCGTCCCGGAGAAGGCTGGGGGGTGGGGGCAGGGGTGGGGGCCGGCGCGCGGACAGTCCGGCCCTGGGGTCTGCTCTGCGAGGGGGCGGAAGGGCAGGGTGCTCTGGGTCCCGGACCGGACCGTGAGCAGGGGTTGGGGGCGCGGCTAGGGGGCTTTTGTTCTTTTATCGGAAGCATTTGGGGACTGGGCGAGCAGGAAAGGAGAGATGCGCGAGGTCCTGGACGGCACCGAGAAGGGGGAAGCTGGGCTGGGCCCGGGAGGGGGGCTGGACGCTGCCTCAGCAGAGAAACCCGGCTGGAGGGTCTGGGAGGCGCAGGGGTCGGGGCACCCTGCAGGGTTGGCTCCTGGAAGGTGCTAGATGGGGTGGGGGTGCCGCTGAGCAGAGAAGGAGCAGAGACGACCTGCGGGAGGGGAATCCAGAGACCAGAAAGAGAGGCAGGTACAAACAAGGCAGGGGAAAGAGTAGGAACCAACCGGGCTGGTGGATTTGCTGTTTAGAACGTGGGTTTAAAATTAGACGTCGACCCCCTGCCGGCCTGTCCCGAGTCTCAGACACCAGGGCTGTGGGTCCAGCAGCCACTCCTGCCCCTGGGCTGGGAGCAGTAGCCTGAGCCCCTTGAGGTGCATTCGCCCCAGATGTGTGCCCCTCCCCCAGCCTCCCCAGGGAATCTCCCTTCTCCCACTAAGTATTGTAGGTGACGGGGCGCAGGAAGTTCATGGTCACACATATACCTTAAAATGCAGCTACTTTGAGGTGAAGAAAATTCCCTGGAGGGTCTGAGGCTCTGGGAGCTGGAAGGGTTGTTAAAGGTCCCCAGGGGATGAGCACATGGAGGCCAGAGAAGGGAAGTAACTCTCCAGGCAGGTGTCCTACCTGGGGCTTTGTAACAAGCACCCTCTGTTGTTAGACTGACTTGGAGCTGGAGACTGTGGGCTCGGCTAAGCTTTGCCCAGGGCTTCTGGGACCAGCTGGGATGGAGAAAGGTGAGATTCTAGAACCAGGTCAACCTGTCCCAGCCCATGGCTCCAGAATGGCCTGGTGGCCTTGGCAATGAATCAGGGTGACCCTCAGTTTCCTCTACTGCAGAATACCATCAGCTCTACCTACCGCTTGATTTGCTGAGAGGCTGCCAGAGGACTGCTTGTAGCCCAGTAAAGGGCAGGTTCTTGTAATCTGTGTTTCCTTTTGCCACTGAGATGGGGGAAGGGGACGCCTGTGCCAATGGGGGGGGTCAGGCCTTGGCATGAGGATATGGGAGTGAAAGGCTGGGTAGTGGCTAGTGGAGGGTCGGGACCAGGAAGATGAAGTTCACCATTCCGCCTGAGCCTCGTCCAACCCACAAGCAGAGCGAATACAAACAGAAGCTCATTTACACCCCAAAAGCAAGTCCACCCGCACCCACAGAGACTCTCACACTCAGGGAGAAGGACTGTCCTCACCACGCGCTGTGGGGTGGTCCAGCGTGCAGTCCTGCTGCTGCTAGTCCTGCCCAGCGCATCAGGGACCATCTTGGGGAGCAGTGGACTCAGTGGTCAAAGGACATCTCTGGTCTTTACAATAAGGACTGGGGAGGGGCAGCGGAGAACACTCTGTGGCCCCGGAGAGTTGGTGGAATCCGGAATCCGAGAGGCAGGGTCTTTAGGGGAGAGTGAACTAGTCAGAGCAGAGACAGCGGGGCCAGCAGTGCAGACGCGAGTCCAGATACCACCACTTCAGGCTGGCTCAGCAGCGATGGCCTTGAGCAGGGTAGACGGGAAGATGGGCTGGGAGGGACTGGCCTGATGCCAGTCAGGGCCAGCTTAGGGTGAAAATGTAGGGATTCTTGTTTTAAAAATCATTCAGAATTTCAAAATGGTGACAGCAGCATTAAACAAACCTAGGGTACAGGGTGGGGTGCTTCTCAGCAGGGGCCCACTGATCCCCCATGAAGACAGCAGGGCCAGCCATGCAGACAGCCCTGAGGTCAGGCTCCCCCAGAGACATGTGAGGTGTCAGCCAGAAGAACATTCTCTCCATCTTCCAGGCCAACTAGATTCTCATAAGAAGATTTCTTTCTGGTAACAGAATTGCTCAGAAAGAAACCAAAACATCAAGGGAAAGCAGAGAGCAGCAGAAAGTGCTGCAGGCAAACAGGCCCCGGGCCTTGAACAGCTTCCCCTCAGACCCTCTAGGAAGCAGAGGCTCTGGGCAGAAATTGCACAGACAGTGGCTCTGGTGAGCTGGGGTGCTTGGTTCGGAAGCCCAGTGGGAGCAGAAAGCTTGCTCTCCGGAAGCAAAGGGACCGAGCAGGTGGAAGAGTCCCTAAATTGGACAAAAGGGAGAGATTGTTAGTCGGCTGAGCTGAGGAAACTCAGGGGGCACCCGGAGGTGGAGGGACGGCTCAGGTGACCCCAGAAAGTCAGAAAGTTCACATCTGCAGGGGCAGACGTGGCACCAAAAGGTGTTCTCACCTGAGTGCCCCAATACACCACTGACTTCCGTCACCGGCAGAACCCCAGCTCCCAAAGGGCCACTTTCCCCGACTCCCCTCACACCTCAGCCCCTTAGGTTCAGATAGCAAGGCACACCCTAGGACGGGGCGTTCTGTCTGAACCCTAAGCTTCACAGCCACTCTGGGAAGTCTGCAATTCTCCCTCCACAGGCAGAGAAATGAAGAGACTAACGGCACGTTTGGACAAAGTCCGTCTAAGGTTTGGATCCTGTTCAACCCAGGGCTCCCTGCAAATCACTCTGGGCAGCCCGGGGAGAAGCTGCAGCAGGCTGCACTGGTGGGGGAGAAACCAAGTGGGCCAGGAAGAGGCACCGAATGGCGGGCACTCCACTCATAGAGACGTCTGAGGGGTGGAGAGACAGTGGCTGGAGCTGGCTGTGGGGAGACCAAGCATAGGAACAGGGGTGACCTCCAAGCACCAGGCTGTACTACTCCATGATATTGTCTTATTATCACCCTTCCAGCAAACACACACACACACACATACCCCTAAACCCCGCAGCCCTCACACCAGCCCCGCTCCCCTCCCCTCTTCCCTCCAGAGTACCCGAACCTGATCAGTCCCCCCAAGGTCACCTTGTTCGAGCCATCTGAAGCAGAGATCAGTCGCACCCAGAAGGCCACGCTCGTGTGCCTGGCCACCGAATTCTTCCCCAACCACGTGGAGCTGAGCTGGCTGGTGAACGGAAAGGAGGTCAGCAGTGGGGTCAGCACGGACCCCGAGCCCTACCAGAATCAGCCTAACAATGAAAACTCCACCTACTACCTGAGCAGCCGGCTCAGGGTCTCTGCCAGCTTCTGGCACAACCCACGCAACCAATTCACCTGCCAAGTCCAGTTCCATGGCCTCACAGAGGAAGACGCGGACAAGTTAGTGAAGAACAAGACATTAGTGAACAAAACCCAAGCCCTCTCCCAGAACATCAGCGTCCATGTCTTGGGCAGAGCAGGTGAGCGGGCTGCAGGGGGAGGCACCCAGGGAGTGGACCAGAGACCTGGAGGCCCAGGCAGAGCCCACAAGGACTGGCCCCGGGGGCTTGGGGACCATGACAGGGAGCGGCGCCCTGGGGCCATGTCCTCCCAGAGCCTCCACCCCCAGAGCCTGGCAGCGGGGTCTCCCTAGACTGGCCTGCAGGCTCAGCACCTGATGGGGTGCCCCCGCACTGGCCCCAGTTCCTAAGGTCCTAATGTGAAGCCAGACGCCGGGCAGGAGGCCAGACAGGGCTGTGTGGAGGCTGTCGCACGTGGCCTGCACGTGTCCGGGCCGCTCAGCCTCTGACTTCGAGGCTCTGGGTGAGGCTCAGGCCCTTGCGCTGTGGCGTGTTCCTCCTCACCCGTGTGCCCCTTTTTTCTTTCAGACTGTGGCCTCAACTCAGGTAAGTGGCCCTCCTTCTGTCCATCCCCCATGTCTCTGGAAGCAGAGGCCTGACGACCGTGGGCACTGGGGGTGGGGCGGGGGCACAGGTATTTGCTCGAGGTACCTACCTGCTCTCCCCCCCAGCATCCTACCGGCAGGGGCTCCTGTCTGCCACCCTCCTCTATGAGATCCTGCTGGGGAAGGCCGCCGTGTACGCCCTGCTGGTTGGCGTCCTGGTGCTGATGACCACGGTAAGGAGGGGCAGGGCAGTGGTCGGAGGGAGAATGTGAAATGCCCCCCATGGGATGGAGGGCGCTGGAGCCTGACCTCAGCCCTGACGTTGCTTGTCTTCTCAGTGAAACACAGAGGCCCAGCTGGACTGGGGAGACAGGGCAGGGATCACTGCAGAAGCAGCCTCAGAGTCGGGGGGATCGGCCGGCCCTCTCCTAGTCGGGCCACAGTCAGTCTGCGCTGACCCCTCCTACTAACCCGCCCTCCCTGCCGCCCTGACCGTGTCCTCTCTTCCTCAGGTCAAGAGAAAGGATTCCTGATGCCAGCCCCAGTAGGGCCTGCTGAGTCGTTCTCCATCCTTGCCCTGGATTCCCCTGAACCTGCTTCCAGTCTCGCTCCCTGGAGACTCCTTCCCTTCACCCCCTCTCTCCCCCTACAAGGAGTCTGTCCCTGCCTCTGCCTTCCTGCGGGCCGAGCGCCTCAACCCTGAATCTGAAATAGACAAAAGCAATAAAAATGGTCGTCCTGGTGTGGTTGTGTCTGTGGTGTTCTCTCCCTTGCCCACCTCCCTTCTGATTGGGGGGATGTCCACCCCCAACTCCACCCCTCTACCCCCCACCTCTGGCCCAGGGAATCACTCCTCTTTCTCGGCCAATGCTGCTTCCTCCTCTCCATCCAATGGAGGATGCACACCATGGTCCACACCCAGGCATTTGGGGTCCCCCATGTGTCGGGTTCATCTGAAGGGCCAGGAGCATGATGAGAACAGATACAGAAGAGAGACACCCCCCCCCCAACCAGCACTTGGGATTTCCTCCCAGGATCCTTAATAAATTCATCTGCAAATAACTGCTTTCCAAGTTAGGTCACATTCTGAGGGCCTGGTGGACATGAATTTGGGGGACACAAGTCATTTCACTGTCCTGAGTGTCCGGGAGCTGAAGAGGAGGGGGTAGAGAGCCCAGCTCACACAGGCTGGGCAGGGGGTGGCAAGGCCGGGGCTGGCCAAGGAAACTCATCACAGGCTGTGCCCTGCTACTGTAGTGAGCTCTAGGTTTCTCGAAGTGTAGTCATTTTCCATTAGCTGCTGCTGCTGTGTGTTTCTGCTGCAGCTGAAAGAGCACAGAAATAGAGGGGACCGTGTTTAGGCCCGACCAGCACCCGCAAGAACACTACTGCCCCTTCTCTGGACATGAGTGGGTGGTCCTCACAGGGTGGGGTGTGGAGACAACAGCTGAAGGGACAAGAAAAGGACCCCCAAGAGAACACGGTGTTGTGCTGGTCAAGGGAGGTAACTAGGACAGGACTGGGGTGCTGGGGGTGGGGTTGTGCAAATGATGCAGCAGGAGCTGAGCAGATCTCAAGGGCAAAGCTCACTGGTGGGGCAGGAAGAAGGGGGTCACCCTTAGAGAAAAGAAGTGGGGGCTGGTGAGTGTCGCCTTGGGGGTGCTGAAAGCAGAGCATTAGCATGTGGGAGGATGTGGGAGGAGGTGCTGGTGGCATCTAGGGTGAGCCAGCTATCAAACCAAGGGGTGTCCTCTGGGGAGGAAGACTCAGTGCATTTCACCCTCTCAACTCTGAGACAGAAGAGTGGTGGTGAGAGCTACACTTTCCAACTGTCCCCGCCCAACACCCCACTTGCATCAGGGAGAGCTCCTCTCCCCACATCATAGCCATTTCCTCGTCTTCCTCAAGCAACACACCCCAGCACTCAGCTCACAGGGCCTGGACCTTCATTTCTTCTGCTGCTGCCTCTTTCCCTAGAATCCAAGTGGATTCTTCTAGACCACTTCTGGGCACCCCACCCATTCCGCTTCCAGTGACGCTGAACAAAGATGGGTTGGATGTCGGGCAATCACGTGGTTGATTGTATGAATGGGGATACTATTGGGTGAGAAAATGGGGTGCTGGGTTGGGAGCAGGACTATCTTGGCCAGCCAGGACATGTGGTCACCCCAATGAAAGGATCTCTCAGGGTGGGTCTGGGTCCAGAGTTACTCCTAGAGAGGGGGAGTCCTGGGGGCAGGGGCAAATTCCGCAGCGAGACCAGAGCAGGAGAAGCATGCTTGTGACGGAGACTTAGAAGCCAGGCATCTCAAGAGAATGCTGGAACCCCAAGTTCTCACTGATCCATGGGGTACCGTGGGGCTCACCTTGGATAGCGCTCCAGGAGAGGGTCCAGAACCTGTGACCTTACAGATTTATTTGGAAATTGGGGCAGCGGGAGGAGAGCATCCCACTGGCCATGTAATAATGGCAACTTCTTGTTGGGGGGATGTGGGGGAGGGGCTGCTCACATCACTGTCATTTGCCCAGAAGGAGAACTTTCCCATGAGCCGCCATCTTCTAGCGCAGAGCTCACAGCCAGCTGTGGCTCGTGGGGGAGGGTGGAAGAGGTGGGGGGGCACAGGGTCCAGAACCATCCAAGAGACAGAGATGTTTGCTCTCTTAAATAATGCTTGGGGGAGAGTATGGCGAGAGGGACGGCAAGGGGTGTTAGAGCAAGAGAGACCGGGAAAAGAGCAACGGGTCCTGAGCGACACTCATGTGTCTGTTTCCTGCCTCAAATCATTTCATCATTTTTCTTCTTCCATAGTGACAGGGAGGGGCAGCCTGGCCGAGCTGAGGCCTGGACAGTCTGAGTGGCCCCCAGCCCTAAATGGCCTCTAGAGGCTTCATGGGGTCGCTGTGCTTGGGGATGAACCACTAGGACTTGAGACCTCTGCAGACAACAAAGCACGCCTGCCCAGAGGCGTGTCCTTGGGGGGCTCACGGATGCTGCTGGAGACGGCAGCTATAGCTAGAGCACCCAAGTCAAGTCTTCCAGCGTTGCCTCTGGCCTGCGGGGGCATCTGTCTCCTGTGCCCACTCTGGCCTCTGCAATATTCATCACAAGCTCACCTTTTCCAGTTCTGTGGATTCCCTGAGGACCCTACAGAACTTCTTCAGGCCTGAGCAACAATTGTAACCACAGTTCATCGCTGTTACTTACAGCAGATCCCCTAGTTTCCAGAAGGGTGACTTTGGGCCTTGGCACCCCAATGCAGAGATTTCCCTGCACAGCTGAAGTCTGGGTGGCCTCCCCTGATTCTTGAAGTCTTGGACTGTTTTATTTTTTATTTATTTTTTTTTACATCATTTTTCATTTTTGCACAATGTATGCATTTTCATCTTGGTTATCGCCCCCATATAATTCCCACCCCCCTTGTTTTGATCCTACTCCCTTCTCCCCCACCCAATGGTGTGTCTCTGGTTTATAGTTGCTTGTTGATTTTGATTTTTACTTTATTATAATTAGTCTTTTTCCTGGTCCCTTATTCAGGTTTTCTAAACTCCTGCTATGAGTGAGACCATTTTGGGCTGTTTGTGGATCTGGAATCCCGGGTTCCTGAGCACACCCTGCCTCTCTGCTCTCCTCAAGACTGATTACGACGGTGCTGTGGCCCGTCTCCGCTACACACAGCATAGATGCTGTGCCGCACACTCCTCCTCAGCTGCCTGTGTGCCCTCAGCCCCCACCTCCACCCATTGTCTTCCCCTCAGAGGCACTGGGCCTCTAGCAGGCCTCCCCGCGGAAGACTGCATCCCAGGGAAGAGTGAACAGACCAGTGTGTCAGCGAGAAGGGCCTGACAATGAGCCCAAAATTGCAACTTCCACAGACATTTCCTCAGGCTGCTCTTTCACTTATTTCAGCTTGTCCTCTGTGAGCCCAAGAGGAGGTCTTGACTGTGTTCCAGAACTTTCCATGGCCCCAGCCCCATCCCATATCCCGACCAGACTCACTGACAGAAGGAAGTGGGTTTTGAAATAGAAGCTCAGTGGTGATTCTGAGCGTGATCCCAGCAGCCTAGGCCGCTCCAGCTACTATAGCTCAGCCTCTGAGCTCTCTCTCCCACCGTGGGACTTGACCTTGACTAGATCTTGGACTTACAAACATTCTCGTTCATAAAGAAGCATAATTTGTGAAGTCTTGAACCTCTCCCTCCTCATCCATTACTCTTGACCTCTCCTGGGGCAGATCTCTCGCCTGGCTGGGCAGGCCAGGCCATCACGGGCAGCTCTACACGGCATGTTGTCCTATATAAGTCCCCGTCCACCTCATCGTGCACACTCCCGGCCTCCTCATCCTCCTGTGAGTGTCCTTCACCACACAGCCATGCCTGCCTCAGCCACGCATCCACAAAGATACCAGAGGCAGACTAAACCGGAGTTTGAAAGCTTGAGTTTGCAGACTAGAAAAGGCAGGCAGTGAACAGATGACCAGATGGTGAGGATGAGGACGATGGCCTTCAAAACCAGAGACCTCGGTTCAAACCACAGCAGGGCCGCTCACCAGCTATGAGAGCCGGGGCAAGCGCCCACCTCCAAGACTCAGCTTCCCTTCCCGTCCAGCTGCTCAGCCGCCATGTCCCCGTTGCAAGATGCTCCCCGCCTGGCACTAAAGCATCAATGAGTATCAGCTGCTATAATAATATTATTAGCCTGAAGGATTTTTTTTTAAGATTGATTTATTTATGCATACAAGAGCTGGGGTACAGGCTGGAGATGCAGGGCGTGGGAGGATTCGCCAGAGATAGAGCAGGGAATAGAACAGGCAGACTGACAAAATACCCTGCTGAGGGGAGCAGCGGGTGTGACAGGAGAGGTCTGCCATGCCATGTGGGAATCTCCCTGGCCAGGGATGGAACTCGTGCTGTAGAGGCTGCGGACAGCTTCATAGTGCTGACACTTAACCCCTTTCGCCACCAGGGAGGCCCCTGAAGGATGTTTAAAAGCTAATCAGCTCGAGTTCTCAACTTTTTCCTCAAGTGGCACAGTTGTAAGCACCTTCTGCCCTCCACAGCCCAGCCACTGTCTCCTGGAAACTTTTACGCTTGTGTTTATCCTTTTATGTGCCACAGCGTAGGGCTGACATCAGTGCTCGGCACCAGGGTCCTGGCCCTCGTCGGGGGCTTTATTCTCCATGACTTCTCTCTGCACCCCGCTGCCCCGTTGACTCACACAGCTCACTTTTGACTCAAACCTGGGGCTTTTTCCACATGTTCTGCTGGTGAGGCACATACTCCCCTTCCTGTTTTGGTTTTCTCTCTTTTTTGGGGTGTGAGTGGGTGCAGGGAGAGCTTGTTTAGTTTTCTCATATTTCTTCAGCTCATCTCTCCAGCCTCTCTAGCTTCTGGGGCCCACTGTCTTGGCACCCCCGTCCTCAGCCAACTCGGGTCTGCCATTAAGCCTCCTTTATTCTCACACAAGCGAGTCCTCGGATTCACAGCAAGGTCACGGCCCTGCTCCCCTAAACCTCGTCTCGGCTCCACAGAGAATTCACTCTGGTTCTCCTCTCACAGCTGCTTGGCCCTTCTCTTTCCCATTTTCTCCTCCCTCCTCTGTGCAGTGAGGAGATTGGGGCAAGTCATCTCCGGGGATGCGTCCGTGCCCCCTGCAGAGGTCTGGGGAAGATGTGGCATCTACGCACACGCACATGGGAAGACTCCTCAGCCTCAGGGAAGATGCAGTGTTACCTCTGGAGCAAAGGGAAGGCGCTCCCCGGGGTCATGCAAAGCAGTTAGTCAGAAAGATAGAGACAGATCTTGGAAAACTTCCCTGTATGTGCAATATAAGGAAACTGAGGAAATAAACAAACAAAACAAAATAAAATCAGACAAGTGCTCGAGGAAAACTGAAATGAGGGCTCCAGACGGAAGCGCCTGAGGGGTGGGGTCAGGGTGGAGGGGGTGTCATGGATGCCGGAGGGTGTTTTGTTGTTTTATTTTTTAAAGAAATCTTCACACTCTGCTCTTCACGCTCAGGGGTTCATGGTCTGCAGTAACAGGGGGTCTGAGCTCTCCCCAGTCGAGAGTCACTCACACTTGTGACCCGGCCTCAGAGGGTGTCCCGGCTTAAGGGGGGTGGTGCTGGGACTGGAGTCCCACAGTTAACACCTGGCCCCTGACACCTGCTTCCAGGCCCTCCTCCCGGAAAGAGATGCAGGTCATGAATGAGAAGAAGGAGATGGTGTTGAAAGAGTGGCCTGGAAAGAAGGCCCGGAAGAAGAGACAGGCAGGTTGGGGTCCTGGAGGAGCCAGTGGGGGTGGGGGGCGGGCATGTGAGCCCAGGGCTGGGGCCGTTTATCTCTGAGTAACATCAGCACGAGTAACAACAGCCTCCACCTGCCAGCACCACCTCGGGCCTCACAACAGGATGTGGTTTGACATTTACCAGGTCGCACATCTGGGGTGCCTGTGAATGCCCCTCCCCGCCCACCTTCTGAGCACCCTGGAACCACACTCCCCACATCCTGCCCTGCCTTCTTATGCTGGCCCCCCAGCCTACCTGCACCTCTAGTGAGCCCCCTGCAGGGGAACAGGAATACAGAGGGGAGAGGAGAGGGTCCCCAGAGGGGGGTCTTGGGAAGTCAGCTCCAGGCGCAGTCATCCCTCTCCAACATAACCCAACACCTGCTGGAGATTTCCTCAGAGATCAGAGGCTGCCGCGGGCACCCTAGAAGGAGTCAGAGTGAAAACTCATGCAGTAACGGCTCTGACCCAATTGGGGTCCCCGCTGGCCCCACATCACTCAGGCGACTCCCTCCTCCACCTGTCCCCATTTGCCCCCACCTCCTTCTGCCCTCCCCTCCCATTTCCTTCCACTCATCTAATGAGGGCGTGCTGATGAGTCACAGGATGGGGAGCCCTAGATAATCAACAGACTGAAAAACAGCCCCCCGGGGTGTCTGAGCGGGTGTCTGTTTACTAACTGGGGTTCTGCAAGCGCCCTCCCCTCTGGCCAAGGTCTGGAGGCCTGCCATGGGTACTTTCTCCCCCATCTGGGTAGGAGGAGGGAGAGCATATGCAGGACAAAGTGGAAAATCAGGGAGGCAGAACACCCCCAAAGAGGGCGTGGGAGATGTGTGCAGAGCCAGGCCTGCTCTGCTGCGGCTCCAAGGACTGCGGTGTCCTCAACCCCAGCCCCGCAGGACTATGAAGGAGCCTGATTAAATGCCACTGGCTCCCCAAGCCTGGGCAGTCCGTCTTCCTCGAGCAATTTGGGGGTCTCAGACTCGCCCCTAAATCCCACAAGTGGCTGAAACCCAAGCTGCTGGCGTGCAGCTCTGAATCTCCCCTGGGCCAAAGGCCAGGCATGACACACAGGGGTTGCCCCCCCCAGTCAGAGCAGGAACAGTCTGGAAGCCCTCCTAACAGGAAGACAGCCTCCTCGGCCCAGAGGGCTGGCGCGCTCCTGGCAGGAGGTGGTGGCAGACCTGAGCAGGTTACCTCCACCCTGAGCTGGTTACCTCTGTCCCCTGAATAGAGGATGCCCTGTGTCCCCTGAATTGTGGGAAGCCGTGGGGACAGTGATGAGAATAGCTCTCCCTTCATAAACAGACAACATGGGGGGCAGAAAGTGGCTTTGGTGGCTTTGGCTGACTTTCAAGCCTCTCCCAAGGAGACGCACCTTGACTATCGATGCCTCCTGGCTCTCCTCCAAGCTCTTCCCATAACCCCCTCCCTGTCTCGCCAGCACCCTGTCAATGAGTGGCCAGCACTCTTTCCCTGATGTGTTTCTAGAACTTTCAGTATTCACTGAGACCTCATTTCCACTCAATGCTGAGAATGTCACTTTGCTTATCTACATAGAAGCCTCCTAAAGAGGTAGACCTTGCTAAAATTCTCTTCTGCGTGAAGCTTTTCAGAATTTTCCTGCATATCTTATAGGAATGAAAAAACTGTTTTAATTCACCTACCAGCTGCACTGGTAGGTGCAGAAAGACTGATGGTCAGTCTAAATGGAGACAACACAGGGTACAATTTCATTATTTACCTTCCACCGTGTTGGCTTTTTAAAGTATTTACTAGATAAAAATTTCATTAAAAAATAAATCTTTCCTGGGCAAGTTGTAATTAAAATATCAACATAAAGAGAAGAAAATAATTATGTTGAGAACTATACCCTATGATAGGATTTATAACAGAAACCCTATCTCATTTAACACCCTTAATCGAGCAAAGACTCTTCTAGAGTGAGGAAGATGAGATAACTAGCCTTAGGTCATAACAACTAGTAAGTCTAGAGCAAAAAAAATTAGCACCTTAAAAATACAGAGACAATAAGATGCATGGACGCCACCTTTTCCAGGCAAAGAGAAGAGGGATGAACAGGATTAGTAAACACAGGGGATTTGTAGGGCTGTGAAAAGGGCTGCACGATGCTGTCACGGAAATACAAGACATCAGGTATTTACCAAAAACAAGGAAATCAACCACTCACAGACCTTCGCAAACCATGGCCTTTGGTTAATAATAACATCTCGACATTGGCTCACTACCCAGTCCCTGGAAACAAATGCTCCACACCAATGCAAGACACTGATAATAGAGGAGATCGGGGAAGGAAAGAGACTATGAGAACTTTATTAACTGCTCAATTTTATGTTTCTCTAAACTGTTTTGAATACTAAACTATTGGGAATGTAATTTGGTGCAGGCTCTATGAAAAAAAGATATGAGTCCTCAAAAACACCAAAATGGAGAGTCTCCCTTGTGACCTAGTGGTTAAGTCTCAGCGCTATCACCTCTGTGGCCTAGGTTCAATCCCTGGCCAGGGAGGTGACCCACACATGGCGCAGCAGACCTCTCCTGTCTCACCCGCTGTGCCCCTCAGCAGTGTATTTCAGTCAGTCTGCCTCTTCTGCTCCCCACTCTGTCTCTGGTGAATCCTCTCACGCACCACCCCCCTGCATTTTGCCTGCACCCCAGCTCCTGTATGCATAAATAAATCTTTAAAAAATTCATCACAAAGGAAATCCCATTTGACCCAGTGATCCTGATCCTACTGCTGGGAATTTACTCAAAGGGCATGAAAACTCCAATGCGAAAACCAAGTCACGGAACCAGCCTAACTGCCCCTCGCCAGACAGCTGGGTGAAGACATGGTGGCATCTGTGCCCAATGGAGTACTATTCAGCTATTAAAAAAGATGAAACAGTGCCTTTGGGGACAAAGCGGAGGCTCTCGCTGTGGTTGTGCTCAGTGTAATACGACAGAAAGTGAAAGACAGTCGCCAGATGGTGTCACTCAATTGCAGAATATAAATAACCAAAGAAAACAAACTGGCGAAGCACAACAAAAATAATTCTTGGAGTCTGGGAAAAACATGTTGGTTACCAGAGGGGACAGAGCTCTGGTGGGGCGTGAGTGAAGCCTGTGCACCTAACTCCCCAAATTAGGTAGGTATTGGAATAATTGACAAATCACTAAAATTTGAGGGAAAAAAGTCTATTGATTAAAAATAATCTGTTTCAGGGAGAGAGCTGTTTCCACTCATGTCCAGCAGTCAGCTCACCTCCAACATTAGCTAGGAAACCTGAGCCAAACCTGAGCTGTAAGTACTTCTTAACTTCCGTGGTCCTAGCACACCGACTCCACAGGCGTAGATGTCACACGTAAAGCAAAAAGCAAAACCCAATTGGATTCACCCACCCGGGACTTCCGCCAGTCGGCCCGAGCGGGCTCTTGAGTGCATTTCGTGTTTCTTTTTTAGTCCCAAAATAGCTCTGAGCGTCCAGAAGACCAACACATTTGTCCTGGAGGTCCAGTGGGGACCCTTGATCACTTTCGGTCTCAGATTTCCCTCTGCAGGTTAAAAAAGGCTGAAAATAAACACACCTGAAGAGCTGAAGAGAGGGGCAGGAGAGCATCTTAAGGCTTCTTGTGCCCCCAAGTGGAGAAGAGGGAGCATTAGACAAGGAAACCTTCAATAAGAACCTGGAGGTGGAGGGATGAGGGACTGGGGGGGGCAGTGGGGGGGTGAGGACTGAAGCTCTGTTTCCAAGGCAACCACGGCATCTCTAACCAGCCATCCCCATCAGCCTCGTCCTCTCCTTCACGCCCATCCAGGTAAACCCTCTTGTTAGGGTTTGCCCTGACGCACGCCTGCCTCTTGTCTCTCTCTGCATCCATCTGCTTCTCTGCTCCCTCTCTTGCCGCCAGGGAGGGGAGGAGAGACCGTCAAAAAGGAATCAAGCAACCTACAACCCCAAATAATTATCAAAATTCCTAAGTGCGTGTTTCTGCTACCAGTAAAACGTCACCTCCAGCCCACCCCAGCCGACAACGGAGCCCCTGGCCCCTTTCCAGCCCAGAGGCTGCCTGGGCCTCCCAGAGATACCGAGTCTCCCTGAAAAACCAAAGGAGACTCTCAGGTGGTGATAATGAACCCACTAGGCAGCCTGAGGGGACACCCTCGTGGGCGCACACCCTCCACCCCACGCCCCGAGACAGGGTGTGTGCATGTGCGAGCCCTGGGCCAAAGGCCAGGCATGACATGTGCGGGGCATGACATGTGGCCCCGCAAGCCTTTGGGAGACTGGGTGCCGGGCACCGGGGTGCGCCAGCCGGGACCTAGAGAACCCGCAAGGGATTTGTCCACACGGAGGCCAGTCACCATCCCACACGCATGGCACCCATGCCCGCCTGGGGAACTGAGGGAGGCCTTCAGGAGGAGCTGGCGGGGCAGTGGCTCACTCCAGCTGGCAGTCAGAACCCCGCAGCAGGCACCCTCCACCGGGCCGCGGGCGGGGAGGGTGGGGTTTTTGCACAGCTGTCCGTCCTGCCCAGCTCAGTGTGATACTCCAGGCGCAGAGGTAGAAGCCAGAGTCTTTAACGAGGAGCTTCTTAGAACTCAGGATGAACTTGCCATCTTCAGGTCGTTTGCCCGTCAGGTGCTCGAGTGCTTCAGGTTCAACATTCTTAACACTGATGGAGGTGAAGAGCAGCTGGAGGGGCCCCCCTGCAGTCTGGCGGTACCAGTACAGGTAGGGGCTTGAGGTCCCCTCCACGGTGCACTCCAGGGACATGGGCCTGTCCACCAGCTGCACCTTGCTAGGCGGCCATTGACGGATGGTCTGGGCTCTGACACCTGTGGGAGGGTCAAGAGCTGTTCAGAGAGGAAGACCAGCCCGGCCTGCTCTCCATCCTGACAGGGGGCGGCTCAAGGCCTTGCATGGCGCGGACCTGGAGGATCATCACGGGGAGCAGACGGGAGGGTCAGGATGCAGGTGTCCCTGGGGAGGGGGGCCAAGAGAGCAAACTCCTTCCCAGGAGGTAGGGAGCACTCAGCAGCCCGCCACTAAGGGTAAAGTCCACATTCATCCCAGACAATTGCCAGAAGGTGCCAGAGAGTCGTGCAGACAGCTGAGGCTCTGGATTGGCAGGGCTGGGCGAGGGTGAGGACTTGAGGAGAGTCTCGCCACCTATCTAAGAGGAGCGCACCCACCTAAGATCGTGCCCAGCAGAAGGACCAGAGGACAGCAGAGCATGGTCCAGGCAGCCAGGCCTCCCGCTCCTGGCCTGACCGCACCTCCAGATCTGGGCCAGACGTGGCCAGACCCCACCCTCAGAGGGACAGGCTGCCGCAGAAGAGACCTATCGCTTCCCTGAGCTGGGGAGGAAGTGAGGCTGGTCTTCTCAAGTGAGAGATGAATCATCCCCACCCTCCCTGGGAACCAGCTGTTCCCTGAGCTGCTTATCTTTACTGAACCCTGCTCAGTCCTGCTATGGAAATGCGATTCCTGACTCACCAGTCACAGGAACCCGGGGTGGCTCTCTGGCTCCCCCTGGAGACCATGGAGAGGGACTGCAACCAGCCCAGCCCCTGTGATCAGGGCAGGGTGATGAAAAGGGAGTCTAGACTCTCCCATGCTGGAAACTGGCCATAGCATTTGTCACCTGGGTCGCTGGAAAGGAGAGAAAAGCAGACCAAGGCTCAAGAGATTTAAGTCTTCAGAGGATTCACTGCAAAGAAACTCAGTTCTGAGGGAAGGAAGCTGCCTGGCACTCATGCCAGATATCACAGTCCCTTCATTCCTGGCAGTCAGGATGCCCGACCTGCACAGGCAGAGCCGGCCACTGAACTGACCAGCCCTGGCCTCTGTGTCCCACGCGCCTCTGATGCCAGACCTCCCTCTCGGTGCAGCATGAGGTGGATGCTAAATCATGCAGCCTTGAAACAGACAGACCTGGGTTCTCACCACAGCTCTACTCCTTGCTAATATAGGAAGCCCCAGAAAATGAGCCCCTTGATTTTCTCATTTGACACTTTAAAATCAGAATAAGAAATTCAACCATGAATGACTGTAACACCAACAAATGGTTGCTAGATGCACTTTGCCTGGGGCGTTGCTGAAATTCTCACATGTGTTGGCTGGCTTTTGGGCTCCAGGCAAAGCTTGTGCCTGTAATGAAGAGTGGAAGCTTTGCAGAGGCATGGGGTGGAGGGTGGGGCCTGAGGGGATGGCAGAGTCTTGGGAAGTATTGCCAAGCCATCAATCCCTGACAGCTAAGGAGGAGAATCTGCCAGGCAGCTGATATAACCTCATTCTTCTGAAAGGAGTCACCGGACCCCAAGATGCCTGGAATACAGCCAGCCTGTCCTTGGGAATCTCCCCTTACCTCTGCTTCTTCCATGGTCTGTCATCAGAAATGGCTCATTTTCTTCTTTTTTTTTTTAAAGATGTATTTATTTATGCATACAAGAACTGGGGCATAGGCCAGAGGTGTGGGAAGTGACAGGATTTAGCAGAGACAGAGTGGAGAACAGAACAGACAGATTGACTGAAATACATTGCTAAGGGGAGCAGCAGGCGAGTCAGGAGGAGAGGTCTGCTGCACCATGTGGGTAGCTCCCTGCCCGGGGATTGAACTCATGCTGCAGTGGCTGCGGATAGCTTCATAGTGCTGAGACTTAACCCCTTGCTCCACCAGGGAGGCCCCAGAAATGGTTCATTTTCAAGACAATTATTCAGTTTGGTTTGGACATGTGGAGTTTAAAGTGAATCCTTCTGAGAAGAGACAGCGTAAGTGTCCTAACAGAGAGGCAGAAGCAAAGTGGGCATTCGTCATGGTGCACCTAATAACAGACCTTCAAAATGAATGAGGTGAAAACCAATAGAACGGCAAGGAAATATAGACATCCCCACTATCATGGTGGGAAATTTCAATACCTAGCTCTCTCTCAATAATTGCTTTATAAATAGATAGAAAATTGGGGCCTCCCCTGGTGGTGCAGGCAGTTGAGCGCAGCACTGTGAAGCTGTCTGCAGCCTCTGCAGCACGGGTTGGATCCCAGCTGGCCAGCGAGAATCCCACATGGCACGGCAGACCTCTCCTGTCTCCCCACTGCTCACCTCAGCAGTGTATTTCAGTACATCTCCCTGTTCTGCTCCCCACTCTGTCTCTGGTGAATCCTTTCACCCTCCCATGCATCTGGCCTGTATCCTGGTTCTTGTATGCATGAATAAATAAATCTTTTTAAAAAATAAATAGATAGAAAATTTATAAGACCTTGACCCAATTAAAATATTTCACTTAATAACCAAATACACATAAACAAAGGATAGGCCACATTTAAGTCATAAAACTAGTCTCAATATATTTTAAAAGATTCCAGTAGTACAAGTAGTACAAGTTCTTTCCCCATACTGGAATTAAATTCAAAATCAGTCACAGAAAAATCTGGAAAAGCTCCAAATATTTGGAAACTAAATACACAATATGAATTACCCCGGGTCAACAAATAAATCAAAGGAGACATTAGAAACTATTTGGAAGTAAATGAGGATGAAAGCACGCTATATCAAAATATGTGGGGTGTAGTGAAGGCAGTAGTGACAAGGAAACTTGGAGCACTAAAATGCCAATGTTACTAGATAGTGAAATACTGAGCTTGCTAAAGAAAGTGTTGGCTCTCTCTCCCCCCTACATTCCAGGGAGGTAACCCGTAAGTCCTTGGAGTGTTTTATCCGGTTATAGTGACCCTGTTAACATGGAGACCTTGGACTCTGCCAACAAAAATCGACAGTGGGGCCTTGACCCAGACATGTGTCTGATCCCCAGTAAAAACTCTGGACACCAGGTTCAGGTGAACTTCCTTAGTTGTCAATACTTCATGCACATTATCCCACTCACTGCTGGAAGAAATAAGAACAACTGGAACCTACACCTGTGTTCTCCTGGATCCTGCCCTGTGCGTCTTCTTTCTGCTCATGTCCATTGGTATCACTGCACTGCAATTAACTGTAACCCTGAATATAGTCTCTTTTAAAATTCCTTAAGTCCTTCCAGTGGATCACTGAACAAGAGGTTGGTCTTGGGAGATCTGAACTTGCAACTAGACAAGTCACAAATCAGTGACCCCTGATTTTATCTCAAGAAACTGGGGAAAAAACACACAAATTGAAACTAAAATAAACTGAAGGAAGTAAAAAATATCATGGCCAAAATACAAAAAAAAAAGAGAAAAGAGAAAACCAATAGAGAAAAGTTAATGAAACCAAAAGCTGATAGATTGAGAAGGTCAATAAAACTTCTAGGCAGATTAATCAGGAAAATAAGAGAGAATACACAAATTGCAAGTGAAGGTTTTACTGCAATTTTCCAAATATTAAAGAATGTTAAAGGAGTGTGAACCTCCCCAGTGGCGCAGCGGGTTGGGTGTAGTGCTGTGAAGCTGTCAGCAGCCTCTGCAGCGCCGGTTCGATTCCTGGCCAGCCAGGGAGAATCCCACATGGCGCGGTAGACCTCTCCTGTCTTGCCCACTGCTCCCCTCAGCGGTGCTTTCAGTCTGTCTGCCTGTTCTGCTCCCCACTCTGTCTCTGGTGAATCCTCTCACCCTCCCACGACTCTGGCCTGTACCCCAGCTCTTGTATAAATAAAAATAAATCTTAAAAGAATGTTAAAGGAATATGATGAACAATTTCATGCCAATAAGCTGGAATAGAAAAGAGAATTCAAAAATAGATCCATGTATATTTAGACAACTATACTTCATCAAAGCTGCAACACTAGTTCAGTGAACAAATAATAGTTTTGTACTAAGTGGTTCTAGAGCAATTAATAATGATATATAAATCTCAAATTTTACCTTGGACTTCCTATAAAAAGTCACTCAAAATGGTTCATAGGTCTATTTGGATATACCAAAACCATAAATCTTCCAGAAGAAAACATGGGAGAAAACTTCAGTGACAAATCAGCTCTTGAAGAATATACCCAGCAAAACTAAAATGTAGTAGTGGGTCAGACCCACTTCAGAAGCAATTCTATGATGCCATCCTTTTATATAAGTTGAATCCTTTCTGATGTTACCTCTCACCAGCCCCCCTTCAGTGAAAGTGTCTCATCTAAGTATGTAGCAGAAGAAATAAGCTTCTGTCTAGGGAGAATTCTTCTACTAAGCAAGATTTTCTCCCACTTGTTACCCACAAAAAATTGGTAACATGACAAGGATTGGTTAGGGAGAGAGGGAGCCAAGTGCAATTTAGAGTTCTGATCTTGATGTTGTAATGGTCCAATTCAGTGGGGGGGAAAAGTACAAACTAAAGACTGAAATTTTAAGAAGGCACCAGGACTAGCACTGATTTGGGAGTCATTTGCATCGAGCTAATAGTTGCGATGTTGGGGATGCATGAGATCTTCAAAGTAACAAGCAAAGGAAAAGAACAAAGGTCCCAAAACAGGAATCACTGATCTACATTTTTGGCAAGGGAAGAGAAAAATGAGTTTAAGAAGTAATTCCAGAGGTAAGAAGAGCAAGGGGATGTCGCCTTGGAGTTAGTGAAGCCATTGACTAAAAGGAATGGCAGCAGTATTTAAAAGGACATAAAAAGGCCAGTAAAACCAGGACAGGGTAAAGCCACCAGCATAGCTTAGGGTTGGTGAGAGAAGCCAACACAGCAGTATTTGGACAAATATGGGGGAAAGAGAATAGGGAGGAATTAAAGGGTAAAGTGTTTTGATAAAGTCTTTTATCCCCAGATAATTACAATCTGACTATGTTTCCTGTCTTATATCTGTGAAGACAGGAAAATCGAAGATGCTTAAGGAAGTAGATAATTGAGAAACAAGGGAAGCAAGAGGAAAGAAATTCTTAGGCACAAGAAATTTCTTCTTTTGAAATAGAGGAAAAAGAATACATGATGTGTAAGGACAGACTTGCAATGAAGAAGGTCAATAAACATATAGAAAGATCAGCAATGATCTTTTTGCCATCAGATTGGCAAAATTAAAAAATCAGTAATATCTGATGTTGTGAGCATGTGGGGAAATACCCTGGCACACAGCAGGAATGCTGACTGCACCAGTTTGTGAAAGGCAATCGGCGATGTTTATTAAAAATGCATACACCGGGCCTCCCTGGTGGCGCAGCGGTTGAGCCCTGGGTTGCTAAGCTGCCCGCAGCCTCTGCAGCGCCGGTTCGATCCCCGGCTGCTCCCCGCCGGAAGAGGGTCCCCCACACGATGCGCAGACCTCTCCTGCTGCCCGCTGCTCCCCTCAGCAGTGTACTTCGGTCCTTCTGCCTGCTCTGCTCCCCGCTCTGGCTCTGGTGAATTCTCTCACCCTCCCGCGCTTCTGACTGTACCCAGTGCTTGCATAAATAAATAAATAAATCTTTTTTTAAAAAAATGCATACACCATTTTACTCAACATTTCACTTCAAAGAAAAATTCCAGGAAAGTACATGTAGACAGAAAACATTGCCAGGATTTGCGTGATAGCATTCTTTATAGATGACAAAATAGAAGAAATATGTAAATCTCTATCGGTAAAGAAATGGCTAAGTAAATATTCATACTATGTAGCAGTGTTGCTGCATGAAATAAGCAATATGTGGTATGATGGAAATATTCCCAAGATATACTGTTAACTAAAACAAACAGCAAGTTGCCAAATAATATGTATAAACAATAAGATTTATATCAAAGCATATTCATAAAAACATGCAACTCATTTTATATATGTAAGCACTCATTCATTCAACCAACAGTGATTGAACAGAGAGAAAGAGACAGAGGGGGCCTCTCTGGTGGTGCAGGTGGTTGAGTGCAGCACTGTGAAGCTGTCTGCAGCCTCTGCAGTGCCGATTCGATCCCTGCCGGCCCCAGAGCAACCCACATGGTGCGCAGACCTCTCCTGTCTTGCCCGCTGCTCCCCTCAGCAGTGTATTTCAGCGGCCTGCCTGTTCTGTTCCCTGCTCTGGCTCCGGTGAATCCTCTCACCCTCCCGCGCATCTGGACTGTACCCTGGCTCTTGTATAAATAAAATAAATCTTTAAAAAAAAGAGAGAGAGACAGAGAGAGTGAGTTGGGGGAGTAAAAGGTAGAAAAGTGGAAAAATGTACACAAAATTGACAATATTTTCTGGGCAATACAAAGCAGAAGAAAGTTCCAAGAGGGCCTTAGTTTGGATCTCAGTGTTTGTGTTCCATGGTAGACATAGTTGTACAATGTATATTGAGGACCATTGATGAGACGAGTCCCATCCCACTCACTTCCTTAGAGCAGGGAACCAAGTGGACAAGGTGTCCAGGAGACACCACTCCATCTTCCTCGCTCCCACCCAGAGTAAACAGTGTTGAGAACAGCAGCAAACAGAAAGCCAGGATGTCCAGCAAGGGATGAGTCAGCAAAAGAGACAGAAGCCATGAGGGAAAGCTAAGGCCTGGAGAAAGGACCACCGTGAGAGAGGAAGGCACTGGGATTTGACTGAATGGGAATAGTCCATGACCTTGAAGGGTCACGCGATGGACTGAGCTCCTCAACCAATGCATGAGTCGTTGACTGAGTCATCTTTGGAGGTGAAATGGGACAGCAGACGGATGGTGCTGAGCTAGATTAGACTTTCCAAGATCTCCTCTGGAGAGAAAGGGCAAAGTCTTTATTTTTTTTTTTTTTATAAATTTTATTGTTATATTCCCCATACAATTGCAGCCCCCCATTCTGACCCCAATCCCTCCCCTCCCGCCCCCGCCCCCCTAAAAGTGTCTCTGGTTCATAGTTTTTTCTTGATTTTGATTTTCACTTTCTTATAGTTATTCATTTTCCTGGTCGCTTATTTAAGTTTTCTAGATTCCTGCTATGAGTGAGACCATCCGGTATTTTTCTTTTTCTTTTTGGCTTATTTCGCTGAGCATGATCCCTTCCAGCGCCATCCATGTTGCTGCAAATTGCATGTGTTTATCTTTTTTGAATGCTGAGTAATATTCCATGGTATATATGTACCACATCTTCTTGATCCAGTCATCTATTTTTGGGCATTTGGGTTGTTTCCAAAGCTTAGCTATTGTAAACAGTGCTGCTATATTTTTTTTTTTTTTTTTATATAGAGGCATGTTTTATTTATTTATTTATTTATTTGTTTGTTTGTTTTGTTTATACATGCACTGGGTACAGTCAGAAGCGCGGGAGGGTGAGAGAATTCACCAGAGCCAGAGCGGGGAGCAGAGCAGGCAGAAGGACCGAAGTACACTGCTGAGGGGAGCAGCGGGCGGCAGGAGAGGTCTGCGCGCCATGTGGGACCCTCCTCCGGTGGCCGGGGAGCAGCCAGGGATCGAACCGGCGCCGCAGAGGCTGCGGGCAGCTTCGCAACCCAGCGCTCAACCGCTGCGCCACCGGGGAGGCCCAACAGTGCTGCTATAAACATAGGGGTGCAGGTGCTCTTTGGAATTGATGTTTCTGTGTCCTTTGGGTAAATACCTAGGAGTGGAATTGCTGGGTCATATGGAAGCTCTATGTTTAGTAGGTCCAGAAAAGTCCACACAGCTTTCCACAGTGGTTGGACCAGTTTGCACTCCCACCAACAGTGCAGAAGAGTTCCTTTTTCTCCACACCCTCGAAGGGCAAAGTCTTTAAACAACGACTAGCAGAGGGAGGGTGTCAGAAAGGACCCAAAGGGTGGTCAGTCCCGCAGCCACCCACCTCAGCCCTCCCTACGGTGCTGGTTTTGGAGAGCTCTCAAAGGGAGAGGAAAGTAAGAGGGAGGACATTGAAGGGACATGTAGGCAGGGCAAGGATGTGGAGGATAAGACAAAACCGCGTGATCAACAGAGCAGACGCTGTGAGGAAAGCGAGACCTGGGCGCTAGCAGCAGCCTGGCTAATCAGAAGCCAATCAAAACAGTCTGGGTGGAAGGGTGGAGCGGGTGCTGAGCTCTGGGTGTGGTTAATTGGGATAATGGACCCACTGGGCAGACAACAGAAAGGGGAGTCATTTCCGAGGAAAATCAGGATGAGGACCAGCAATCCAGTGGCTTTCACGCCCGAGGCAAGAAACCTGGAAGTGGGGAGGTCAAGTCCAAGAGGGGAGAGGCCAATGTACACACTCACACACTCACACACACGCACTTTCTCTCATATACACGCCCAGGGACTCCAAATGGAGCACTTGTCATGACTCATATCAATAGCAATAATTATTGGACCTGTCAGGTATGTTTATTCTTGCTATGTCACTAAGACTGAGAATGTGAGAAGCTTGGTGCATATCTCCTTTCAAAATCTTGCTGTGCTCTGTGTGAAAAGTTGTGTGTTAGAAGGTAGGCGCTTGATTATAATTGAGCTCTCTCGCGCCGGGGACGTTGAGACAGCAGTTTGAAAAAGCTTCAGGAAAGTCGAGAGAGGCTCAAGAAAGTGTCTTAGGAAAGACCGGTAAACTTTAAGGAAGACTGAAAATTAATGGCAAAGACATTCCCAGAATAAGTTTAAAAATGAGTAGAAGTATTTTTGAGCATTTGCTGGGTCCCTGAGCAATCCAGTAGCTTCCATGTATTATCACCCTAAAGCCAAGCTCCAGAATCCCAGGGAGGTGGTATTTGCCCCACTTCACAGCGAGGGCACTGGAAAGACTGAGTCACTTACTCAAGACGACACCACACTGGCCCCGCTGGGTTTGTCGGCTAGGAAGCTCGTGGGCTTGGCCTACCACATGACTTCATGTCTCAAGGATGAGGGACAGCAGCAGCGAGTCCCCCGGCTGCTGTGCACAACCTGCCTTTCCCCCAAGCCCCATGGGGCTGCTTCTTCCCCAGGCGCTGTTCTCAGTGCTGACATGTTTAACAACTTTATCCTGACAGAGACCCAGTTTGCAGCTGCTTTGGTTACCACCCCCACTCCACAGCACAGGGAGCAGGCACGGATGGGTGGGATCATTCTGTCCAAGGTCACAAGATTAGTGAATCGTGGAGTCGAGAGACCCAACCAGGCAGGCAGACTCCCCTTTCTTAATGCGGGAGCTGTGGCTTATCAGGGTAAATGCTTGGTTCGTTTCCCCTCCAGATAGAAAAACAAGCAAAAGCTCAAATCAGCAGCAAGAGATGAAATATTTTTTTCATTTCCTCTTCACAAAAGTGTTGAACAGACAAAATAACAACAAAATTGGATTCTCTGTTAGGTTTATATTTGCAGCTTAAGAATTTCAAATAGTTGAAAAACAATGGCAATTTCATAGAAACTGAGAATTTCGGCATACTGAAATGAGCATGCATGAAGGTCTCTAATGAAACCAAATAATGCTCAGGGGGAAAGTTGTGAGAAGATCAGGGTGAGTGATAAAGAGATAGGAAGAGCCAAGCAGAGACTCCCTAAGGGGTTACATCTCAGGCTGTCACCACCGTGGCCTGAGTTCCATCCCCAGCCAGGGAGCTACCCACATAGTGCAGCAGACCTCTCCTGTCTCCCCGCTGCTCCCCTCAGCAGTGTATTTCAGTAGATCCGCCTGTTCTGCTCCCTGCTCTGTCTCTAGTGAATCTTCTCACCCCCCACGACTGGCCTACACCCCAGTTCTTCTATGCAAATATTAAAAAAAAAAAAGAAAAGAGCCAAGTGAAGTTGAATCAAAGAGCAAAACAATATTATTAATAATAGTAATAAATGCTTACTGTTTCCTGGGGGCAGGTGCTGCGTGGACGGAGCTCCCTGGGCTGGAATGATTCATAAGTGCACCGAGAACCACCTCCAGAGTGGACTCAGTAGCAGTGGACGAAAGACTACATTAATTGACCAATAGGATCTCTTTAAATTCAATACATTTAAAAATATTATAAAGAAAACTAGGACTTACTGCTTGAACTCTGAGATCCTATAATTCTAGAAGTAAAACAAGATTCTAAGAACCCAACTGGAGAAACATATTGATCAAAGAATTGATTATAATAAAAGATAAACACACATACACACCTAGATAAAAGAGATGTGGGATGTGTTTATGTGGAATCTAGGAGCTAGGAAAAAGCATCCCATCAGGTTTATACCAAGGAGAGAAAAGATGATTTCTAGGAACATGGTCCAAAGCACGCAGCTGTTTGATGAAGTACAAGATGCAGCCAGAAGCCAATAAAAGACATACTTAGGGCCCCAAATAGGTAACAGGGAATGTGCTTTGATAAAGAACCTCCCTCCACCTTGATTTCTTAAGCCAGATGTGTCCTAAAGATATCATTACTTCATTTGATCACAGTGGTTACAAAAACAATGAGTGCAGTGTCTAAATATGTCTGTGAAGCTTCACTCATTAAAGATATATTTAATCTGAAGCATATTTAAATATGGTACCTGTCTATCCATGTAGACATAAATATTACATTTAACATGACCCAATGCTTAATGGAAGCCAAAGGAAGAACAACTAGTAACCTAGGAGTTTCAGCATATCTAGGGTGTGGTCCTTGAAGAGTGATACTCCACCCTTTCCTTGGGATTTTAAAAGGCAGCCAGAATTAGCACCCCCTCGTGGTGGGTAAGGTAATCCATCAGGTATCAGTGATACAGTCTCCCTCCTTTAGCTCTCTGAACCACCCCTCAGGTTCTTGGGGAAGTAGCTGAGGCCTGCTGTGCAGTACAAGACTGTGGCACCATGTGGAACACACACACCCAACAGAGAGAGGTGGCTCCTGCAATTTCATAAAACCCTAGGTGTGGCCATCACCTCTAGGCTTAATGAAGCCATAATTAGGAAAGAAAAAAACATCAAGAAGACCCTGTTGTGTCATTTTCACTAATAACAGAAGCTGGTTGAGGTCAGGTGAACTCCCATCTTTCTCCTAACAAAGTCCCAAGTGCAAGGCAAGCAAAGGATGGGAATACAAGGATTAAAGAAAGAGGTCGGCACAGGGCAGCTGGTTTAAACTTCAAAATTTCAAAGTGGGGCCTCCCTGGTGGCACAAGGTGTTAAGCACAGCCCTATGAAGCTATCTGCAGCCGCTGCAGCATGAGTTTGATCCCTGGCAAGAGAGCTACCCACATGGCACAGCAGACCTCTCCTGTCTCCCCGCTGCTCCCCTCAGCAGTGTATTTCAGTAGATTTGCCTGTTCTGCTCCCCACTCTGTCTCTGGTGACTCCTCTCACCCCCTGCACCTCTGGCCTGTACCCCAGTTCTTGTATGCATGAATAATCTTTAAAAATAAATAAATAAATTTATGTAAAATATAAAAGCATCTCTTTGTTTCTATTGGGAACTGGTGGTCTAGGTAAACCTGTCCAACCCACCCAGCAGACCAATCTCATTCACCCTCCCAGTGGAGGATTCTTGTAGTTTGTTACATTTACGGATAAAAAATAACGAGTTCTAAAGGTATTGAGTAATTTTGCTCACTTGACACCCACTGGGAGGGGAAGACGCAAGCTTCGAAACCAAGTGTCCATGAAAATGGATACGAGAACCTAAGATGAGAAAAGCTGGAGCAGGAGGGGTGACTATAAAGGGAAACACTTCCAGAAGAATCTCTGGATCCAAGGGGAACACGAGGGCATCACAAGATACCAGTGGGACCAGCTGATCACCGGCAGGAGACGGTCAGTGAAGCCCAACTTTGCCGGTTCTAGGAGAGTAAGGTTTACTCTCCCTCCTTAAGAGCAGGATGGAGATGAAAGGAGGGTGAGTAATAAGGTGAAGCCATCCCCAGATTATCTCCTGTGTGGCACCACATTCCTCAATCAGGGCATCATGCTCTAAGCTACTGTCCTTGGGTTTCCAGGCTCAAAAATTTGTACCATCACAGAAGATGTGAATGAGTCGCTCACAATCTAGTCAAACTAAAATTAAAAAAAAGACTGTTCTTTAAGCTACATCGCCAATTTATATTGTCACTCAGTCATGAAAATACAATTGTCATGAGCTCTGGGGACCGTTCTTTCGCCAGCACAGACTTCCTTGAGACAGTACATTGAAAAGCCAATGACAATCAGGAGGTCACTTGGTGAGTACAAGTGGTACAAATAGTTTATTAGAGCTGGATGGAAATTAAAAAAACAAAGTAGAGTCTTTCGAGGGGCCTCCCTGGTGGCGCAAGGGGTTAAGATGCAGCACTGTGAATCAATCTGCAGCCACTGCAGTATAAGCAGTTCGATCCCTGGCCAGAGAGGTGACCCACATGGCGCAGCAGACCTCTCCTGCCTCTCCCGCTGCTCCCCTCAGCAGTGTATTTCAGTACATCTGCCTGTTCTGCTCCCCACTCTGTCTCTGGTGAATCCTCTCACCCCCCCACACTTTGGCCTGTACCCCAGTTCTTGTATGCATAAATAAATAAATCTTTAAAAACAAAACAAAAACACCAAAGTAGAGTCATTCGAATCTGGAGACCTAACACAGAGTAGGGAGAAGGCTGAAAATCTGGCCCAGACACTTCACCTCCACAAGAAGCTGAAACAAAGGCAACCACAGACCATAGACCGCCAGCTTCAACCCATCACTATTCAACTGACTTATTGCCTCATTTGCATATCAACATGTCAACCATCATTTGCGTCTAATTTGCATGGATACTCTGAGTGAGGACAATCCCAGCTTTTCTTTATGTATACAAGCCCTGCTTGGGCCTAGGCAAATAAGAGCAGGATTCCAAGTATCTTGCCTTCAGGGGTTCAAACCCAAGGGAACCCCAAATAAATGTTTTTTTTCCTTTCAAGCTCACGGAGATTTCAGTTTGTTGGTTAGCTTATCACACACACTATTTCTTGACTCCTCATTCACAATATGATGACGCTGGTATCCTAATTTCACCTTTGTTTCTTTCCCTACTTTCCATGCATTAAGCTTGTTAACTGTAATTTGACTTCACATTGCCAAGACTAACATCATTTACATTCCATTCTGTAGGACAATCAAGTATTTTGTGCCAGGTATGAGTGGAATGTAAAGGTTAAAATAGTCAAGTGTATTTATGTTGTTATGGCTTCATAAATAATTGCTTACTAGAAAGTCATACAGGTATAACTCAAGTTACTCTCTTGTAAATGTTTATTGATTTTCCTGGAGTTGAAACTCCTTTCCTTAAAGCAGTGGACTTTGTCAGAGCCTCGATTTATTTTTCCACGCTTTCTGCCAAGTAAAATGTTCTATTATGGCATAACTGCTAATTGTCCCCCAAAATCTGTTCTCCATTTCTTCAACTCTAGTAAGCCAAAATTAAGTTGAGTTGGGTAGAGGGAAATTTTGAATTATAAAAAATCCCAGCATCCAGATGTGCCTCTGTGGAGCATGGTCCCATGACTTAGTCTGGCCATACCCCAGGACTGTGTGCAGCTTCCCCTAAAAGCCCTAAGAGGTGGTTGGTGCGTCCATTCTTCCTCTTCCCTCTGTTCTGTTCTTGCAAATATGAGCGGGTTGCTTTCACTGAAGCTCAGCATGTAAGTATGCCAGGGAGCGCAAAGTTGTCCCAGGCTGTGGGTAATTGTACAGCTTCTAGACTGGCCTGAACTACTTTTATATGAAAGAAATAAATTCCCATTTGCTAAAACTGTTTCAGGGCAAGGTGAGGGGCACCCCAGAACCCCCAAAGCTGCCTGCTCAAAATAGATTCTGCCATCTGCTGCATCAAGCCAAAACATACTCTAGTGCAAAGAAAATAACTTCAATAGAAAATAACTTTAATATAATTAGTGTGCAATAGCTAGAAGAGAGAGAGAGAGAGAGAAAACAGTTTCCAAATCAAGTTACCCATCGTCTCGTGGGTGAAGGTCCAACCAAACAGGGTTAGCCCAAAGCAGGGCCACTGAGACCCAAAAGCCTGCCACATGTCTAAGGCGCCTTCTGGTGGGGACCATAGGAAAGGGGCAGAAGGGGCCAGATAAGTCTGGGAGGGAAGAGCAAAATCAAAACCCAAGTCAAGATTAAGGCTGCCATTGCCAGCCTCCCACGGGGTTCTCATCCACAACGCTGTCTTTCAAGTGTCATCCCACCTGTTCAACACAGGTTCTCCTCATCCATAATTTCTGGACTTAATGTTTCCTACCTTTTACACTGACTTTTCCATTTCCAAGATGATCCCTTAAACTACCTACAATATTTGCTACCCTAGTTCTTTCCTCTTTATTCTTTCCAAAATTCTATCCCTTCTTTGCCACCAACCAGTTTTCAAGCCCCACCCCACCCCCCGCAGAGCTCCAGCCTGAATGAGAAATGTGTCCTCTCTGTTCTTGAAGATCATGTTCACATGAAGACTCAGTGAGGGGGGAGCAGAAAATCACTTAGCCGCAGGGATGGTGTCGAGTAGGGGATGACGCAGTCTTGAGCATAAATTGCTCACATACAGATGCTCAGATGAATCTGTAATCAAAAGGAAATCTGAATGCTCTGCACAGGGGAAGTAGATTCCCCGAGGCCAGGCCAACCGTTTGTTGGGGGCTTTGATCTTCCTCACTAATAGGTCAGTCTAAGCATCACCTGCCCTGGAGCTCAGAAGCAGTGCTGTCCTCATGATTTACTTGCTCTCCCTGTGTCCCAGCTTTGGAATTTACATTACTCTTGCAGAGTATCAAATTAGGAGCAAGAACAATCATATTCAAGCCTTATATACCACACCCCCCCCCACATCAGTGTATTTTGACATATATTCTCTCATTTAATTCTCACAAAAACCCTGAGAGACAGCAAGCTGACTTTCCTTTATATATAATCTATCATATTGAAGACAAAATTTACTACATATCTAATTCGTGACTGGCATGTATGAAGTATGTATTTCAACTTTGAGACACCAATATCTAGACCCTATTTTATAGTTGAGGAGACAGAGCATCTAGTATTAAGGGCGTGTTTTTAATGATAATATTTACTGCTGATGGATTCAAAGATAGTATGGTATTTTTCTATGCACATATAAAGTCATAAAACTGCAAATAATTTCAAGTCAGCAATTCCACTTCAAGGAATTTGATCTAAGAAAATCATCAGACACCACACATGCCAGGTACAAGACTCCGCATCGCAGAGTTAGTTGTAATTGTCAAAACCAATACTGACATAAGCTAAACATTCGACCAAGAAAGTTGGTAAATTACAATAGACTATAAAATGGAATTTTTTTTATATTGCAACATTTGCTTTAGGTGATTATTAATGATCTAGAAAATAGTTGTGCTGGTACGGGAAATCACTTACTGCTAAATAAAAAAACAGCTTTTAGTGCAAGATGAAAGGAAATCAATTAGCTCCCCTCTCCCCCCCAAAAAAAGCAATGAATTATTGAAATATAAATTTGGTAAAGAAACATAAAAAGAGTGGCAGTTAATGATTGCCAGATCCTGTGAGGGAATTATCAGGAAGCCAAGACTTGATGAGTTTCTGAAGCTCTACACTACGTGCAACTCAGAGTGAGGGCAGCTCAGAGCAGGGAGAGGAGGGTCGTTCTTACAGGCCCTCAAGTCCACAGGATGTGCTGGCGAGAGGAGGAAATTAAAATGATTGCACAAAATACTCCATGTTCCTTGGCTGCCAAGCCAGCTGCTTTGTGACCAGCACATGTAGAAAAATGCCTGTAACACAACATCGGAGAGACACTGTCCAAGTGAATTAAACTGATAACCTAAGAGGGCAGAGACTTCCAGAGAAGGGGCTGCCAGTTTGCTTATCTTAGCGTAAAACCTGTTCATCCCCCCCACACCCAGAGAGCGAGCGCTGGAGAGAGAGCAGTCTTTTCCTATGGCAAGAGGCCACAACTATCAGAGGAAAGGCTGTCAGTTACAGGTAATCATCAATAGATTATTCATTCAGAAACATGATGGCACAAGTGAGCAGATACTTGGTCCAAGATAAACAGCTGGGGCAACAGCAGTGCTGTGGAACTAGTGAATCCTTCTGTTGGTTCTCTGGAGAGGGTATGGGAGCTGTGCAGCCCCTGTGCATGGAGGTAGGGTACAGGAGAGGTGCAGTCCCTGTGCATGGAGGTGCGGGAGAGGTGCAGCCCCTGTGCGTGGAGGTGGGGCCAGAGCACTAGCTGTGAAGAGCCGGATGTGAGCAGAACCATGTCATCTCCAGGATCAGCCAAAAACACCCAATCTCCACACCTGATTGGCCTCTCACACCTTTTGTAGCAAAAATGGGGAGGATGAGTAGCTACATTCTGTGTCTCTGAGTCACCACTCACAGGAGAGCTGCTGCGGGAGCTTGCATGCTGGTCTGTAGGAGAGGAAAAACAGGCCGAAACAGCTTCTATTGAGTTCAGAACTAAAAACTTGGGGGTTGTGTTCTAACAGGCCATTAGTTGCTCTCGATGCAGCAGCATTGAAGGGGAAAACCAAGGTGATCACACAGAATGTTGGCTCCACAGGGAGGTAACAGTACAATCTCCATAGAAAGGGGAGGTTCCAGGTTCCCTGCCCCACCTGAGGGAGGGAGGAGCTGAGCGGGAGGGGAGCTCAGAGAAGACACAGAGCAGACTTGGAAGAGGAAACAGGAGCAGAAATGTGACAGAGCTTCTTGGCCTTGGCCTTGTACCAGGGACTAGGGGGATATGGAAGAAATATGTGGGTGACAGACACATGGGGAGGCTGACAATGGCAGCTTTTAATTTGATTTGTACTTTGATTTTGCTTCTTTCCTTCCAGACTTTCCTGGCCCCTTCTGTCCCTTACTGTGGTTGGTTCCCCCAAGCTTTTGGGCCCTGGCAGCCCCGCTTCAGGCCAAGGTTGTTTGGCTGGACATTTACCCACGAAGGGTGGGTAACTTTGGATGTTTCAATGGGAAACTATTACCCTTCTCTCTATGTGCACACCATCCTAGTAACGTTCTCTCACACTGCGAGCATGCTTTGTCTTTATGGGTGGATGGCAGAACCCATTTAGAGCGTGCAAATTTGGGGGCCTGGGGTGCCCCTCAGTAGACAAGCTAACAGAAACAGAAATAATTCAGGGATAAGAACCTTAGTTGGATTACAAGTACTTTTTTCTTTTCAGGAACGTCTTAGGACACATTGTATTCACTGATGAAGGATAAATTGAAAACAAACGAACAAAGAATGAGAGCTCATAGAAGTTAAAATCTATTGCTTAAAAAAATCCAGGAGAAAAACTGGAAAAATATAAAACCACAAACATGCACCAAAAAACAGGAACTATGGAGGAGTTAAGGAAGAGCAGGTAAATATTTTTTTACCTGTCCTCAAAAATTTCCAGAAAAACATAAAAATAAAATCCTAAAAACTATAGAAAATAAATAAAACAAAGTCATCTGCAGAAGAATGTGAATTACGTTGGCAACAACTTCTCACCAGCAATCCTGGATATGAGAATGCAATGGAATCAGGTCTTCCGTCAGGCTCTAAGGGGCGTGTTTTACGCCTCAAACACTGTACCTAACTAACATATCAATCAAGCACAAAGGAAACCATTTCAGATATAGCAGGATAGAAAGTACTAAAAGATACACTCTAGCAAAATACAGTGTAATCTTCAAAATGATGAAGACAGCAAAGTTAAGATTCGGTAGGAATAAAACCCAAAATGCAATTAAAAGAAATCTCAGGGCACCAGGATGGTGGCTTTGCAGAAGAACCAGAAAACAGCAGTTCAAATTAGAACAAGAAATAAAAGCACTCAAGTAGAATCTCTTCAGGAAGAAAAGGAGTTTTTGTCAGAAATATCATGCTCAGGAGGAGGAAAGCTCTTTATGGAAGGTGAGTGGGTCTCTGCCCCAGGTTAGGTGAGTGTGCAGGTGAAGAACCCCACAGGCCCAGTGGAAGTTTCGAGGGCTCATCAATAGGCACTTTTCTTCCCCAAGGCTGATCAGAAGTTATTAACACTGCTGAATTCTTACCTGTCAACAGCCAAGGATCAATCCCCCTTAGGCATCATTTCCCAGGGTTTCAAGAGACCCAACTACCTGATTGCTCTGGATCATTTTTTTTTTAAAGATTTATTTATTTATCCATTCATTTATTTAATTATACAAGCACTGGGCACAGTCAGAAGCGTGGGAGGGTGAGAGAATTCACCAGAGCCAGAGCGGGGAGCAGAGCAGGCAGAAGGACCGAAGTACACTGCTGAGGGGAGCAGCGGGCGGCAGGAGAGGTCTGCGCGCCATGTGGGACCCTCCTCCTGTGGCCGGGGAGCAGCCGGGGATCGAACCGGTGCTGCAGAGGCTGCGGGCAGCTTCGCAACCCAGCGCTCAACCGCTGCGCCACTGGGGAGGCCCAACTCTGGATCATTTTTATCATAAGAAATAAAATTAAACTTCACTGAAATATGTATTGATTCCCAAGAGGATTTGTCTCCTTTGTCCATAATGTTTTATCAGAACCATCATTCTTGGTCTTTTAGAATGCTTATCGTTTTGATGTCCCATTTTGCTAGCATTTCTTAGCAAATAGTGTATTTTATGGTGCTGAGAGTGCAGACATAGATAAATGTCTGCAGAGTTCTGCTCCCTAGAAGTAGTGATAGGAAGAGGACATGGCCACCAGGGGGTCAGGTTCAGATCCAACTGGACACTCCTCTATCAGGTTGGAGGAATGCACTGCTTATCCCTCACAGCCAGAATGTATAGGTGGGAGGTGGAGGGAGGGAGGTGGACATGATCCCTCTCACTGTACAGCCTAAAGACCACTTAAGTGCAATCTTACACTCATTTCACCCAACAGAGAAATGTTTCCACCAAGAATTCAAGTCAGAAATAAAGCTATAATTCTGTCAGATGGGGAGCTGAGACTGCCCTCTGGCACTCGAGTTTCCTCTGGCTACAAAAACTCCAGGCAGCAAGGTTGGTCATAAAATAGCCTCAGTGAGTAAAACTGCAAGTCAGCAGGAGAAGAGCTACCCAAGGTCCGGCCCTGGCCAGCATGTAGGGTGAACAGGTGGACGAGACCCAGAGCTGCCGGGTCACTGACTGACATTTGTCTAACAGCCTGGCCTGCCAAACTGGGCAGAGGTGCCATGCCCAGACACAAGAGCTCTGTCCTGATAGTGATTGTTTCACAATTTCCTGGAGAGGGGAGGCACAGGGTTCTGCATGCACAGTTAGTAAAATGCTGGCTGAGAATGAATTTTATTAGCATGCTAGGAAGCACCCCAGGGTGGAGATTTAAGATGCTAAAGAGACACACAAGTGTGAAGAAGCATGTAACCCACTGTGTGTACCCCAGTGTAGCCCAAGCCTGAACACACCATGACACAGCTCCCTCTCCCCTGATAGACTTACACTGTAAGACCCCCTCCTCTGAACCACTACAGAGAGCCAAGCTGGCAGTGTTCTCTTCCTTCCCGTTGAATTCTTTTACAAAGGGTTAAAACCACTGAAAGAAACCCCAGGTCAGTAACAGCTACTACTGGCTTGAGGGAATGAGCCCCATGACCGAAGGGAAATTTGGTGACATAATGATGACAAACTCCCAGGACATGACTCGGAACCCAGAGCATCCCTTAGCGTCCCTATGTCTTATAATCCTAGGTAATGAAAACTGCAGCCCCCCAACAAAGCCAAGGCCCCATAACCTCAGATCCTCTGAGAATAAAGGTGGCATTCACCCTGCTGAAAGAGGACCCAGTCCTGCTAAGTGGCTGGTGGAGGGCAGAGGGGTTATAGGATGGGAGGTGGCAGAAGGAGGCAGTGGCTGCAGCAGCAAGCATGGAAGCCATGTTTTGTGATAGCTCATGCTTTCTTGCCTCCCTGCTTACCAGAGGAGCCCTGTAATTGTGGCTAACTTCTCAGGTTTCCGGTGGGCCCAGCTTATTGGCTTAAATAAATTGAGGCAAGAAAAATTAAGTGAAGTTATTAAAGAATCAAATCTGAGGACTTGAGTCCAGATACAGTTTGTTCTGGGAAAGCTGTCTGAATTCTGAGCCTCACAATGAGAGTTTTCCACAATCTGCAAGGAAAACATTTTACACTTTCTAGGATTTTTACAGAGAAAGTCCATGCAGGTGTCTCATTAATGTACCTATTTGATGTTGTCTATAGAAGAAAACAAAGATGTTGTTAAAATGTACCCTACTTAGAGCTTTATCTTCTGGGAACTGGGAGTTTTAGCAGATCCATAAATCTGTCTTTCTTTGAAGCTACTGATTTGCTGGGAGACAGTTTTTTTGTTGTTGAAGCAGCTTCTTCCCCAGGCCAGTCCAGCACTTTGACTGGCACCCTTAAGTTGAGATCAGGGAGAGGGGCATCTTTCAATGGTTAATTTCAATTTATAAACGCAAGCCTCTACTCAGACTGCTGGCTTCTTCATGCAACTCATATTGCTGCAGTTACAAATGACTGGCCTCTCAGACAACCATGAACAGGTTTGTCCCCCACCATCTCTTGCAATTCCCCCCTGGTTTGATAGCTTTGTCTTCCTGCATTCCAAGGAAAGGGGAGCTAAACAGCAGTTGTTGAAAAAGCAAGATGGCGCCCACCCGTCTCCTTACAACCCCATCTCCCCTCCCCGTTGCAGACCCTCGCCCATCTACCCTTTCTTTTCCTTTGTATAAATACCCCCGCCCTCTGCCAAAGAGCAGGACGGTGGTCTTTCAGACATGAGACTGCTGCCTTCCTCATCTGTCGACAAATAAAACCGCTTTCCTTTTCCTCAAACTCTGTTTCCTTTTACTGGCTGAGGGAAACTGAGGCCGGCGTTGGGTATCAATTTAACCACTTTCTCTGATGCTTTGACTCCTGCATCACAGGAACAATCTCTGTTTTCTCCATACACAAGCAGAGGAGAGCAGGGTAGTGTCAGCTGCTGGAACAAGCGAGCTCCAAGCTTCATAAAGGCACAGCCTTGGTAGACGCTTATTTCTTGTTCATGTAAAGTCCTAAGTGGGTTCCCTGCTGGACAGGAGTCTCCTCTCCAAGAAATAATTCAGAGACTGAGGAATTTTTTTGTTCCCCATCAGTCTTTCTAAAAATGTAACTTCCAAGATCCTTCTACAGGTGGATATCAAGTCAGTTAAAAGAAATAAAAAGGAGAACATAGATAAAGCACACCTGGCTGTTGTGCTTCTGGAGCTGGAGTTGACAAATTATCTCCAATGACAAACACTGGGGGCTAGGGCTTTGGGGTGGGGGGAGCAGACACAGCCTTCCCCTGGATCCCCTCTCTCCCCACTTGATCATTCCCTCCCCTTGACATCTTCAAGCTTCACTGGGCCCTTCTGATTTCCCAGATCTTCCTCCCTCCATCTTAGATTCCACAAGAAAATCTCCACGTGACCCTCCAGGCAAAGTGACTTGATAATATTTACGTTGTAGGGTAAAGGGGCAGAGGCACAAGGATTCTAACTACGATCTAAAGAAACAACTAGGAACTGGGGTCAGGGCTTCCTTTCACTAAAGCGACAAACTTGTCTGTACAGAGGCGTTAGCCGCCAATACTCTCTGAGCGTATACATTCGGCTTGTACCTTTACTTACACTTGGCTTATACATTTACTTCCTCAGTAGACAAGAAAGTTGTCCTTTAGCATTGTGAATCAAACCAAAATAATTTTATAAATTGTCCACAAGATCCCTGGGAGGCAAATATAAGGGTCATGCCCCAGGGACTTACATTTATGACCACGATAGATGGTCTTTGGTAGAATAGGAACCTCTGCAGCTATCACCCCAACTTCAGCCCCCCAATGCCCCCCTCCACTTCCCCTCTATCCCCCCCCTGCCACCCCCCACCACCCCATTCCCAACCAACCCATCCCGCAGAGTCTGGGCTGCAGCCTGAGTAGTTGGCTGACAGCTGCATCTCCTTTGGCCGTATATTTTATTGAAAAGAGAGAAAATAGATTTCCCTTTTGATCATTTTTTTTTTTGCATTCTGAAATGTCCATCTAATTGTTATGTAAAAAAATAATTCCACACAAACCCGCACAAACCCTTAAACACTCACCCCTTTCTTAGGGAAGGCCAGTAGGGGCCCGACTCCAGCTCCCAGACACACATTTACACGTGCAGACTTGACTCACTCAACACTTAAAAAAGAAAAGGGGTGTCTGCCCCACAATCTGGACTTACCGCCAGCCTGGGAGCAGCTCCATTCGGAGCACATCACAAGGCCACCTCCCAAGCAGCTCCCCGCGGCTTCCTCCAGCCCAAACAACTTTCACCTGAGCAGGATTTTCAAATCAGCTGCTAAGAGGAAAAACCCTCGCATTACACAAGCTTCCCCTGCTCAATGCTGTCTCTCTGCCAAGCAGCTCTTAGCAGGCTTTTTTTCCCTCTGATTATTCATGGGCATTTAGCAGATGGAGAAACCCCGGATCCCAGAGGAAGGTGCACATCACAGGCACCCACAAACTTCTCAGAGTCCCAACAAAAACACTCCTGATGGCCTTAATCATTTATTTATAAAAACACGAAATGGTTACCACTTAGACACGTGGGCTAAATGGCAGCACTGGAGAATTCACTTACTGTTCACATAGCAGATTCCGTGGAAATAGACACATCATAAAGTCACTGTAGTGAGGAGAAATATCAGGGTGAGGGCAGAGGCGCGGGGATGAAAGAATTCACCAGAGAGGAGCGGAGAAGAGAACAGGCGGGTTTATTGAAACAGGGCACTAAGAGAAGCAGAGGCAGAGGGGAGAGGTCTGCTGGGAAGGAGGATTTGGGCTATTGTATACTCTGTTTTCCCTGGCTTTCTAACTGGGGCACCAGTTTGCACCAGTTATCTGCAGGGAGGTCTGATCTCAGGCACTAACCTTTGACACAGAATGTGTCCTGGTCTCGGCTTCTGCATTCCTGGAGCCTGCTGGTTTCTCTGGCCTTGGCGGTCAGGCTTATGGCCCGGTTCCCATGGCAACCTTATCAATTCCCCTATCTATTCATGCCTCCTAAGCCTGCCTGCTGGGCAAAGAGCCAGGGCTTAGTTTTTAACCTTATTAAATGGTACCCAACAATAACTTCACTATAATTAATGTAAATACAGAAATCCTTCATTTTAATAGCATTGAATCCAACATTTTCACCACCACTACCTTCCACTTGCAAAGAAAAAAGAGAAAGAATGAACGAGAAAGGACAGTTGCTTTAAGAAATGCATTCAGAATAAAACGTTGGGTATTTAAAACCTAAGGCATCCACCAAAGAAGCTGTCCTAAAATCGTAAACCTTTCTAGTTGTAGGGTAAGGAAAAATGTCAGGCTTTTCTGCCCTCCCGCCATCAGGATAGATGATGGATCCTTGTCCTGAATGCATGCCTGATGGCGGGCACCTGGAGTAGGGTGTGGGCATAGGTAGATGGGATTCACCTGGGCTAAGACTGGGCTTTTAAGGGCAGCGTCACCGGGACGCCAGCAGAAGCAGAAGCAGAGAACACCAGAGAGCCCAGATAGAGTGAAGACTTGCTGGGGGCCGGGAGGCCTGCCTGCCTCCTGGCCCCCCAGCACCCCTGCCTGCCATATGTCTGGTAAACCCCAATAAAAGACCTGCAAAAAACCGCTGAGGACTCTGACTCCTCCTTCACCTGGTCTGCATGGGATCAGAAAACCTGCACCGTGTCCATTCCTGCCTTTACACTAGTCCAATGAGAAAAGAAAAATAGGAGCAACCCTCACTTTTTTTGGTTTTGTTATAGGACAGGGAGAGGGGCAGCCCAAACCCCACAAACCTGCCTATTCTAAATGGGTTCGGCCATCCGCCGCATCAACACAAAACATATGAGACTTTAATGGGAAGAAACTTTAATTAGGAAACAATACAGGAAAGGCAAAGAGTCTAGTTTCTAAATGAAGCACCCAAAGTGACCCATCCCCTCGTGGGTAAAAGTCCATCCAAATGGGATTGGCCCAGAGCAAGGCCCCAAGGCCTGCCACAAGTCTAAAGCATCTTCCAGTGGGGACCCACAGAAAAGGGTCACAAACAATCGGGCTTGCCCGGAAGGAAAAAAGCAAAATCAACATCAAGATAAAAGCTGCCATGGTTACCTCCCCACGGGTCTCACCCACATCTGTGTCACCCAGTCCACGACCAAAAGACAAGCGCAGTTTCTTCATGCGTCTCTAGGCTCCATGCGCCTCCTCCAGGTCTCCTGGCTCCATCCTGCTTCCTTCCTCAGTCTCTTCTGCTGCTTCTCCTCTTCCTGCTCAGCTCCACCTCCCTTGGGTGGGGCAGGGAACCTCCCCCTTTCCTGGGGACCACCCTGTTACAGTTTGCCCTTTGAACTATTAGCAACTGCAAGAAAGGTTGTTGGAAATTAAAAGATCTAAAAGTATGTAGGCCTTCCCCCTCTGTTAATTGCCTTGAGCTATCTAGATTCTCACAGCAAACTGTTTGCCAACCATGATGATTAGTGTTGAGAATGAATTACCTAAAATGTGAATGGGTTGCTACCCCCTTCCTAATCAGCTTCCTCACTCAATTCCTACCAAATTCAAATGAAAGAAAATGATGACTCTTGGAGACCATTAGGAATAATTATCTCTTCTACAATCTATAATTTGATCATGGATAATTGCTTGATGTAACAATAGAATAATTAGACTTGTTTCTCTGTTTTTGTTTGTGTGTAGCCTGGTCATGCCACATTTGCTAGATTATTTTTTAAATGACCTACTAAAGCTAATCAAGTCCATAAATATCATGGCTGCAAAATATTGAGGTAATTGCTATGTATGGGGTATACAAGATTGTATTTTGGTTTCCTCCCTTCCTTTGGGAAAAATAATTCAATATAAAACTTTTATTTCAGTATTTTAGGCCCTACTGGGAGCTAAGCAGGCAAACCTAACATGGAAATCAGTATGGAGCATACAGTCCTGGAGAGGAAAAACATACCCCTCAAACCTGCATAAACAAATACATATTTACAAACTAGCACAAATGTGATGACAGAAAAACTATTGTCTCCTGCCAGAGTGCTAGGATTTCAGGTTTCCCTGAAACAGATCTGTGTGCTATGATTGTTTATGTGTGCTAAAATAAACATCACTTGATAGTTATCATTTTAACCGCAATGTACCGGCATTAAATACCTGCACAGTGTAATCATCACCGCTCTCTATGCCCAAAACTTTTTCATCTTCCCCAACCCAAAAAAAAAGGAAGTTCCTTCTACCCTCCCTTCCTCCCTCTCAGCCCCTTAATTCTATGTTCTGTCTCTGTCTATGAATTATCTATTCTGGCTTCTCTCACTAAGCATGGTATGTCAAGATCCATCCGTGCGGTATATATCAAGATGTCAATCCAGGGCCCCCCTGGTGACTTAGAGGTTAGGTCTCAGCCCTATTCCCTCCATGGCCTGAGATCCGTCCCCTGGCCAGGGAGCTGACCCACATATGGCACAACAGACCTCTCCTGTCTCACCCGCTGCTCCCCTCAGCAGTGTATCTCAGTAGATCTGCCTCTTCTGTCCTCACTGTCTCTGATGAATCCTCTCAATCCCCACACCTCTGGCCTACTCCCCAATTCTTCTACACCAAAAAAATTAATAAAAAGCCTATCCTTTTTCTGGCTGCCTAGCATTCTACTGTATGCGTATACCACCTTGTGTTTATCCATTCATCTTTTTTTTTAAAGATTTATTTATTTATACAAACACTGGGCTATAGGCCAGAGGTACGTGTGTGTGTGAGAGGATTCACCAGAGACAGAGTGGGGAGCAGAACAGGCAGAAGGACTGAAATACACTGCTGAGGGGAGCAGTGGAGAGACAGGAAAGGTCTGCTGCAGCATGCAGGAATCTCCCTGGCCAGGCAGGGATCAAACCCACGCTGCAGAGGCTGTGGACAGCTTCACAGCACTGCGCCACCTGGGAGGCCTATCCATTCATCTTTTGATGAACACTTGGGTTATTACTCCCTCTTTTATATTATGAATAAAGCTGCCATGAACATTGGTGTTCAAATATCTCTTCTAATCCCTGCTTTCTATTCTTTTGGATAAATACCTATGAATGAAATGCCTGCAACATGTGGTATTTCTTTTTTTTTTAAGATTTATTTATTCATGCATACAAGATCTGGGGTGCAGGCCAGAGGTGCAGGGGGTGAGAGGATTCACCAGAGGCAGAGTGGGGAACAGAACAGGCGGATCTACTGAAATACACTGCTGAGGGGAGCAGTGGGCAAGACAAGAGAGGTCTGCTTTGCCATGTGGGGTGCTCTCTGGATTGAACTCATGCTGCAGAGGTTACAGATTGCTTCATAGTATAGTGCTTAACCCCTTGTGCCACCAGGGAGGCCCAACATGTGGTATTTCTATGTTTAGCTGTTTAGAAAACTGTCAAATTGTTTTCCACCACAGCTGCACTATTTTACATTCCCACCAGTAGTGCAAGAAACTTCCAATTTCTTCACATCCTCACCAACATTTGTTATGCTGTTTTTTAAATTATAGCCACCTAGTGTGTGTTCAGATTATAGCTATACCAAAGTGGGAAGTGGTATCTCATTGTAGATTTGCTTTGTGTTTTCTTAATTGCCAATGATGTTGAGCATCTATTCATGTGCTTATTGGATATTTGTATATTTTCAGTTAGCAAGAATTACACCCTGGATAAACCTCATTAGCTTAGATTCTGCCACTGTGCAAAGCTGACATTTGTATATCATCCGTGGAGAAATGTCTATTCATGTCCTTGGCCCATTTATGAATTGGGTGGTTCATTTTTGTTGTTGATTTTCAGGAGCTCTTTCCATATTCCAATGATATTAATTACTGATCAGACAGTGTTTGCAAGTACTTCTTCCCATTCTATAGACTGCCTTTTGGTTCCTTGCTAGTATCCTTTGATGCACAAAAGTTCTTAGTTTTGGTGAAGTGAAACTTATTTCTTCTTTTGGTATCTGTGCTTTTGATGTCATGCTCATGAAATTGTTGGAAAACCCAAGGTCATGAAGCGTTCTCTCGATGTCTTCTTTTAGTACTTTCATTATTTCAGCTCTTAAATACATTTTGAGTCAAATATTGTATCTACTATATAGTGTAAGTTGAGAGTCCAGCTTCACTCGTTTGCATGTGCCTATCCAGTTCGCTCAGCACTATTTGTTGAAAAGATTGCCCTTTCCTCATTCAATGGCCTTTGCATGGATTATTTACACTAGTTGCTTTTCACATTTTACATTATTTGCTTGTCAAAAATCAATTGCCCTTATATGGAGGGTTTATTTCTGGGCATTGAGCTGAGATTTTAAGAATGAGCAGGAATTAACTAGATGACAGAAGAGAGAAAAATCCCTCCAAGTACAAAGATTAGTTTGAACGACAGTGAGTATTGAATTTTTTCCCAAGGAAAGTAGCATTGATATCTCATTTTCCATCCCCTTTTTATATACTGCACTAAATTATTCTGTATTTAAAAATCTCTTTTGGGGGAGATTCTGAATTCTTTGCTCTGAAGTCTCCAGAGTAGTACAGAGTGACACTAAATCCATTCTCCTTCATCTTGCAACCCTTGTGAGTCATAAATATGCCACATTTTTTCTTCTAGTAGCTAATAGGTAATAGTGATTCAGAGAAGTACCACTCATGGGCCAAATATTAATTCTCACAGATAGTACAGAATAAAATTCCAAGGAGGAGGGTCCTAACTGTCTAACAATTAGTAAACATCTCCTTGCCCATAAAAATGTATTTATTACACTATTATGAACAGCAGTGTTAGAAAAACTCCTTTTAGGTAATTAAAAGGTTTGCAGAAACGAACAAAAGGAAGTTGTCAGCAAGGATTTAATAAGAGTTAACTTGGAAAATTTCTGTAATTTACACTAGCTGCAGTTATCATTTTACATTATCTGTCAAATGCTATTACTTCATTAATCTACTCTGAATGGAATGAGTGCCTCTGATCCAGTTACGAAATCTATTTTCCAATATGGTAATAAATAATTTCATGTTTTCATTTAAAGCGGTTGAAGTTTTTAAGCCTATACTTTTATTGAATTTGAATATGACTAACTTTTTTTTTAAAACATCCCTCACTTTCACACGGCATCCTTTTGAGTTTGTAATAAATAAAAAGGGAGCTCATTTCGAAGTTTTATCCCTTTTCATGACTGCTGCTTTAGCTACACAAAAGCTCAGATGAAGCATTGAAATTACTGCTTAAGAGTCTTATCAGTTTGGTAGATGTGTCAACATCTTCCCATGTCTCCTTGAGTTGTGAAGGCATGGGGGCCGGGCCAGAAAAGGAGGAGGGGTTGGAAGCAAAGAGAGAAGAAGAATGGCAATTTCTTTCTCGTTTCTATCCGTGTGTGTGTGTGTGTGTGTGTGTGTTTAAGCTCCCTGATTTAAATATTTCAAAATCAACAGGATTACTTTGTACTGTCACTGATGCCTCCATCTTTGTTTAAGAAACTAAGGGGTTAAGGGTCCCAAAATACTATTTATATAAATAGCTCTAGAAATGCAAAAGACAACAGTTCATTTAAATATATTATAAATGTGAAACAGATTTGCTTTTTTTGCTATGAAGAAATTTCACACTGTACTTATCCCAGTAACTTACTATGGATCTTGTTGTAGAATATCATCCTTCTTAGGACTTTGTACTTGATTTGACATCTGCCACTCCAATTATGCTTCCTATTTTTTAATGCTTCGTCATTATCTTTGATCTATTTTGCCTCTGGATGAATGAATTATAGTGTTTACTTTTATCATTTATCTATGACTTTTAAGGTTAATATCCTATTTAAAAGATAATCTTAAATGATTATCATAAAACATTAAAATTCTTTTTTACCTAATTATGCCAACAGTACTATTGACTTCCTTTGATGAATGTCAAGGAAGTTACTACAGATGACAACCCCATCTTTGCTTTTTTCCTCTTATATTTTGATATAAAATCTAGAGTTAAAAAAATCTTTAAAAAATACTTTCTTATCATATTTACATTGAATATTTTCCTTTTGTTGCATAATTACCTTCAATTACTTAATTTTCCTCTTAGGTTAGTGATTTGCAGGTTTACGATTTGTTTTTGTATTTTATTTATCCTACAATTCCAGATCCTTTCAGTGATTATAGCCCCTTTTTCTCAATCACAGCTTCCCTAATGAAGAATGCAATTGCTTATTCATCTCTTAATTGTTCAGAGTACATTTGTAATGCGTCTCACTGGAAAACAGATTTGAGTGGTAAATGTTCTAAGAAGTTGCAGTTCTGAAGTTGCTTTTGAAAGAATAAGGCATTGGCTGGGGATATAATATTTGAGTTGATAAAAATGGAAATAAGGGCTTTCATGCTGGGCCTCCACCCACACTTAATACCTATTGCTGGGCCTCCCTGGTGGCGCAAGTGTTAAGATGCAACCTATGAAGCTGTCTGCAGCCATTGCAGCATGAGTTCAATTACCGGCCAGCCAGGGAGCAACCCACATGGCGCAGCAGACCTCTCCTGACTCGCCCGCTGCTCCCCTCAGCAGTGTACTTTGGTCAATCTGCCTGTTCTGCTCCCCACTCTGTCTCTGGTGAATCCTCTCACCCCCGCGCTTCTGGCCTGTACCCCAGCTTTTGTATGCATAAATAAATCTTAAAAAAAAAAAAAAGTATTGCTGTTTCAATCTCTCCCCCAAGGACTATCCCACACCAGTCAATCTGGACTTTCCTAATCAGCACCATGAAGTCATCTGCATAAGACCTTTCCCTGAAGGAAAATGGTTTTCCTGAAATAATTTCATTTGCTACTAACTTTGCCTCACCCTTTCTGCTTATAAACACCCTCCACTTTGTGTGAGCCCTTCCAGGATCTAGGCAGGCAGGATGCTGCCTAATTAATGAATCTTTGAGCATTTAACCTCTTTGTTAATTTTATTTTTGAACAGAGTCTGTATCTACTAGAGATGTATGAAGCTGCAAGCAACAGAAATCACAAGTACAGGTGTGTATTTTTCTCATGTAACAAGAAGCGTACATGGTTGCTGGCTTTTGTTTTACTGCCAATATGGCTGCTACAGCTCCTGGTTTCATGTCTGTGATTGGGAGAATAATTTCTCCCCAATGAGATCCAAGTTCTATTCCTTGGAATACTTTATGTTCGTTTACATGGTGAAATGGAATTAAGCGTGCAGATAAAATTAAGGCCTCTCATCAACCGATCTTGAGATGGAGAGACTATTTTGGATTGTCTGGGTGGGCCCAGTATAATCCCAAGGATCCTTATAAACAGAAGATGGAGACAGAAAAGAGTCAGCATAGAAAGATTCAGACAGCACTGCTGGCTTTGAGAACAGAGAGGGCCGTGAGTTCAGGAATGGCGTGGTCCCCCCAGCAGTCATGCTAGAAAAGGTAAGAAGACAGAGTCTCTCTAGAGTATCCAAAAGGAGCACTGTCCTACCTTTACCTGGATGCTTTCTTAGCCCACTTATGCCTATTTATGATTTCTGACCTCCAGAACATTAAAGGAATAACATTTGTGTTGTTTTCAATTACAAAGTACTTTGTGACTTTGATGGAAACAATGTCCAAGGGGTGATTTCAAAGCAAGACAAAGGAGGCAGGGCAGTATCAGCCAAATCTGTGTCTTTTTATAGAAATCCAAAGCTTTCTGAGAAGCAGCCCAACATAACTTTCTTTTCTTCTTGTGATTCAGAATTAGACCTCGTATCCACTCCAAGCTATAAGCAAGGCTAGGATAATGATTATTTCGTTCCTGGACTCAACAATTTCCGTATCTGCAAGGGACGAGAGTTGACATGGCTTTTCACAAGCTGATCAATAGTGTTTTATCTTTTCCTTCTGAAAACACTTAAGGCATTGCCCCACTACTTTCTCATTCACCAAAGCCCGGAGAAGAATCTGAATATTCTGTTGTTTGATCTTCAAAAGTAAATTCTTTGTGTGTGTATAAATGGCTAAGATATTAAGTGGAAAACTTCTACCAGAATGCATCCTGGCAATGATTTCTGCTGATCAGTTTTGCTCATAAGGAGGCAAAGTCTCTTAAATTTTCATTCTCATGACTCTTTTAGTTAATCTCACTATTTAATAAACATTTGTTAACTACTTAATAAGTGTCAGATGCTAAAATAAATTTCCTTAATTTTGTTTTTGTTTTTCTTTTCTCTGGTGACTTGGTTTGTCACATTCTAAATTACAGTCACATTAAGGTTAGAATTCTCTATTGTGCTTTCCAGAACTTTTACCTTCTCTGTTATTTAAAAAATAACCTATTTATGTCTCACATCTTGAATGCCTGCCCACGTTCATGTTAGATGTTACTTGTTTGTTTCTTCCTGGAGCTTTAAATCATTTTTTTTCTGCTTTCTGCATGACTGAAGTTTTATTTTGGCTATTGTACTTTGCCTTTTCTTCGCTCCCTTTTTATCTCAACCTTCTAAAATAGTTTCCGTATCTGCTTTTAAGTCACTGAGATTATAAAGTGAAGACTTTTTTTCTTTATAGTCTTACATCCTTACTCCTTTTGCACTTTGCCTCAGATTTTTAAAAGATCTTTGTTTTGTTTTTTTTTATTCATTCTGGATAGTGACTCGTTCCCTTTGTTACTGGTGCTTAAGGATGTGATGGGTGAGGTCCCAGGATCCCATATCAAGTAAGAGAGGAAAACCCAAGGGAGGGGGAGAGGCCTGGGAACCAGGAAGTGCTCCTGTGATATCCAGAGCCAAGCAGGCCGCCCTTGGGCATCTGAGCCCAAGGAAGAGGACAAGGCTGCATGGACTGGAAGGGCAGCCCTTGGCATCAGTGGTTCTACATCACCCACCAGCCCATCTCCTGTCTGGATTGAAGGGAAAAGTAGAAGCAGGGTAGTGAGGAGCACTTACCCGCTCTGTCCGCCCATGGAGACAGCCCAGATTCTTACTAAAACCTAGAATGTCTTCAACTCATTTCACTTGTTTTATACAAGTAACTGGGGAGGAGTCTTTGCGTTTCTTCTGAGGTGGTGTCATTGTTGTTTTAGTGAGCGGACTCTACTTGCATCCCCTCCACTAACTCCCTCGGGCTCCTCTGTGAACATAAAAATATGCATTAAACTGAGCAGGGGTGAACCTCTTCCCCTAAATCACATGCAGTGGCCTGTGGAAAGCCCCTATCTTTGCAATTGCAGCAGATGTAGCTAATCACCATTGTCCGGGCTCCCTGGTGGTGGAGGTTGGTGGTTGACTAATAATCTTTCTTTCATCCTCTGTCACTTTACCTAAATTAATGCTGAATGAAATTTAACTTTAATAAATACTATGTATCTAATACATTGGATAAATTTTAAAAATAAACACAATTTAATTTTATTGAAATTATTAAGTATTTATTCAATAAATGCTGAGCAAATTTGCAGTCCCTGGCAGCCAGAGGCAGTCACAGGACATGGTCCATCCAATAATATATAAGGAGTTATTGGGTGGAGTTTCCAGAAAGGTTTTTTTAAAGGTGCTGACTCTGCTGAAACTGTGCCCTCTTTTATTCTGTGTTCATCTTTTTCTTCACTGAAATGAAAAGACTTGAGTCTTTTATGATCTAATGAAACATGGCCGACATGTTGAACCTGAGAATAAGGTCTCACCCTCAAGTTGGAGAGCAGAAAGTAAGTCTTGTGGACTGGGGCTTCCAGAACATTCTGGATTGTCAATTTGTTTAAACTGCTGTTGTACAACTTTTCTGTTTCATGAACCCAAAGTCAACCTCTATCAGACTGAGCATCTATTTTGGGAGACAAGGCCTCCTCTGTGTACTCAACCCTCGGAAAGTCTTTTTTTATTACTGCTTGGTTAAAGCAATGTCAATGTGTGGATAAACTTGAGATGACTCACTTTCAGAGAGCAATCAATACCAATCACATTGGTCTAACATCTGTTTCAAACTACTAGATTTGTCTTTCAAACAAGCCAGTATTGGAAGCGAACCTTCAAAACACTCCAGAGGACTGAAGCCTGGGGGTGGGGGGTGTTGGGGGGGCGGAGAGTGTTTACTTATAAAAAATGAGCATTTGACACTTCTATTGAGCAGAATGTTTGGAGACCAAATGACTGTTCTGGAGTAGGCAGGAATGAGGAGGCCACAGGTCTCAGACGGCTGCACGAAGGACCTGAGCTCCCATGGTTTGTAGCTGGGGCTGTAACTGGAAATAGGGGATCCGGGACCTCAGGAAATTGCTTTACTTCTTTTTTTTTTTTACTGGAATTCTTATCACTGAAATGACTTGTAAAGTTGTCGGCGTATAATAGCATCAGCTTGCCAGAGCCATCCTAAAGGGAAATAAGGAAGAAGAAAATTGCGCCTCCTTGGGGAGCGATAGATGTCGAAGACAGAAAAGCCCAAGAAGGTGGCAAGAGAGAAAAAAAGAGAAAGAAACAATATAAGGAGCCCCCCATTTCCTCCAGAGCTCTCTCCCCTGGAGCTCCTCGGGGCTCCAGATTTACAGAGAGGACAGTGTTCCCAGATAATGAATTCTGTGAGCCACTGACTTTATCTGGAGCTGTCCCGCCGCACAGAACAGGTTGAAACACTGGTGTTTTTCATTCACTCCTTCTACAATGCTTCTAAGCACCTCGTGAGTGACAGGCGCTCCACAAATTATAGCAACAATTTATGTTCAACTTTAAAAAGGGTTCATTACTTCGCTTTTTAATAGCTGCAGATGGCAGCCAGAGCTAATGCATTCGGTGCTACCCACCTACCTTTACGGCTCTAGAAACTGCTGCTAACACCGAGGAGATTGGGACGCAGGGCCAAGGATAAATCACAAACTCAAATCCCCCTGCCTCGAGATGGCAGTGGCACTTTCCTTGAAGATTAGATGCCTCTTGAATTTTATGAACAAAAGAAAAAGGACTAAGTACATTAGACGTGAGCGACAAAGAGTTCATTTCGTATTTTCGCATCTGAGGGCACAGGGTGGCCACAAAAGCGAGGCCTAGAGTGGTGGAACAGCACCTACAAACTGTGTGGCTGCTGACCGCCAGGATCTATAAAGGAGCCTCTAAGTTTTGGTTTTGTTGACACTTCTATTTCCTTGTCATTAACTGTGTTTCATTGAGTTATAAAATCTAAAATGCTTTTTTAAAGTTTCCAATACACCCATAGCTTTCTGGCCACCAGCCCCTGGCAAATCTATGTAGGGCCATGGTTACAAAATTCGCAATTTTGTAAATTCAGCTTTCTGGTCTTGGAGACAGCTCCTCTGCCCAGGAAGGCAGCTCTCTGCCGCGCGTCAGAGCACAGGGAAGGCGCTGTGGGGGGGGGGGGGGGCTGTGGGGGGCCGTGGGGGGCCTGGCCACAGCCCTGGACTCGTGGATGGTGTGTGGGGTCGCGGCCTCCCCAGCATCATCAGGCTTATTCCCCGACTCCAGACATGGCAAGTGATCACCCCTCCCTCTGGTTCCGACGCCCCCGATCCTTGCACCCCTCACTCTGCCCCTTCATTAGGGCCTGCGCCTTCACCCAGGTGCCTGCTGAGGGGTTCATTGTTCTGTTTACAGTGCCCGTCGGCTCCTGATCCCTGCCACAATTTTCCTCGGTTTCTGGATGCTTCTCAACTACCAGTGGTGAAGGGCCCGGGCGCAGCTGGTGCTTTACAAGCGCGTGTTGAGTCAACGGCGCGGGAGGCTGCGCTGGGACGGGGTGCTGCGGGGCTGGGGGCGCGGGGGGCGCAGAGGCCCCGACAGTGGCCGCGCCTCGCTGCGCTGCGCCCGGGCGCCAGCAGGTGGTGGCCGCGCCTCGCGGGGAGGCGCCGCGCGCGCCGGGGGAGGCGAACAAAAGACCCCGCGCTGCCCCGGGGTGCGCAGAGGCGAGGCTGGGCGCGACCCCCCGTCCCCGCGGCGCCCCGCTCCCCGCCAGCGCCGCGCGCAGCACCCGCGGGGAACGCGGACGCGCCTCCGGGAGGGCGGGTCTCCCCGGGAGCGGGCGGGGAGGCGGCACCCAAAGGTGCAGCGACTTGCCCGGGCGTCGTCAGAGCCTGGCTGCGACCCGGGCCCTCCCCTTTCACACCCGGGCTTCCCGGCCCTCGGCGAGGGCGGAGGGGCCGGGGGTGGCGTCAGGAGCCCGGGCGCAGCCCGCGGTGCGGGGGCCCCGCGGGGAGGAGACTTTCAGGCGCGGTCTGAGGCGCTTTCGCGCCGGAGCCCCGCCCAGACGCCCCCTCCCCGGCGGCGAGCCGCCCCCACCCGCCCCCGGCCCCTCGGGGTGTCTCCGTGCGCCTCTCCCCCGCCCCTTCTTTCCCTGCTGTTTCTCGGCTCACGCCCACCTCGGTTCAAACCTGGGCAGGAAGCGAAACGGGGGGCTCGTTCCTAGAGTTGGAGGCGAAGTGCTGGGAGGGGAGAGCGCGCCTCCACCGCCCGCGGGTGCGCTCCGCGCCCTGGGCCCCGCGCCCCGCAGCTCCCGGGCTTGGAGTGCGCCGCCCCGGCGCTCGGCCGCGCCACCCCGGCCCGCCGCCCCGGCCCCCGGGACCCCCGGGGTCCCCGGGGCCTCCGGGGCCAGCCCCGCGCCCGCCCCGCGCGCTGCCCCCGCGCCTGCCCCGCGCGCTGCCCCCGCGCCTGCCCCGCGCGCAGCCCCGCGCCCGCCCCGCGCGCGCAGCCCAGGCCGGCGGGGCGCGCCGGGGCCCCCGGAAGAGCCGAGCGGGAGGCGGCGGAGCGGGCCGGAGGGGGCGGGCCGGGCGGGGAGGGACGCGGAGGGGCGGGCCGGGCGGCGCTGGCTCCAGCCCCCGCTCCCGAGCCGAGCAGCGGGCGGCCGGCCCCGCAACCGAGCGTGGCGACGGCGAGCGCGACGCGGGCCCCGCGCGATCCCCCGCGCCCCGCGCCCCGCGCCCCGCGCCCCGCCCCCGGAGCAGCCCTCGCCGCCCGCCGGCCGCCGCCCCCCGCTGCGCGAGCCGGAGCCCCGCGGCGCCCCACGCACCCGGGCGGCGGGAGCGCGTCCCCGGACCGAGTGGAGACGCGGGCAGCGCCACGCGAGCGCCGGGATCCGCGCCTCCAGCTCCGGGCCTCTGGGGGCGCAGACCCGGGAGCCTGCAGCCGGCAGCAAGGTGAGCCTCGGATCGGGGGCGCGGGGCGGGATCGCTGGCAGCTCTGGGGCGGGAGGGGGCGGTGTGTTGGCGACAGAGGGACTAAGGTTTGCAAAAGTAGAGGAACCTTCCGGGCAGGGCCTCTGCACGTCCCTGGGGGCGTCCTGGGGGAACGCTGGGCACCCCTTCCCGAGGTGAGAACGACTTCGCGAGGGGTGCAAAGTGGCCACGTTTGACCAGCCAGCATTGATCCCCCCTGGCCCTCGCTTTGGGACCTCTCTACAGTGTTTCCAGAGATGCTCCTCTGGCTCTGGCTTTGGGGTCTTGACATGGGGATCCCCGCAGTGGAGGCCAGGCTCCTGGCCTTTGGAAATTAATTGCCCACCCCGGGGACTCCAGTGGCATCTCTCCAACTCCTGGGGCTGGGAGGAGCAAGGAGGCTGATCCCTACCTGTCCCCTCCCCGCCCCCTCCCGCACCCCACGGCTTTCCTGCCCCCCACCACCCCATCACCACTCCTAAACCTTGGAGTGGAGGGGAGCCTTGGTTCGCGCTCCCTGGTGGTAACCCCCAAGTCACAGAGCTGTCAGGCTGCCCCTGGCCACTGCCCCAGCTCCACCCCATCTTTGCATCTGAGGTGCTTGGCCCTGCCTGCCCCACACCCCCACCCACCCGTCCTGGCTGTCTGGCACCCTGTCTCCTCCCATCCCTAGGGGAGCTGGCATGATCCCAGCATAGCCAATGTTGTAATGTCCCTGGCAGTGCCCATGGAGAGAAGCAGCTGGGCCTGTTCCCAATCAGTTAGCCCGGGCCCTCCACCTGCCAGGGGATCTTGCTCAGGCTCCAGAGGGGAGCTGCTGGCTCTGGGGAAGCAGCTGAGAGCCGTGCGGTCCAGGGAGCTGTCCAGGCATGGAGCGCGGGTGAGAGGGAGGCCGCAGGCGCTGTCAGCAGGCCCGCTGGGCTCTTTCAGGGCAGTGGACTTGAGGAAGGTTAGGGTGGGGGCGCCTAGTGCCCTCGGGAGCCCATCGGCTCATTCGGGGTACAAGAAGATGGCTGGCCAAGACTGCTGTGTCACCAGAACGCTGGGCAGCAACAGGCAGTGATGGGCTGGACTGTGGGGGCAGGACGGCTCCTCCTCGGGGCCAGGCGCTCATGGCCCTCGCCATGTCCTGACCTGGGTGCAGGCCCTGCCTGGGTCCCCACTAGGAGGAAGGGACTTGCCATGGCGGGGCCTGGAGGGTTTGGGCAGCCTCGGGTTGGTCTTTCCTCTTCTCCCAGCAGCAAGTCCTGGGGCAGAGGGCCGGGGGTGGGGGGGAGTAGAGACAGGTGCAGGTGAGGGGGAGGCTCATGGGGGCCACCCCGAGCTGCACTGTTCTGCAGTCTCAGACCCACTCACATCCACACACACACGCGCGTGCACACACGCCCTCCCAGCACGCCCGTCTCCCTTACACAGGCTCTAGTCCTGGCATCCCTGGCTTTCTTCCACCATCTCCCACTTACTCGTCTCTCTTATAGAACCGCCCCAACACCTCCCTTCTGCCCTTTTCCACAGCCACACATGTCCCCGGTCAGCGCAGCGTGGAGTGGCTCGTTCTAAGTGGCTGTCTGGCTAGACCCAGACACCGCCTGCATCTTAAGAGCCTCCCCCGGCTCCGCGGCCGGGAACAGGCGGCCCTGGCGTCTGCCTCTGTGCTGGGGGCTGGAGGCCTCGAGGGACACGGGGCTGTCCTCTGCTGGGTGATCCACACAGTGGCTTCTCCAGTCAGGCAGCAGAGGCTGGAGGCACCGGAGGACAGCCACCTCCTCACTGTCTGCTCCGGGCTCCTGTGCAAGGCGGGAGGCCAGAGCCTCAAGAGAGAGCCGCTGAGCCCACAGCCAAGGTGGATTAAAGGGTAGAGGCTGCACACGGAGCCAGCCAGGATTAGGCTGGAATTTCCTGGGCGTTTAACAGCTGCGGTGCAGGGCGGAGGACAGGCTGCTGGCGCTGACCCCTCCCACGCTGACCCCACAGAACAGGTGTGAGGACCAGCTCAGCAGCCACGCCAGACAGAAAGCCACTGACCCTCTCTGTCCCGGGGGGCCTGGCCTGACCCCTCCATCCCCTGCAGCCAGCTCTGCTCCCCGAATCCCTCCTTTCTGAGCTCACTTTGTATCGATGCCTCTTGTGGAGTGTGTCCCCCTGGGGTCCTCTTTAAAGTCACAGTCCTTTGCGTGGCATCATGTAAGAGAAGCATGATGCTAACCACGGGACCATTTGAACTTCTTGGGAGAGAAGCTTTAAAGAAATCCAGGGATAAAAGTTATCTTGCTTGTACTGTAGACATTTCCAGCTCCCTCTGCCTCCTGCCTCGCCATCTCTGCTTGCTTCTCACAAATGAAAATTTCTAGATCTTTGGAAACCTAGAGGCAAAAGGGCGGGGGGGGGTGCAATATGCTCCTCGTCTAGGTTTTAAAGTTATTTTTTGGTTGCGATCTTAATTATGCGATTCTTTTAATTATTAAAATAAGATAGGCTTGTAAGAAGAAAAACAGTTCAAAGACAAAGTTAATAGTTCCCCACCTACCACCCTCTATTTCTACCTCCTACAGTAACCAATTTTAATGGCTCAATTTATCTTCTGCTATTGCTTCCTACAAGCTTATTTGGCTTATATTCCTTAATTTAAAAAAAAAAATTCACTGTGGCTTGAGGTGCATCAACTATATTAAGTCATCTTGGCTTGTTCATAAAATTATCCTATGTAGCATTTTAATTTGAGCACAGTTCATTTTTTAAGTTCTTACAGTTCCACTCTGTTAATTTATTTTTAAAACTTCCATTTTTATAGATAACAGAGCCGATAAGCTAGGATTTATGAGCTAGGATTCTACACATCTTTAATCTTTGCCAGTTTCTGAAAACAAAATACAATCCTGGTGCCGAAGAAACTGTCATATTTCTTGTAAACCAAAGAAATGTAGCAGCTTGTGGATGCAGTGCTGCTTCTGTATTGAAAAGATAGAAAGTGATCTACCCAGAAAAGGGGCTGAGAAAAAAATGGGAAGTCATGGAATGTGCAATTTTGCCACACAGAACTGTCTAATCAGTCTCAGTTTTGGAGCTACCGCTGAGGTACCACCTTTCTGCTGCTTCTGGTGGTTTATGGCTTGAAAATCCTGTATGCTCACATTTGAATATTTTCCTGATAAGGTAAGCTTTCTGCTGTCTCTCGGGCTGCAGGATTTCCAAGTACTGACCACTTCTTTCCATGAGCTGGAAAGAGAGAGGCATGCCCGGCAGACTGGGGAGGAGGTGCAAAGGCCTTGGGCCCACTGCCCCTCCGTTTGGCCTTGGGATGGATGTGCTGGCCTGTCCCCAGGAAGCACTCCCAGGCTCAGTGGGGGAGATGTCTGGTCCTTGGTCCTCGGCCACTAAAGGCATCTTTGAAACTCAGGGTCATTGGAGTCCTGTGTGTTCGGTATTCCAGGCCTGGGGCTGGGGCAGCCAGTTCTTGTCTCTTAGGCCTCTGCTTTTGAAACTTGTTTGAAAGGAATCCGCGGTGGTAGGAATTCACTGACAGCAGTTTATTCCATAGTTTGACAAAGTTTCCCCTTGCTTGCCATAGAGATACACGCTCTGATTCTTTTTTATGTACTAAAAAAAATAAAAAATGGAAGATGAATGTCTCTGGTTCATGGGATAAGCAGAAATTGACCTTCCTCTCCCCACTTCCCCAAGAAACTTGTTTATAACTTTCAGTCTTCTGCCTATCAGTCTGAAAGGTGGTGGCATCAAACAGCAAAAGGACACTGAGTCCTTCCAGACCCCCAACTCTTTCTTTTTTAAAAAAAGATTTATTTTTATTTATACAAGAGCTGGGGTACAGGTCAGAGGTGAGGGAGCATAAGAGGATTCACCAGCAACAGAGCAGGGAGCAGAACAGGCAGACTGACTGAAATCCACTGCTGAGGGGAGCAGCGGGCGAGACAGGAGAGGCCTGCTGTGCCATGTGGGATTCTCCCTGGCGGCCAGGAATCGAACTTGCGCTGAAGAGGCTGCGAACAGCTTCACAGCACGGCGCTCAATCCACTGCGCTCAATCCACGGCGCCACCAGGGAGGCCCCCCAACTCTTTCTTTTTAATGAATATCTTTGTTCTTTGTGAAATTTCAAAAGATGATTGAAGTAGCAATCCACATCAGTGTCTCCATCCTATTCTTTTCTCTCTAATCCCTCTTCATGACAGAAGCTGAATGGTTTTAACATGTTTTATAATTGCCTTTGCTCTTTTCTGGATCTTCTGGAGAGACGCCAGCTTCATATTGTTATCAAGATGTGAGTGGAGACCATGCACACACAGCCTATTGCAGCCACAAGCAACTGTGTTCCCTGCATTGTGGGTCATCATTGCAGATTCTTTGTCATTCCTCGTCTTCTAGAATGTTCCACATTGCACAGTTGAAACTATCGGCAGAGCATCTTTTCTTTCTTGTTTGCTGTCCCTCGAAAAAATTCATTGAGCTGTATCCAGTGTTGAACATTCCCTTTCATGATTATTTATCTACTTATAAGCTTAGGAAGACACAGTACTTATAGCTTCTTCTTTGTACAGACTCCAGAGTCCATCCGTGTTCTGACTGAAAGAGGCTATTTTAAAAAATATCTGCTGTGCACATGATATAATAGCCTTCATTGTTTGAAGACTTTTTGCTGGCATTTTCAGTTCTTGATAATCACATTCCTAAAGATTCTATGCCTTGGACAGAATCGGGTCAGCTTTGGTGTGTCAAACCATTGAGAGACTGTGTGGGAGTGTCCCTACAATATGAATTACTTCAGGATATTTATTAAATGGCCATCGGTGATGGGGCCATACTGTTACTTCTTGATCTCCCTGTTCTTTGAAGCATTTATTTAATCAGTGGATGATTCTAGAAGCATCTGGGACAGCCTCTATTTCTTAGGAATAATTTGTTGTGTGGAAATGGTTTATGGAGATGTAACATTGTGCACCTTATAACTTTGTGTACAAGGTGATGGTTTGGAAATGTTTCTTCCTTGCTTCCACATGCCATAAGTCCACTCTGTTTCACAAAGAGGGTGCTAGAGGCATGAAAGGAACTTTCCAGATACCCACCACCCCTCAACCCATACGTGTCTATTGGGAGGGTGTCCCAAAGAGACAGCCCTGAAGGCTTTATTGCTGGCAAGACCAGAAAAAACTAGATTGATAAATATCAAATAATGATTTTCATATTTCTTAAAGTTACGTATCTTTTAATAGTTGGTTTCAGCTTCATTGTGAAATGTGTCATTTTTGGTAGCCACAGATATCCAGGAGGAAACAGGAACCAGCTTCCTATGGGCTGTTTTGTTTATTCTACAACCTGCATTTTTCCTTCTCAACAGAAGTAAGTGAGATCTACTGATCTTGTTCATGCAATGCTGACTTTGGAGACTTGGTAATAAGGAGCGAAAGGTCACCACAGATCTCTAGCCCAACAAGCAGAGGAAGATCTGGGCCCTTTTGCACTGCGACCCAACAGGGTGCCAGCCTCTGTGCACATGCCATGAACTGAAGTATGAACTGAAGTCATGTGCTTCCAGAGGCTGGGGGGTTGAGGGGGGGGCTGTATAAAGGGGAGCTTGTTCCATAGTTCTGAGATACCGTTTTGAAGTCTGAACACTATTTTGATCCATTTTACTAAGAAGTTACTATGTATAGATTTAAAGGAAACTCTAATTAATGTTTAAATTGAGAAAATTGCATAGACTAGATTTTTTAAAATACAAAAATTAGAGAGAATGTAGCGGGAGTAGTTCTTCCCTGTAACAGCCTCCATCCTAGGTCCTGAGAAGATAAACACAAAGAGCCTGACCTGCATGTATGTGTTCCATGCATTTGTATATGTATATGCATATCCTTAAGTTCTCATCGGGGAGTGTGCTCTGGACCGTTCTGCTCTGTGCTGCTTGCACTTAGAAATTACTTTCATCTCAGGACACAAACAGTCATCCTTACTCCTTTTTAAGCTTGTGCCCTAATTTTTTAACCATCTTCCTAAAGATGAAGAGCTAGTTTACGGCCTTTTTTTCCCTTACAAACAATTCTACAGCAAATATCCCGGTTCTAACATCTGTGCACAGACCCAAGTGTACAGTAGCTGGAGGACAGATTCTTAGCAGCAAAGCTGCTGGGTGGACAGTCCACTTGGCCTTCCAAGAGGATCTACCAGTTTGGCCCCCCAAGCATGATGCATACAAGAAAGCCTATTTGCCTCACCTTCTCCCTGGGCATAACTGATCTAGAGGACAGGGCGCTGCTGTTTCCATATTTCTTCCTTTCGTTGTGGGCAGACGGCAAGCATCTTTTCCTGTACTCAAGGTGGATGCTGTTTTTCCTGGAAGCCATAGAAAAGATGCCCCTTGGGGAGCGAGGACCTTTGTTCCCACAACGTCTGTGCCAGAGCCGCACAGCTTCTTCCCTCCTCCACGCCGGCTCATTGAGCAGCCGGAATCTTTATGCCCAGGCTCTCTTGCATCTGTTCTCATACCCTGTCTGCCATCACACCCCAAGGTGCTCCTTCTGCAGTCCTTTTCGCTTCACTGCCTCTCTGAAATGTCTAAAGGGTCCAAGTTTGATGGGGGCTGGTGGTGTTGGGGAAGGGGATCATGTGACCCCAGGGAAGGAATAGCTTCAAACCCATCTGCTCTGAGTGAGCAGATTCTCCCTACGTCCTCTGCAGGGACGCTGTAGGAGGGAGAGAGGAGAGTAAATGAAGAGCAAGGACTGGAATCACTCCTTCCAGAAGAGGGTAAGATGGGCAGAGCTCCCCGGTGCTGGAGGAAGGAGGGGAATGAGAACCAAAGGTGGGAGAGGGCTCTCCGAGGGGCGTGGGGCAGAGCAGGTGGCTCTAAACCCCCTGAGATGGCAGACTGCACGCTCCCTGCTGGCCCTCACCCCCTACTTGGGCTGGGTCAGTGTTAAGAGCTGGAGGAGGAGGTGCAGGGTCAGGTTTGGGAGCCTGGGCCACCCAGAAGCAGTGCAGTTACCTCCCACCCACCCCTTCAGGCCCTCTCTGTCTCCCTAGGGGCGAGTGTGGCCGCTGACCTCCAGTCTTGCAAAGCAACAGCCTTGCCTGGGCACAGGCTGGTGGCCGGGACAATGGTGGGGTCCCTGAAGATGCCCCATGGCTACTGAGGGGGCTGCCCAGGCAGGGAGCAGAGCGGCGGGCATGGTGTGCAGTCTGTGGGTCCTGGTGCTGGTGTCCTCAGGTCTGGCCCTGGAAGGTAAGAGGCAGGAGACCCGGCATAGGTGGGAGAGGGAGGGGTTCAGCAGAGGTACTGGTGAGGAGGTCAGAAGCGGGAAGCGAATGGAATGAGGGGTCCCAGTGAAATGTACACCCGGAGGAAGTTGCAGATGGGCATGGGTGGGGTGCTGGCTGGAGGTGTAGCCATTGGGTGCCCCGTCTTCTCTCTGGGCAGAGGTGCTGCTGGACACCACTGGAGAGACCTCTGAGATTGGCTGGCTCACCTACCCTCCTGGTGGGGTGAGTGCCCCCTCATTCTGCACCCATTACCCCCCCACCCCTGGGAGCGCGGCATTCAGGACAGAAACCTGGGCAGAGACCCTGCCTCTAAGGAACTGGACTTTGCACATCACTACTTTTAAGTCTCAGTGGAGAGCTGTGCCCCCCACCCCAGAGCCCCCCAGCAGCTAACACTGTCTCCCACCCTGCAGTGGGATGAGGTGAGCGTCCTGGATGACCAGCGCCGCCTGACTCGGACCTTCGAGGCCTGCCACGTGGCTGGGACCCCTGCAGGCACCGGGCAGGACAACTGGCTGCAGACCCACTTCGTGGAGCGGGGCGGGGCGCAGAGGGCGCACATTCGCCTCCACTTCTCCGTGCGGGCCTGCTCCAGCCTGGGGGTGGCCGGCGGCACCTGCCGGGAGACCTTCACCCTTTACTACCGCCAGGCCGAGGAGCCCGACAGCCTTGGCAGCGTCTCGGCCTGGCACCTCAAACGCTGGACCAAGGTGGACACGATCGCGGCGGATGAGAGCTTCCCCGCCGCCTCGGCCTGGGCCGTGGGGCCCCCTGGGGCAGGGCAGCGGGCCGGGCTGCAGCTGAATGTCAAGGAGAGGAGCTTCGGCCCCCTCACGCAGCGGGGCTTCTACGTGGCCTTCCAGGACACGGGGGCCTGCCTGGCGCTGGTGGCCATCAAGGTCTTCTCCTATGTCTGCCCCTCTGTGCTCCGTGCCTTCGCCGCCTTCCCCGAGACGCAGGCCAGCGGCGCCGGAGGAGCGTCCCTGGTGGCGGCCGTGGGCACCTGTGTGACGCACGCTGAGCCCGAGGAGGATGGAGGGGGTGTCCAGGCTGGGGGCAGCCCCCCCAGGTTGCACTGTAACGGGGAGGGCAAGTGGATGGTGTCCGTGGGGGGCTGCCGCTGCCAGCCTGGGCACCAGCCGGCGCGTGGAGACAAGGCCTGCCAAGGTGAGACCCCACCCCCGGCGTTCGTCCATGGCCTCCCTCTGCCCCCTCCCCACCTGCAGGCTCCGCTGCTGAATACCCCACACTTCATTTTGTACCCAGAGGGTCAGGAAGAATAAGTTATTTGAGGAAAGGACTCCTGTTTTCCCCTAAAACACACACTTGTTCTCACCCGCTCACCTGAAATTTCTAGAATCTTCTGGAGACTTCCACAGCGATTGCTGAGGATTCTGGGGCTGTAGTCCTGAGAAGTGATGCAGCTAGAAGGAGTAAAACTCCTGGGTTCTCTTGGGTTCTTTTGTCTCCATTTGGTTAGGGATCAGGGTCAGGGCCGGGACGCGGGGGAGTAGGCGGGGAGGGGGGTTGCAGCTCAGGAGAGTGATGCTCAGCTGAGTGGCAGCTGCAGGAGGGCTCTGCAGGGGGAGGTTATGCAATCAAGCCAGACACCTTCAGCTGGAGCTGGGCCCCCAGACCCCCACAGCACCTCACTCCTCGCATCCAGGGAAATGCTGTTCCACGCCAGCGAAAGGCAGAAGTAACCTGCCCGCAGGAGGAAGAGAGGGGTGGGGATAGGTCCCCCGGGAAGGAGGCCAGACCCTGGGGAGGGCGCCCATGTGCAGGTCTGTGGGGCTCAAGGGGCAGTGGGCATGGTGAGCCTGACATCTGCACCCCCTCCGCTCCTCAGCCTGTCCTGGGGGGTCCTACAAGGCCAAGGCTGGGAATGTCCCGTGCACCCCCTGCCCTGCTCGCAGCCATGCTCCTGACCCTGCAGCCCCCATTTGCCCCTGCCTGGACGGCTTCTACCGGGCTAGTTCGGACCCCCCGGAGGCCCCCTGCACGGGTGAGTCCCCTCCCGCCCCAGGGGCGCAAGCAAACGGGGCTGGGGGTGGGGCCAGGAGAAGGGGAGCCTGGGGGCGGCTCAGGGGTCTGGTTTACATTTGCAGTGACTTCTTTTTCTCCTGTGCCCGGGCTGTTCTCCCTGCCCCGCACCTCCTCCTCCCTTCCTACCTGGCCCTCCTCCTGCCTCTCTCCTCCCACCTGCCTCCTGGGCCTGGTCCCCCCTCCCACACCACGATTTCTGTCTCCCCTGCCCCACGACCATCCTGCCTCACTGCCGCCTCCTCCAATCGCCCCACCCCCTCCAGGCCCACCGTCGGCTCCCCGGGAGCTTTGGTTCGAGGTGCAAGGCTCCGCGCTCATGTTGCACTGGCGCCTGCCCCAGGAGCTGGGGGGCCGAGGTGACCTGCTCTTCAACGTGGTGTGCAAGGAATGTGGGGCCCGCCAGGAGCCCGGGGGCGGGGGCCCGTGTCGCCGCTGCAGGGATGAGGTGCACTTCGACCCCCGCCAGAGGGGCCTGACGGAGAGCCGCGTGCTAGTCGGGGGGCTCCGGGCACATGTACCCTACATCCTGGAGGTGCAGGCTGTCAACGGGGTGTCAGAGCTCAGCCCCAATGCTCCCCAGGCTGCAGCCATCAACGTCAGCACCAGCCACGAAGGTGAGCCTCACTGCACCCCCCTCACCTCCTCAGAACCCCCTCCTGCTCTCCAGCCCCCTGCTCCCCATCCAGCCTGCCCCCCATCATGCCCAGGGGTGGCCCTGCTCCCCTCTAACCCCCCCTCCAGTTCCCTCTGCAGTCCCCGCGGTGCACCAGGTGAGCAGGGCCTCCAACAGCATCACTGTGTCCTGGCCGCAGCCCGAGCAGACCAACGGGAACATTCTGGACTATCAGCTCCGCTACTACGACCAGGTGGGGAGGAGGGCGCGCCAAGCTGGGCTCTCACTCGCCCCAGGTGGGCCTGGCAGCCGCGGGTGGGCGCGTCTGAGTCTGTTGGCCCCCCCCAGGACCCCTTGGGGGAGGGAGGGGCCGGGCAGGGCCGAGGGTCTGAGCAGCTGTGACCCGCAGGCGGAGGACGAGTCCCACTCGCTCACCCTGACCAGCGAGACCAACACGGCCACCGTGACGCAGCTGAGCCCCGGCCACATCTATGGCTTCCAGGTGCGGGCGCGGACGGCCGCTGGCCACGGCCCCTACGGGGGCAAGGTCTACTTCCAGACGCTGCCTCAAGGTGCGGGGGCCTGGGCGGGAGGGGTGAGGGGGCCTGGGGGGGCGGTGAGGAGCCCTGGGCGGGAGGGGTGAGGGGGCCTGGGCAGGAGGGGTGAGCACAGGCCCATAGCCCTGCCCCCGGCCGGCCCTGGGGGTGTGTGCCGGCGTGCTGGCTGCCCCTGACCTTCGGCCCGGGGTGCCGGGAGGCCTGCCCATGCGTGACCCCGCGCTCCCCCCCAGGTGAGCAGCCCGCCCAGCTCCCGGAGAGGCTCTCCCTGGTCATCGGCTCCATCCTGGGGGCCTTGGCCTTCCTGCTGCTGGCGGCCATCACCGTGCTGGCCGTGGTCTTCCAGAGGTGAACGCTCCCCGCCTCAGTCCCCCTCATGCTGCAGCACACCCCCAAGTCCTGGGGACCCCAAGGCCCACTGCAGAAGCCCCCGCCAACACCCCCTGCCCCAGCCCCTTCCCTGGGCCACGCAGAGATGGGAAGGAGGGCGCGATGCCACCACAGGTGCCCGGGGCGGGGGGCAGCCTGCGTGGGCGTCGGGAGGGGCGGGGGGCAGCAGGGTCACTGCTGGCGTGTCCGCAGGAAGCGGCGCGGCACGGGCTACACGGAGCAGCTGCAGCAGTACAGCAGCCCAGGTGGGCCGGGGCCGCGGGTGGGGGGCGCGCCAGGCCAGGCCGGGTCCCCCGGGAGGAGGGCTGCTCCTGGGCGCCATCTTCAGGAGGACGAGGGCACCCCCGAGGGTCAGGAGCCCAGCCTTGCCGCATAACCAGCGCCCCTCAAACCCCAGGGCTGGGGGTGAAGTACTACATCGACCCCTCCACCTACGAGGACCCCGGCCAGGCCATTCGAGAGTTCTCCAGGGAGGTGGACCCCGCGTACATCAAGATAGAGGAGGTTATTGGGGCAGGTACTGCTGGATGGGGGTGACGGGGGTGTGGGGGTTGGCGGTACGCAAGGGGGAAAGGTCTGGCAGGGGGAGGCGGGGAAAGCGGGGCTCCCTGCGTCACCCCGGCCTGGTACTCCTGCGTCCCCGCGTCCCTCAGCCGACTTCTGTTGCCCCAGGCTCCTTCGGAGAAGTGCGCCGGGGCCGGCTGCAGCCCCGCGGCCGGCGGGAGCAGGCGGTGGCCATCCAGGCCCTGTGGGCGGGGGGCGCAGAGAGCCTGCAGATGGCCTTTCTAGGCCAGGCGGCCGTGCTGGGCCAGTTCCAGCACCCCAACATCCTTCGGCTTGAGGGCGTGGTCACCAAGAGCCGGCCCCTCATGGTGCTGACGGAGCTCATGGAGCTGGGCCCCCTGGACAGCTTCCTGAGGGTCAGTGGGGCCGAGGGGTGGGTGGCGGGGGCCCGGGAGCATGCATTTTTTTAACTGACCCGGGAGACAGCCCCTCCCTTGGTTCCTTGGCGCCCCACCTCCTGTCCTGTCGTCTTCATCCTTCCATCCCAGACCGCTCTCCAATTCCCAAGCCCCGTGCCCTCCCGTGCTGGTGCCAGCTGACCTCTGTCCCCGGCCCCTCAGCAGCGGGAGGGCCAGTTCAGCAGCCTGCAGCTGGTGGCCATGCAGCGGGGCGTGGCCGCCGCCATGCAGTACCTGTCCAGCTTCGCCTTCGTCCACCGCGCGCTCTCTGCCCACAGCGTGCTGGTGAACAGCCACCTGGTGTGCAAGGTGGCCCGTCTTGGCCATAGTCCACAGGTGAGACACAGCTGGGGGTGGGGAGGGGCTCAGGTGACACATGCCAGTGCTCGAGGGATGGCGCTCACCTGGGCATAGGGAGATGGAGTCCTGAGTGGGGAAGTGGGTGGGGGGTGGGAGGCTCGAGGGGTTTCAGGGATGGAAGTCATCGGACCCGGGGCACCTAGAGCCCCGACTAGTGTGGACAAGCTGCGGAGGCTCACGTCAGAGCAGCTGGGTGCCACTCCTGAGCCCAGCACCCCCCCCCCCGCCCCTCTGCTGAGATCTGGAGAGGGCACTGGGAGGATCAGGCCAGCGAATGCGACCACGGCCGCCTTATGGATGCTGCTCCCCGTGCCGCCTCCAGGGCCCGAGTTGCATGCTTCGCTGGGCAGCCCCGGAGGTCATCACGCACGGGAAGCACACCACCGCCAGCGACGTCTGGAGCTTTGGAATCGTGATGTGGGAGGTGATGAGTTACGGAGAGCGGCCCTACTGGGACATGAGCGACCAGGAGGTGAGCCCTTGGTAGACGTGGCTGACTCAGCGTCCCCCCCTTGGCTGCCCCCCCAGCCCCCAGCTGGCTAGCCTGCAGCCTCCCAGACACGTTCTCATTCTACTTCTAACCTAGCACTCAAATTCCCCACCCGCAGTCCGAGGTCACGGGCCCTTGTTTCCCGTATTTTTAAGTTCCTTCTCCACCCCAACCTCACACTCCTCCTGATCCCAGGCCACCCCTTGCCTGACAACATGCTTCCTTCCGCTCGCAATAGCTGCCCCCCAGTATTCTTCTTCTGACCCCCAGGTACTAAATGCAATAGAACAGGAGTTCCGGCTGCCCCCACCTCCAGGTTGTCCTCCTGGATTACATCTCCTGATGCTGGACACTTGGCAGAAGGACCGCACCCAGCGGCCCCACTTTGACCAGCTGGTGGCTGCATTTGACAAGATGATCCGCAAGCCCGACACTCTGCAGGCTGGCGGGGGCCCCGGGGACAGGTCTGGAGCTTGGGGCTGGAGCCTGGGAAAGCCAGGGAGGGAGACACTAACCAAAAAGGAAACCCAGGAGAGGGGGCCAAGATGAAGAGGGGACTTTGATCTGCCTGCTCCCCCCCAGCAGACCTTCCCAGGCCCTTCTGAACCCGGTGGCCCTGGACTTCCCTTCTCTGGACTCGCCCCAGGCCTGGCTTTCAGCCATCGGGCTGGAGTGCTACCGGGAAAACTTCTCCAAGTTTGGCCTTCATACCTTCAGTGATGTGGCCCAGCTCAGCCTGGAGTAAGCAGGGACGGGCGGGCAGGGGGTTCCCCAGGCCCTAGGCCAGGGGCCGGGCCTGTCATCTTGGAGAAGCTGGCCCGGAGGTGACCCACTCCTTCCCCACCAGAGATCTGCCCGCGCTGGGCATCACGCTGGCCGGCCACCAGAAGAAGCTGCTGCACAACGTCCAGCTCCTCCAGCAGCACCTGAGGCCACTGGGCTCAGTGGAGGTCTGAGGCCCCGGCTGGACCCGTGAACTGCCCGTGCCCGTGCCTGGCCCTGGACGCAGGTCCACAAGAGACAGGGGAGACGGGAGCCAGCTTCCTCCTGGCCTACCACCCTCCGGACACTTGGCCCCCAGCCCTCTGCCCTCCGTGCCCTCCCCCACATTAAAGGGAAAGAAGGGAGTTTGCAAGTCGAGGTGTGGCGAGGCCTGAGTCTGGGGAACAGCTCTGTTGGGGGGTCGGGGGTCTTTGGGAGCACTTGGGAGCACGGGCAGAGGACAGGGCTGCGGGAGGGAGCAGGAGGCCGGGGCAGAGCAGGTAACGACTTTATTAGAAGGCTTCGACCACCCTCCAAAGCAGTACCTTCCCCGACTCCCGCGCTCCCCCCACCCTCTCCGGAAGCTGTCTGAGCACCCTGGGGAGGGCCGTCCCTCCCACTGTGACCCGGCGGCGGGGCTGGGTGCCCGAGGCCAGCCCTTCGGTAAAGTGCTTTGCTGACAGTGCAGGGAACTCGGGTCAGACCCGCCAGGGCGCGTCCTCCCCAGGGGACAGGCCAGGTCCTCTGGGTTTCCGTGGTGGAGAGGCCAGCTGCGTTCCTCAGTCCTTTCCGTCCAGGCCTCTCCTGCCCGGCCTGGGGCGTGGCGTGGCCGTGGCAGGGGTGTGCCCTCAGATCTGGTACTCCCAGCCCTCGCCATCCTCCAGGGCCCTGTTCACCAAGCCCCTCAGCTCCCTCCTCAGGGTGCCCTGCCGAAGCCTCTCCCAGTTGGTGCTGCTGCGGGAGGTGCTCCGGGACACGGAGGGGGTGGGAAGGGACAGGTGGGGGCCAAAGGTGCGGCTGGGCAGCTGCTTTTCCGAGTCTTTGTCCAAGTCCTCGGCGCCGGGGTTGTAGAAGGCCTGTGCGTAGCGCCGAATCCGCTGCCGGTTGAGATCCTGTCTGTCTTCCACCCTGCGGAACCCAGAGGCTTGAGAGCCGGCAGACCCCAGGCCGGTCTCCCCTCTGCACCCCAGCCCCGCGTGGCTGGCCTCTGGGTTCCTCTGGTCTGGGCACTAGGCCTTGGGGAGCTGCCGCCCTGGTCTGCTCTCAGGGGCGCCTTCCCCGCAGTGGCAGCGTCCGGAACAGGCCTAGGGAGCAGGAGGCTCTCTGGACAGCAGGATCCCAACCCCCCCACCTCACACCCCCCCCCCCCCCCCGCCCCAGCACTCACCGCAGGAACCAGCGGTCCCCCAGCCCGTATTCTCGCCCACAGATCCCGGAGCGAGGCCACAGGCAGCGAGGCAGCTTGCGCTCCAGCATCACTGTGGTGGCCACGACCTGCGTGTGGGCGCGGAGGGGAAATCAGTGAGGCCACCGGGCTGGGTGCAGACCAAGAAGGGGTGGAGGGGGGGCAGGGGGCTGGGCAGAGGGAGGACAGCAGAACAAGAAACACAGGCACTCCAGGTCTCCCAGAGGTCACGCCACCCTTACAATGCTGCCCACTTCCACAGGGGAGGGCCGGTGGGACTGGAGCCCCAGGCGGATGCTGAGCCCCTGGCTAAGCAAGGGAGGGGCTCCTGAGAGCGCGAGGCCGCTTGGCCCGGCAGCCCTGAAGGCTGTTGCCAAACATGGACAGGCCTGAGACGTCCAGGCCGCCCATCGGCACGACAAGGGGGCTTCCCTCAGCAAGCCCCGCTGGGCGTGCGGGTGTCTTGCCTTCCATGTCGCACAGAGCACCCACCGGTCCCTGCCGCCTTGTTTGGGGGCCTTCCATTTTTATTTGGATGAAATTATTTTTGTGGAGATAAATGACTTTCTAAGTATATATGAAAATGACAATGTGATTCATTGGATGATCTTTTGTCTCCGTTGTGGTGACCGAGGGAATCAGCGCCTGCTTCTCGAGAAGCCTTTGTGGCCTTGTTTTGAACAGCCCCAATTTTTCTGGGTCAGATTTTGCAGGCTTCAATATCACCAAGGCGATGCGACACTTCAGTGTTCGCTCAGCAACGGAATTTACCCAATCTAGTGTCAATCACCATTTACTTCACTTCCTGCCCCTCTCGTCCTTGCTGACTGTTCTAGAAAGGACAGAGGCTTTCTTCCAGAACCACCTGTCACAGTGGGGCTTGGCCGGGCTGCAAGCCCACGGCTTCTGTGCTCTGCAGCCTTCTGGACTGGGCAGTGACTGTCCTTACGCGTCTGGGGGCAGAATTCCGTGCCTCCCTCCCAGCTGGACAGGGAGGGGGTGAAGGGCACTAGCCCTCCCCGCCACCAGGGCCCTCACCTGAGCCCTCCAGAGCTCATCCCGCTCATGGGCCACCCGCCAGTGGGTGTCGCCCATCATGGCGATGAGGAGGTTGAGCATGAGCAGCGTGGCGATGATGGCGAAGGCGGCGTAGGTGATGCTGTACATGAAGGGCAGGTCCACATCGTAGTTGGCGGGTCCGTCGATGATGGTGAGGAAAAGCTCGAAGGTGCTGAACAGGGCCATGGGGTAATCGAAGAAATGGCCCAGCTCGTTGGGGTCCTCCGTCTGGAAGATGATATAGAAGGCTGCTCCACCCCAGGGGGTGAGGGTTACCATGGCAACCGCATCCTCCACCACAGGCAGCTCTGTGTTGCCCATCTCAGCTTCACGTCCCTCATCTCCTGTATCCCGGCCCAGCCCTCCATCCCCGACACTTTGGCTTCCTTTTCTCCAGAGGCCCCGTCCTCCTGGCCCCGCAAGCCGTCTCTCCCCGATGCGCCCAGCTTTCCCTCACTCTGAAGGACGTGCCATCCTCAGAGGGCCTCTGACCTCTGCGTCCCCCACTCCAGGTTTATCCAGAGTTACTCTCTGCTCCTGCCGCTCCTCCAGCCTCCCCTCCCCTCCTGGCCAGATGCCTTACCCGAGGCAAAGCCCAGGATGACCACGGCCATCAGCCAGCAGAATCTCATCAGGTCACCAAAAATCATCTAGAGGGAGGCAGGGGAGGGAGGGCGTCTCCACACTGGTCCCTGGTGCAACTGCCCCTGCAGCCCCTCGCAGGCCTGACTGAGCCGCTGGCGGCTCCGCCCCAGGACAGGTGTGCCCTGGCCTGCAGGCCACGCTCCAGATCCTGTTTGCTGCAGCCCACAGAGCTGTTTCTCCATAGTTGAAAGAAGAGGAAGCGGGCCTCCCGTTGAGCGCTGGGCTGCGAAGCTCTGCAGCGTCGGTTTGATCCCCGGCCACTGGGCGAGGGTCCCACATGGCGCGCAGACCTCTCCTGCCGCCCGCTGCTCCCCTCAGCAGTGTCCTTCGGTCCTTCTGCCTGCTCTGCTCCCCGCTCTGGCTCTGGTGAGTTCTCTCACCCTCCCAACCCGTGCTTCTGACTGTACCCAGTGCTTGTATAAATAAATAAATAAATCTTTAAAAAAAAAGAGGAAGGTCGGAGGCAGAGAGGAGGCGAAGGCAGAGAGAAACAAGAACAGCAGCAGAGGCCCCCAGGCCTGGGAAGCCTGACCCGCGACTGCCTGGCCCTCCACGGAAGTGCTGGCGCCCCTGGAGCCCTCTCTCGAGGCGGCTTACAGGAGACACGGACCTTCTGGATCATGATGGTGAAGGGGCCCAGCATCTGGAATCCGCGGGCGAAGTACATGACGTTGCACCAGCCCAGCACCAGGGCGAAGGACATGGGCACCACCTCCCCGTTGGCGTTGGTGAGCCGCATCACCAGCGTGACCAGCACCATGCAGGCGTAGGTGATGCTGGGGGAGCGGAGGGCGGGTGAGAGGGGCCTGGGGCTGCGCAGGGGCCGAGGGCAAGTGTGACTCGGACACTCGGATCCGCCCTCCGCCAGCTCCGAGCACAGGGCCGCATGCTGCCTGGCGCCCTGGGCCTGGGGCTCTCCAGAGCTCAGGAGCCCAGGGAGGAGAGCGTGGCTCTAGCAAGGGGGCCGGGGAGAGGAAGGAGACTCACATGAGGACGTGGAACGGCCCTCCGAGGATGGTCTGCCCGAAGAAGCGTGTGACCCCGACCCGGAAGATGTCTGGGATCTGGAGGGAGGCCAGGGACACAGCAAGGTGCTTGCAGAGGGAGCCCGCGGGGCGCGGGGGCCCACACCGCCCCGGAATCCCGTCCACGCCGCACCTCTACGAGCAGGATGACCACAGCTCCGATGACCGTCACCAGCTCCCCCGCCAGCCGAATGTCATCCTGGGGGGTCATGTAGGCCTCCTGAGGGGGACACGTGGTCAGCACACTCAGGGGCCCCGGGCCTCTGCCTGGAGGGGTCAGTGTCCTTTGCCCAGGCTCCCGCCCCCCAGATTGCTGTTAAGGGCTTGGCCACCTCGTGCTGCTTTGGGGCGATTGTGTGTGTTGCAGGGAGCATGCATGTTGGGTTTGTGCCTTTTAGACCGGCAAGGGAGGGGCTGGGGGGCACGTGGGGTGCAAGACAGGACCAGAGAAAGGGCGTGGAGCCGCCCCCCACCCAGAGCGGTGCCGCCCCAGGTCACCTGCAGAAGCTTCTGCTGCAGGAGGGTGTTGTCCCTGGGGCTGGTGCGGTTGCTGCTCCTGGGCTTCAGCGGGCGGTAGACGCAGCACATGGTGAAGCAGACGATGTACAGCAGGTATATGGCGCCCAGCACGCAGAAGTACGGCCGCCCGTACCGCCGCCACTTGAGGCTCACCAGCTCCCTCACCGGCGTCTGGTCCAGGATCTGCCGCGCCTGCACGGGAGGGCATGGAGCCAGCCGCTCCCCCCACCCCCGCCTCCCGCCCGCTGGGCCCCGGCCCCCGCAGACCCCCACCTCCCGCTTCTTGGTGGTGATGATCAGCTCCAGCAGGGATTGCTCGTCCCCCGAGGAGTCGATCTCCGTGAGGTCGTAGAGCGTGGAGGTCAGCGGCCCGTACGTCCACTGGATGTGCTTGCGCCTCTGCATCAGGTGCTGAAACATCTGGGGGCACAGGCGAGTCAGGGGCGGCTCCGCTCTGCCCCCAGCCTCGGGACAGGAGGGGTCACGCCGGCGCCAGGACCCCTCCACTCCCTGGACGTCCCTCCGCAGCCTGGGAAGAGGAGCCGAGAGCTTGGGGCTGCTCTGTGGGCCGGAAGGGCAGGTGCACGTGGGGGTCACAGAGCGCCCAGGGTGGGGCCCGGACTCCATGAGCCTCAGCACCCCGGAGGGAAAATGGGCAAGAAGGCAACGAGACAGCCAGCCCACAGGGAAGGGCCATCTGAGGTGGCCCTAAGCTCCGGGACACCAGGACACCATGTGTGTCTATTTCTCGGGGACCAGGTGTGTCGGGCAAGGGCATCTGCAGGCCTGGGGGAGGGGGGGGGCACTCACCACGGTGTTGCCCTCCACCCCGGCCAGCTTGAAGGGGGTGAGGCCCTGGTGGTTGGGCACCAGCTCCAGGGACTGCAGGTGGTCCCCGCGCCCGTCGTAGGACAGCAACAGGCTGTACATCTGGCAGGCGAAGGTCTTGTTGGGTTGGAGGATGAGGAGGTGCAGCACCGTGTTTCCTGGGGGGCGCGGGGGCACGTGACCATGGGCCTGAGGTCCCTGAAACCCACAGGGGGCTCCCCAGGCCCAGGCTGCTGGCCCCACCCTCCCTAGCCCCCGGCCCTCCCCCACCGCAGCCTCACCCAGGGCGTCCTGGGCGCGGATGTCAGCTCCGTGCTCGATGAGCAGCCGCACAATCTCCTCGTTGCCCACGCAGGCAGCAAAGGACAGAGGGTGCTCCCCTGGGGGACGAGGGGCCATGGCCTGAGAGCCAGGACCCCAGGGCAGACCCCAGGGCTGGCCTCCTCCCCCCGCCTCAGCTCTGGGTCGGCACAGCCAGAGGCAGGGATGGGGGTGGGGGGGGGGGCTCTGGCCTCTGGCCTTCACCCTTGTGTGGGCTGACCCCAGGCCTTTCCCATCCTCCCAGGCGTGGAGCCCCCCTCTGCCCCCAGCCCTGGGCCTGGCGCTCACCGAAGTAGATGAGGTTGCGGGGGCTGTAGTGGAAGGCCAAGCCCGTGGCTCTGGCGGAGACGCTGGCCCCGTGGGCGAGCAGGGCTCGCACCAAGTTCACATTCTGGTTCACGGCGGCTATGTGCAGGGCGGTCTGGCCTGGTCGGAGAGACCCTCGTCAGGGCTCCGGCCCCAGGATCCTGCAGGGGCCCTCCCGCATCTACCCTCCATCCACTTGCCAGGGCAGCCTGGAGTAGGTGAGGGTGGGGAGACTGGGGCTGGTCGGGTTCCCAGGGGAGCCAGCAGCACCCCCTTCTCTCGGGTGGTTCCGCGTCAGGTGTGCAATGATAAGCAGCGAAGCAAGAAGGGAGATGCAGAGGGGTGAAATGAGCAGGGGACCCAGTTCTTTCCTTGATCTCCCCAACTGATCTACCCAGCAGGCCACCCCTTCCGTCCGTCCCGGGCCGCTGGCCGCTCACCCTCATACAGCTCAGAGGTCATGGGCTCAAAGACCAGCTGCGGGGCCGCCTCCATCAGCACCAGGGCGGCCTCCAGGTTGTCGTAGAGCGCGGCGATGTGCAGGGCCGTCTCCCCCAGGGCCCCTGCAGGGAAACAGCCGTGTGGGTCAGGGATTGGGGACCACGGAGATCTGGGGCTCCGCGGGCGTCTGGGGCTCTGCCCTCACCTCTCTGACACACCTCGCAGGTCCCATATTTGAGCAGCTTGTTGAGAGTCTGGACGTCGTTCTCTTTGGCAGCTAGAAGGAGGGGAGACTCCCAGATCCTGCAAAGGGATGGGTCGGAAGTGGCCTCCGGAGCCTGCCCCGTGTGGACTTGGCTTCATCAAACGCAAAACTGGGCGCCTCAATAGCCAGGAGCCCTGCAGTCCTTGAGCAGGGGAAGTATAGCCTCTGGGGTACATGGGGTGCCTGATCACTTTCATCCTGACCAGGGAGTTACCCCAAACCATCGTTCCCCCTCTCGGCTGGTGTGGGGGAGCAGCACCGGGCTGCTACCTGGCAGGCCCAGCTGTGCCTGTCAGGCCGGGGGGCGGAGCCCTTGCTCAGCTCCTGACTTCCTGACCTCTGGAGCAAGCTGGCTTAGCCTCCCTACGTGCCCTGGGATCACCTCCAAGATAAGCCTTGTTTTCAAGGACCAGGGGTGCGGGAATTCCACCCTCATGCCATGCAGGGAGTCAGGTAGACAGCAGGTAGACAGCAGGCTTTGCCCTGGTGCACGATGCCCTCCGGCCAGCAGCTCAGCAGGGCCCAGAGCGAGTGTGTGTGTGTGTGTGTGTGTGTGTGTGGTGTGGGGGTGGGTTGGCTGCCCTCGCCCGCCCGTGGCAGCTTCCGCAGAGCTCAGTCAGAAAGTCAGAAACAGCAGCGAACCCCTCCCGCCCAGGGCCCTCGAGCAGACGGGCTCTCCTACTCCCTCCGTGTTCCTTGTCTCAGGCAAACGTCCTCTTCTGTGACTCCCCAAACCCGCTCTTGAGGTGTTTCCTTACAATAAACCGAAGCCAGTGTTTACAATCAAGCCTCACCCTACAAGGACGTGGGCCCCTGGGTCAGTCTCCTCCCTCCGCCCAGAGCCTTTGGCTCTCCGTGGGCGCAAACAGTCCTGCTTATCCGAGGGCGCTCGGCCAGGGCGCGCGGGAGCCAGAGGAGCCCACGTGGCGATGTGCTGGCAGAAACGGGGACTCCAGCTGGGGTGAGGGGTCAGCAGAGCAGGGAGGAGCACCAGACCCCAGCCCCTGCCTCACGCCGGGAGGCGGCCCAGACCCTGTTCCTGGGCCCTCCCTGCTCGGCCCTGACCTCGTTAAACCGCGTCCTTGTTCTCTAGCCAAGGTCAGCAAGACGTTCTAACTTGGTCCCCCCCCCCCAGTTACCCCGAGCCCCTCCTTCTCCTCCGTGCTGCCAAGATGCTCTGCCCAGGGCAGCGGCAGTCACCGCCAAGGAAACTCAAGGGTCCTCGCGTGCCCAAGGAGGCGAAACGAGGCCCTTCACGGCCCTTGCGCTCCGCAACTCCCTCTCCCCCTCAGACCCGGGTCTCGCCCTGCCAGCCCTCGCCAGGCCGCCTCCTCCGGAAGCCCGTGACCGACCGTGGCACGGCTCCTGTCCCGCCACCGGCCACTGTTCCACTCCCCGTGCCCGCGGCGACGCCCCACACATGGGAGACGCTCACTGTCACCCCCTGCACATTGGGTGAATGAGCAGGGTGCCCAAAGGGGGCTCAGCTCCACTGGCCCCCCTTATCTCCATCAGCCACCCTCTCAGCCAACCTCGGGCAAACATATAATCTGAGTAAAAAATAGTATGTTTGGTGTATAAACACAGCTGCGAGTCGAGGCTTCCTCACACCCCGCCGCCATCACCTCTCCAACCATTTGCCCGAAGCCTTCCGCTCTAGGTTTCCAGGGTCAGCACTATGGCCACACACACAGAGAGCGCATGCACATATGCACTGAACACAATCACATGTGCACACCACACAGACGTGCACACCTGCACACATGTGCACACATGCACTGCCCACGCATCACACTGCACAACGCACTGCACATACATGTATGTGTGCGCTGTGCACAAGTGTGCACACACATGCACACAACTGCATAGGCACAAGCTCATGTGCATGCACAAAGGTCACACTCTGCTCTGCCTTCCCTTGATTGTGCGTCTCTCGCTGTGTGCTGTGATCAGCACGTGTGTTCCCTACACCAGGCGCTTGAGGGCACAGGATAGACACGTGTCATCTTTGTACCCTCTGCCCAGCCTCCACGCACTTCTAGTTTTGCACCCCATTTTGACGAAATGTATGAAAGATTACTGGGAAAACTAGAGGTGACTCCTGGGGGCCCCTCACTCACGTCCAGCGTTCTGCTCCCTAAGTTGGGAGCGGGCAGGCCAGTCAGCGCTGGGCCATATCTCAAGCCTCTACATATCTCTGAGGCCCACAAATGCTCCTCACAAACCTCATTCTCCCTGTGTGCCTCTGCTTGCCTGACCACCCTGGGGCGCCTGGGAAAGCAGAAGCTCCCCTTAAGCCTCAGCTGGACAGACTGACCCGTGATACAAAGTTCAGTTAGATTTGAAATTTCAGGACACAACCAATTATTTTTCCATTTCAGTATGTCCCCTGCAGTGTTCGGGATGTCCTAGGCTAGCAACACTGTTGTGGTTTATCTGAGATACAAAGTTAATGGAAAACAGGCCTCATCTGGTTGGCAAACCCCAAATCCCTCAGAAAGGGGATTAGGGTTAGGGTTAGGGACCGTCGACCGCCGACCCTTGGAGATGGAGCCTCTGCCTGCAGTAGCAGCACCGGCCGCCAGGGGGCAGCCGAGGAGGCCCTCCCTCACGCCTGGCCACACACCTGCCTGCCCTTGGGCCCCATAAAAAAGCCCCAGAGCAGGTCTGTGGAGGATTCCTGTGCCCGAGGCACCTGCAGTTTCTTCACTCACGGCCCAGCACAGAAGCTTCGAGCTGGAGCAAGTCTGCACATCCTCACAGGAAGCCGGGGGGCTGAGAACACAGCCCCAGCCCGACAAGCACTCTCCCTCCAAAGGGAAGATTTTACCTTATTGGGCAGAACACCTGACACCACTACCCCGAGATCCCTCCCAGACAGCAGGTGGCTGAGAGCCGTGGTTCTCCCCAGGGGTGAGCCCCTATCTGTCCCCCAGGGGACCTGGCGCCCCGTGTGGAGACAGTCAGGTGCCCCAGCTTCCTGTCGGGAGAGGCGTCCAGCAGGGACCAGAGCTGGGGGACAGCGCGTCTGTGCCGCCAGGGGTGGGGGTTAGGGCCGCTCAGCAGCTCACACAGCGCAGCCCCCAGACAGACTCATCCTGCCTGCCACGCGGATCAGGGCCACAGAGAAACCCGGGGTGAGAGGGTGATGAGTCAGCACCCATTGTGTTAAACAAGGACGCGGCACATCCAAGAGACTTTCCGGCACGGCTCCTCCTCGTAACTCCTCACCTGTTCCACTGAGAGGGAAACCGCGAGGAAAGCTGTCTGAGCAGCCACTGAGCAAGTCACAAAAGGAATCCAGGGAGTGAACCGGCAGCTCTAGCAGCGTGAGAGGTGTTGTCAGGATTTACACTGTTTTATTTGGCAATTATTCAATCAAACGGTCAAGCTCAATATCACACGCGCAGCAGCCCCGTGTAAGATTCCTGGCGCGGAACCCAGCCCGGCTTTTGTGATCAGGTCACGGGCGGCCCCTGAGGGTTCTCTCCGGCCCCTGGCAGATGCCTCTGCCCGCTGTCTCCGCGTGCCCTGCGCTGAGGACACACCTGCGTGTGCACGCACATGTGTGTCGTGTGCTCGAGTGGAGGTTTGTCTTTGGTTGCTGGGAAACAGGCAGGCTCAAGAGTGTCTGGAGGAGAATCCACGTCAGAACGTTCGGGGCTGGAGAGCCCCTAGAAATGCAGCCCCTTCTGTGCTGGTTGGAGAGGGCGGCGTGGAGCCCGGAGTGCCGCGTCCCCAGGCCCTGGAGGCAGAGCTGGGACAGGACCGATGGCGTGTCACCCTCCTGTCCCTGTGAGTCAGGGACGGGGACAGGTCGGGCAGCCCCAGGCCTGGGTGGACCTGGTCCATGGGGTCTCCTGGTGTCTCCATGAGTGCCACGAGCAACGGGTGTGCCCAGGGGCCAGGGAGGGTGCCCAGAGGCAGCTGGGCACCATCGGGCGCATCCTGCTCTGCCAGGAGATATTTGCGGCACCGGCCTGGCCAGCAGGCGCTGTCTTCTCACAGGTTTCCATCATAACGGCCCCCTTTGTGAAATGTGCTTTCCAGCTTCCGAAGCAGCATCTCCCAGGTGATCCCTCTGACTCCTTACGACCCCGTCCCATGGACTAAATCCTTCTCTCACTTTGCATCCAAGGAAGTCGAGGCAGCTGTCCAGTGCTGGCCAGACCACACAGAGTTAAGGCAGAAAACCGGGCCAAGAACTTGGCCTTAGGCTCTCGCCACAAAATTATGTGGTTCTTCTCGTTTTGTGGCTCTCCCGGACTTTTCTGGGGAGCGGGGCGCCAGCTGAGCGGTGACCTCAGGTGGAGGAAGGAATGGCATGTGGGGAGCAGGCCCGCACCGGCCACGGCCACTCACCGGCCGCCTCCCTCCAGCTGTCTCTGGGCGGCCAGAAGGGGAAGCCCAGACCGGCGCCTGTCACTGCCCCATCGGCCCTGCACGGGCAGGTTTGGGGCTGGGAATTTACCGCGGAGGGAGTCTGGGCGCTCCTCACGGCAGAGCTGTCAGCCTATCCAGCTGCCCAGCTAATGTAGGGGATCTCAGTGTCCCCCCACCAGGGGGAGGGAGAAGGTGCCAGCAGGGGCGGTGGTTTCTGCAGCAGCCTCTGGACACTGGCCCCACGCGCCCCGCGGTTCCTGCCATGCTCCAAGCAGATGCTTTACTCCAAGCAGATGCACCTGCGTTTAGCTGCGGGCCCCTGAGCCAGCTGAGCGCAGGGTCAGGACAGCTTCATTCCGCACACTTCATTCTGGCGCAGAGCTTCAGGCTCCAGAAATGCCTGGGACATGGGACCTCAGGGAGGAAGACAATTCCAGGCCCAGGGAGAAACGAGGCAGAGGAAACAAGAGGAGAGAATACAGCCCAATGATGTGACAGAAACGCGGGGAGCGGGTGACTGAGACCCCAGAGAGGAAGCCCCCGTCATCAGGGAGCCATCCCTTCTCCGCACCCCCAAGCCCACCGAGAGCCCCTGGCTGGCTCCCTCCAAGGATGCTGACAGGCCCAGGCTCCTGGTGCACTTGGGGGAGCTGAAACACGGGGGTTGCTGGTTCCCACTGCACCGTGCTCCCCTTCCGTCAGCGACGCCTTGCCCACAATCCATTTGCTCTCTGACACTGGCCTCTCATGTCCCTCCCGCTGCCACGTTGCCACTTAGTCTGGCTGACACAGACAGTTCTAGAGTGTGCCCGACCCCGCTGGGAACCCAGTGCGCCAGGCTCCTGCTGTCCAGGAGGAGAGGAAGACAGAGGCCACGGAACCAAGCGATGTGGGGCGGCATCGGCAGCCAATGACACCAGGAGCCCACAGACAAGCCGCCCCTCCTCCAGGCCCCTGCAGCAGGGGGCAGGGCGGGGCAGGTGGGCGCCCAGGCCCTGCACTGTCTTACTCTTGCATGAGGCTGACGCCCCTTCCTCACCCGCAGGCTTTCTGAACTGTGGGGCTCCCCCAGCCCCAGGGTCCAAGAGTGGGAAGGGAGGCCCGGGAGTGGGCTGGGGCGCCAGAGAGGGCCTATTCTCCCACAACAATGCGGGTCTGTTGCCTCCAGACGTCATGCACCAGCCATGTGCTCGGCCCCCACTCTCCCAGGCCCGGGGGGAGAGAGGTGGGTGGCTGGCGGGAGAGACAGGAAGCTAAACCCAAATCCGAGAACCCCCCAGGGCCGCCCACCATCCTTGCGCAAAAGAAGAGAGAACATGGGCACCGGGCGGCCCCCACCTCCCGGCAGGGCGTTGCCTGCGGACATGGAGGAAGACCCCAGACGCAGAGCTTGGGGCTTGCCCCGTGAATGGGCTTATTCTCTGTCTTCCCGGGGAAGGCCCCAGAGCGAGGACTTCCTCCTGGCGTGCCGGGCCTGGGTGGGGAGACCCACCAGGGTCGATAGACCACAGGCCGCCCCGGCGCCTCCCTCCCCCTCTCCAGCTCCACCCCGGCCTCCTTAGGGGTGGGAAGGAGCCTCCACAGGCCTGGGGGACCCCAGGGCCCGGAAGCCACAGGTGAGACTTGCGCAGAGTTCCAGCGCTAGACCCTCTCGGGCTCCTCGGCCGGGATGAGAAGTGGGGCAAGAGCGCGGGGCGGAGGCTCCTCTGGTGTCCGGCCAGCCGCCCCTGTGCCTCTCCCCCAGCACAGCCAACAACTCCAGGGAGGGTCCCTTGCTTCGTCCGTCTTCATGTCCCCCCAGCGCCTGGCCTGGCCGACGCCGCCGCAAAGGCAGGGGGTGTCATGGCCAGATCACATTCCTGCCTCCGGTTGAGCCCCCCCTCGCTGTGTCATTCATTCATTCGCTCATTCACTCCCACATGTGCACAGATGTGGGCGAGGTGTCCCCAGGGGCCTGCTGGGGCCGGGAGGGGAGATGGGAATCCAGCTGGCTGTCACCTCTCCCCAGGCGCAAGGCGCTCGCCCCGGGCGGTGCTCAGGAGAGGCTCACAGGCCATCTTACAGGCAGAAAACACCTGTGTCCACGCCAGCGCCTTCTCTCCACCTGGCATCCTGGGGCGCCAGCCCCGCCGCCAACTCATGAGACAAAATGCTCCCCAGAAGCCAGCATGCGAGGACAGACTGCCCAGACAGAGCACTCAACAAGAGCAAGGGTAGGGGGAGCGGCAGGGCAGGAGTGAGGCGCACCCCGGGTGCAGGGCGCCGCGGAGGCTCACCTCTTCTGCTGCTGCAGGTTCTGCTCATCTCGACTCTGTGTCCACGGCTCCTGTCTCCAGAACCATCTACACAACTTTCTCCACAGGCAGAGAATGAGCCCCTTCTCCTCAGGCAGCACCAACCCCATGGAGTGTAGGGCCGGCTCCTTGGGGGGCTGAGGCCAAGGCCAGACCCGGATGGGAGTCAGCCTCGGAGCCACATCAGCTCCCCCGAGGGCCGGCCTGCCCTCTCCCTGGAGAGGTCCCGTCTCCTACGGCCTGGCCCGCGCAGGAGTCCCCGAGGGCCTGGCGTCCCCACCAGGCTGGAGAGGACTCTGGGTTGGAGCCACTGGGCAGAGCTGGGCCTCCCTCCGTGGGGCGGGCTTGGGAGCTCCTCTGGGGAGTGAGCAGCCAGCAGGAGCCAGGTAGACACTCCCACCCTCCTCCCAAATTACCTGAGATTTAAAGAGACAGAACAACAGGCCCGCCCCGCTGCGCTGGCCCGCCTGGGCCTTGCGTAAACCCAGCCACCTGGTCTCTCTCCCTGCCCCAGGCCAGTCCGGGAGGGGAGGCCTTCAAAGAGCCTGTAGAGGCCTCCTTGTGGACTTTGGGACACCGGGTGACCTCTTATAGAAAGGACAGGACAGGTCAGACTAGCTGGGGAGATGGGGGCAGAGGGAGGAGCCATGCAGGCCTTGGGGATTGAGTGAGGGGCCCCAGGAGTGAGCCAGGGAGCACCCCTCTTCCTCAGGGGCCTTTTCTACAGGCCTCCTTTGCTCCCACTTTGGTGCCTTCCCCTCCTGGAGACTTAGATTTTCTGGACTCACCCAGTTTAATCTCTAGCCGGGCCCAGAATAGGTGTATAAACACTGGAAGCTCTTAGTCCCCCTCACCAACTGTGGGTCAGCAAACTTTTTCTGTAAAGTGCCAGATAATAAATGTAAATATTTTAAGTTTTGCAAACTACATATAGCCTCTGACCACACACTTTCCTCATTGTGTGTGTGTTTTTCTCACAGTCCTTTAAAGATGTAAAAATGTAAATTCCATCCAGAGCTCACAGGCCAGGGCAGAGGATGGAGCTGCTGGAGTTGGGAGCAGGACGGGCTGGGGCTGGGCTGGCAGCCTCCCCCACCCCGGTTCTCCAGGTCCTCCCAACACAGCATTTACGCCATAAAATACGGGGTGCCCGGTACAATTTGAATTTCATATAAACAAGAAAAAATAGTTTTATTATAAATAAGCCCCCAATAGTGCAAATATTTTAACTACCCACTTCTGGCCGAGGCGGCATAAATTCACCAGTTGCTGCCCGCTTGGCAGTAGACCACGTGTCCCCTGTCAACTCGCAGCGAGTTACCGCGTGTTACTGATGAGAAGAGTAAGTAGAACCCCAAGTGCAAAGCAAATCACCCAAGGTCATGTCTCTTGTCAAGGGCAGAGGCCAGGTCAGGCCGACCCCCGAGCCGAAGCCCACATGGTCCTGCCCTGCCCCTGTGAGTGCCGCCGGCAGCATCCAGAGAGAGGAGCCTGGCACACTCGGAGAAGATGACCAGGAGTGCCCGCCTGGCCCCCCAGCGCAGGACAGGGCCAGGGGCCATCAGCCCAGCCTTCTTCCAGGGCAGAGAGACAGGAAGGGGGTCCTGGATTCTGCAAAGTCCCTGGCAAGCCCCGCGCCCGCGGGCTGAGGCAGGCTGTGTGGGCGTTGAGAGTCACCCAGGAGAGGGCCCGCTCCCTGGCTTCCCAGTCTGTTGTTTCCCACCATTCTCAGAGAGCTGGAGGAGACACGCAGCAAGGAGTGTGCATGTGTGTGTGTGTGAGTGTGTGTGTGTGTGTTTAAGGCAGGGGGAGTGTCAGCGCAGAGGCGGGGTATCTCAGTGCGCAGGGTGTGGAAAGGCGGCCCTCAAATCTCAGGGGCCGGCCAGGTAGAGAGCTACTATTCCCCGCTGGCCCCAGGCCAGGCCTGGCGCCCTGAACAAACAGCTGCCGTCCCCACCCACCCGGGTCAGTGGGTTCGGGCTGGGTGGGGGGAGGGTGCCAGAGCCCATACCTTGAACCCAGGACCTTTGTGCTCATTAGGCCATGTTTGCCCGTGTGCTGTGGACGCGCCCTCCTCATCCTGTGGGGCTCCACACGAGGACCCCAGCTGAGCCCAAGGCAGGGGTGGGGGTAGGCCAGGAGGTACTTGTCATGGCTCGGGGGTGTCCAGGGGGGCGCAGGCAGCCCCATCAGTCCGACTTTTTTTTCCTTCCTCAGCTTCCTCCCCCTGCTGTTGCCTTTGGTGGGGCCTGGGCCCAGAGTCTGAATGGGTGTGGGACAGGACTGGGAACAGGAGCCGGGGCCGGGCGTCGGCCGGCGGCAGCGGCGTCCTCTGGGTTCTTGGACCCAAGGGCATGTCCAGGACGGTTCCTGGAAGAGCCACGCAGCAGGGCAAGGGGTGCTGCCTCCAGGGCCAATACCCCCTCATCCTAAAGCCACGATCCTCCTACACTTGGGAGGGCGGAAGAGGTCGGGACCCGTTGGGGCAGGGCGGGAAGGGGGACCAGGTCTGGAACTGCCTAGAATATGCCCAGGTGTTCTCGCCCGTTCCTCCTGCTGCAGGCTGGCTTCCAACTGCCAAGTCCTCCAGGCTCACCGAGGGGGCGGGCAGCCGGTCAGCCACAGTAAGGCTGGTCTCTGAGGCCACACAGGCAGGGCTGGAGGTGGTGGGAAATACGGCATGTGTGTGTGCACATGTCGGTGTATGCACATGTCAGAGTGTGCACATGTGAGTGTGCAGGTATATGTGTATGCAAGTACCTGCACATGCATGTGTGAGTAGTGCATGCACAGTATGTGTGCCCACTTGCGCACACAAGTGGGTGTATGCTTGTGTGCATACATGTACACATGTGTGCACTGCGAGTGTGGGTGTGTGCATGCAAGTGCGTGCACATGCGTAGATGTATTGTGACTGTGTGTGCACTGTGAGTGTGTGGAGGGTGCATGCCAGCGCATTGTGCTTATGTGTACATGCCTGTGTTTACACACGAGTGTGCATGTGACTGTGTGTGCAGGTGCAAATCAGTTTGTACAGGCCGGAGGCACAGCTCAGTGCGGTTAGGAGTTACTTGATGCTAATTTCTGTGTGTTCAGACGAGGTTTCCCAACCTGGGCGCTGTGGTAATTGGGAGCAGATCGCCCTGTGCTGGGGGGTGGGGGGCGGGGAGCCGTCCCTCTCCATGGAGGCCGCTAAGCCGCCCCTGGCCGGGTGACAGTGCCATTCACACTCCCCCCAGACGTCTTCAGACATCGTCTGAGGTCCCCAGGAGGAATCACTCTCTCCCACTGAGCACCACTGATTAGGGCAAAAAAAGTGTCTGCGTTTGTGTTTTTTTCCTCTTTCTGCTTGTGCTGCGCCTGCCGCCCCCTGAGTCTCCTCTCTGGCTCGCTGGCTCTGCAGCTGGCTCTGCTCTCGCCGTCTCAGCCTCTGTGCTCGATCCTGCGGGGATGTGCGCATGTGTGTATGAGCGTGTGGTGTGTGGTTGTGGTGTATGATGTGTGTGCATGTGGTTGTGGGGTGTATGTGTGTGGTCGTAGGGTATAAAGTGGGTGGGTGTGGTTGTGGGGTGTACTGTGTGTGTGGTTGTGGTGTATGAATTGGGGTGTGTGTGGTTGTGGGGTGTATTGTCTGTGTGGTTGTGGGGTGTATGTGTGGAGGTTGTGGGTGTGTGGCAGGTGTGTCCGTGATGCTTGTGGTGTCCCCCTTTCTGTGGCTGCGCCCCCCGTGCTCTCTCTGTGGCCTCCCTGCCGCGTGCTGACCCAGCCGCCACCCCTGTGCCCCGAGCTCCCGCTCAGGGCAGGCAGCCTGGCACCAGAGGGGCGAGGATGGAGCCGGCAGCTTGGAGTTTGCTCCAGTCACCGGGTTCACCAGCCCGTGCAGCCCATAAAGCTTGCGCAGGAGCAGAGGACGGCGGGCGGCGAGCGCACACACCTACACACCCACACACCCACACCCGGCACGCACGTGGCGCGCACGCCAGGCCAGCGGCTCGGCCGCCAGGGGCTCCACGCTGGCTCTGTGGCGCCAGGCGGGGGTCCGTGCTGCTGTCCCCGCCTGCCAGCCCCGTGTCCCAGACGCTGCATCCCACGGGCCTGGCGCGCAGTGTGGCTCCAGCCTCCGCGGGTCACCGGGCTGAGCACCCCCGCAGACCCCCAGCACACTTCCCCACATGTGGCTTTCGCCCCTGGCCCTCTGCTCACCCCAGTTGCTCACGCTGCTCCACGCCTTTGCCCTCTTTCCTACCACCCCTTGGTCGGAAAGATCTGGAGAGGCTGAGCGAGATGCGGGAAGAGGCAGCAGGGGGTGGGCATGGCGCGGGGAGGGCACCCCCACGACACAGCCTGCTCCGCCGTCTCGGGCACCTTTATGGTTTTTAACACAGGCTCGGCAGCTTCATGTGAAAATGAGTGGACGCGTCGCAGCACTGTTCCGGAACGTGCGTGTCTGCTTTCTGGCCTCTTCCCTAGAGGCTGTCGATTCAGAACTTTCCAGTTACAAGCCCTCGCCCTCTGCAGAGGAGCCCAAAGTGTGGACAGGCCCTCAGATGCGGCCTCCTCCCCACCCCCGCTGCGGCCTTTCCCTCCGCTGTCACTGCCCCCCCCCCTGCCCCTCCGCCCTCCTCTGCTGGAGACCACTCCCCCAGCCTTGAGGGGGTCTCCCTGGCCCCGGGGCCCTCACTCACCCGGCGTGGACACCAAGCCTCTGGGTTCCCACCCATCCAGAAGGTGACGGAAGTGACCGGCTGTTCTGGGGAGAAGTGGGTGCCGACTCCTGGTGTGTGAGAGGGGTGGGAAGCCCACTGACCCCTGACCTGCCCTGCTCCTCTCCCCCACCCCCTGCCCCGGCTGGACGGGTCAGCGCGGTGGCCCCCGGCCCCCCAGAGCACAGCTTGCAGGAGAGGCCAAAGTCCACGGGCTCCCGCAGCGGAGTCCCGTCCTGCAGGCCTGGCTTCTGGGGCCTGTTTATTCCTTCCTTCTCCTTCTTCCAGACCCCAGGCCATGCCCCTGCCAAAGCCACACGCCTCTGCTCTGCGCCCCATCCTCTCACTCACCTCAGCTGGCCCTGCGCCCTCTCCTGCAACCATCCAAGTCAGACAGGAGAGAGGTGCTGACTGGCCAGCCCTGGAGAGGTTACAGGCAAGCCTAGGCCTGGGAGCCGCTGCTGGGAGAGGCAGAACAGCCGGAACCAATGTGCCACAGGCCACCGCACCCCACTTCCACCAGAGAGCACGGTGGAAAGTCACCTTGGCCAAGACACCTTTTAGTTTCCTCATCTGCAAAAGTAAGGACTCTAGGTTCTTAAGTTTCCCTGTTCCTTTCAAGGCTCTCGGCTGCCCCAGGCGACCCCCAAACTCCCTGTGCTTAGGCTGGAGCTCGGAAGCCACTCCTCGTCAGAAAGGACTCTGTTCTCTCCCCCACTGAGAGCGTCCTGTCCTTGTAAGCTGCTCCCCAAGCAGAGACAGAGGTAGACAGGCAAAACCAGCGCTCAGAGGGGCCTCTGGCCTCCTAAATGCCAGGAGCCAGTCACCCAGTTGTTCTGGGTGGGGAGAGGGCAGAGCTCCCCAAATCCAGTCATCCTCTGCGCTCTCCCTGCCCGAGGCACGCCGGAGACCAGGAATGTGGACCCTAGAGGACGACTGTCCATGCCGCTCCAGCCAGGGCCCCTGACACCCGCTCAGGGCGTGTGTGAAGGGAGCCGTGGGGCTGCTGAGGCCGCAGTCTGAGCCTAGAGTGAACGGAAACAGCAGGGCGGGGGGCTCAGGAGCCAGGATCAAGCCAGGACCCCAAATCCATCATCACTATTGAAGACCCAAAGCCTCTTTCAGAAGCGGGTGCAGCCTGGGCAGCAGGCCTCCCCCGCAGCATTTGAGGGGCCTTCTCCCAGCTTGTCCCACCTGTGCTTCTCTCTCTCTCCTCCAGTCACTCAGTGAAAAGGCACCAGGCTCCAGGGAGGGACTGTCTGGATTCTATTTATCTAGCGCGAGCACTCACGCAAGCACTCACCCAAACCCCCCACCTTCCACCATGAGAGCCAAGCCAAATGCCTGATTTGCTCCAAGAGTGGGTATGGGCACACGCTGCGGAGGGAGGGGGCCGGGACCAGTGGGCCTTGCTCCTCAGGCTGGGAGCAGAGGCAGAGGCTGGGGGGGGGGGGTGATGGAGGAGCAGAGGAGGAGGAAATGCCTCCTCCCACAGCCCAGTCTGCACCCCTCACTCCCCGATGCAGCCTGCAGGAGGGTGGCCTTCCCTTGGGTGGCAGGAGCAGCTGGGGCAGGGGCCCGCAGAGCTGCAGATACCAGAGCAGGGCGTGGTGGGAGGCTGGAGGTAGGTGGAGAGGCAGGAGGGGCTGGGGGGCAGGAGGGGGTGTCCCAGAGGTGTACAGGGGGTGTCCCAGCGGTGTACAGGATGGGGCCAGACAGTCCATTCTCTCGACAGCTGGCTGTTGGGCAATTCTGGACCTACTTAGGCACCCAGAGTGCCAGATCCGTGGTCAGCCACTGCAACAACAGGAACTAGGAAATGAAGAAAAAGATCTTAGCGATCCAGCAGCACCTCCCCCACCTCCCCGCGCCGTGGCCCAGGCTCTGGGAGGGTAGATGTGGGATATGTTTCAGCCTGTGCGTCTTGGCACACGCACGGGGCCAGCGGATGGCGTGTACCTGTGATCGCTGATAGGGATCTGCTCTGCCGCAGGAAGAATCAGCTACCATCCCAGAGCAGCCTGCTCTCGAGCCTCCGGCTCCCCTTCCTGAGCTGTCCCCTTTCGACTGGCCAGGCAGAACCCCACGCCAGGATCTGACTTCGAAGTGACCTAAGCTACAGACACCACTTCCCACCAATCTTTGTGCACAGACCAGAGGGAAGAAGACCGGCAGAGCGTTGGGCTGCTTCTGGGAGTCTGCCTGCAGGTGCCAGTGTGTGCTTCCCATGGGATGGCCTCCGTGCCCACCCTTGGGGGCTGGTGGTTGCAGGTAAGCGCTGACTATCAGAGGCACATTGCATGCACCCTAAGGAGGCTCAGGGAGTCCCACCCCCTGGCAGCCCTTGTGCAGGCTCCAGGTAGCGCCCCGCCCATCTGGGTCTGTCCATACAGGTGGGCGCAGGAGCCACCGGGGCACAGGCCTCTCCAGGAGCCCGGGAGCCTGGGGTCTCACCTGCTCTGCTCTGCTGAGATCCGTGACCTCACTTACACAATCTCCCTGAGAATCAGCTTCCTGCTCTATAAAAACGAGGGTAGTAATCTTGCCCTATTCACTCTCCAGGGTTGTTAGGATTCACCAACATAATGGCCGTAAAAAGACTCTCTCTGCTAACAGTGTCAGAGGAATGCCAATCACTTGCTGTCTCCCCACGACCGCTATGGACATACTTGAAAGGGAACCCTCTTCGGGGAGATGTCAGAGCAGATAAACTGGGGTTCAAAGTCGGACTCTGCTAATGACCATCTGACTTATCTTAGGCAAATGAGTCTCCACCTTTCTGAGCCTCAGTTTCCTGCCTTCAAAGCGGGTACAGTCATAACCACTTGACCTTGGGGGAGGCTCACGCCCTGTTGGGGCTGTCTTGGCCCAGAACAACCCGTGGGCTTCTTGGGAGAATTCAACAACCGGAGTGTGAGGCCTTCGGAAAACACACACAGCAGCCTCTGCTCTCACCCCCATTTCTTTCTTCTGTTGCTGTTGTTGTGTTTGGGGACTCAGTCGCCTCTTAATGCAAGCCCTCCCCCATCCCCACCCTGGGGCCAGAGCAGAGGCCTGTCAGCCACGAGGGTCAGCTTCTGTGTCATCCCTCCCAGGGCCCTCACGGCCACCCTCCCCGGAGAGCCGTCACCTCTAACTCTCCTGTTGGCCCTTGGCCTGAGTAGAGAGGAAGAGGGCCTGGGGCTTTTCTCCTAGACGGGGTTCTCCCTTCCCACCCCTTCTTTCCCACCCCTTCGTCACTCCTGCCCCAGCTCAGAGGGAGCTCACGTCAATTATCTGGTTTACAAACTCCAGCTCACCCCTTGAAGCTCAACTCGGAGGCCATGTTCTCTTGTTTTCCCTCCTCACCCAGCCAGCTGGTGCCAGCCTCCTGGGGTGGGGGGGGCCCTCCTTCTCCATGTCCTTCGTGACCTTTACTGTCTCCTCTTTGCAGAGACTCAGGGCAGAGGCTGACCACATCCGCTTCTCTCCCTGGGAGCACGTGGCGCAGAGCGTGCGTTCACTGTGTGCTGCGGGGTGATGAGCCACGTCAGGAAACTGTAAGCTCTTTGGAGGCTGCGTTTCCTTTCCTAGGCCCCAAAGGCGGGACCGTGGCAAGAGCGGGGCCCAGGAGGCGGCGGGCAGCCAGGGAAGGTGGCGGGGCAGGTGCAGGTTAGAATGTGGTGTGTGCGCCTGGGGAGGGGAGGGCACCTGCTAATCCCCGGCCCACACAGGGAGGAACTGACTTCTGCCCTTGAAAGATGAATAGAAGATTAATTGACCTGCAGAGGCCGGAAGTGAGCTGCAGCTGGGATGGAGGAAGGCGCGGTGTGGAGTGTATGTGTGTGTGTGTGTGTGTGTGTGTGTGTACAGTAAAGGCACCTGTGGCAGCAGCCACGCCCTCCATCCCCCCTTCCTGAGCACTGCCTCTCCCAGCTGTCAGGCTGGACCTGAGGTCATGGCCCTGGGGGTTGTCTTCTCGCCCATCCTTACCCGGGGCAGAGGGAGAAAGAAATGCAGAGGCAGAGGCCTCTCTCCTGGGAGAACAATCTGCAGCTGTCCTGCCCCTGGAGCTGGTTTATGTGCAGAGGGGGGGGTCGGGGTCCGAGAAGAGTCCCGCTCCATGTGGGGGTTCTCCTTTCGACCTGGAGCAGGAGAGTCTCCGTGGGCTGGGTCAGAGGCCACCATGGTGGAGTCACCGTGGCATCCACGGTCTCCCCCCCTGGCCTCTTCTCTCTGAATTGGAAAGCTGGGCCCAGAGGGATCTGAGGGGCCCCGAGGCAGTGAGAGCAGAGAGAGGAGGAGGGAAGGGGAAGGTCTTGCAGTGGGACTTCATCAGCAAATCGTTGGAAACCCACGCGCCTTCCGGCGGACGCTGCAGCTTCATCCTCACAGTGTCAGAAGGAGACGTGCCAGCAGCCCGCAGCCAGCACCCTGGCAGGGCAGGGGCTGAAATGGGGTTTTCTCTGCTCACGGAGATAAGAACGTTGGCAGCATGGACCCTGTTGGCCCTTGGCTTGGCCCAGAACCTCAGGCGGCGCCTGACCCGGGAAGGCCAAGGTGGTGGCTGGGGAGGGTGGACGTGGGGTTGTCTCCCGGGGGGAGCTTGTGCCCCTCTGCAGGTGGATCCGGAAGGGGTTAGAGAAGCACCCCCAGCGGAAGGGAGGAGAGAGGCCCCAAGCTGTGCTGCTAAGAGCACGGCCCCTTAAGGCCTGCTGATCCTGGGCTTCGACGCAGGCAATGATGGAAACCGAAGTGAGCACAGTAAAAAAAAAAAAATAGTATTTTTAAAGCCCCAAGGTGGCTTTTTTAAAAATAAAGAAAAAGGAGCCATGGCCCGTGTGAGCACAGCCTCTCTCCAGAGCCCAACCCGCTCAGTGGGGAGGGAGCCGAGCTCGCGCCTGGGTCCAGCTGCAGCCTGGCCTTGCACAAGCCCGGCTCCCTCGGGCCCCAGGGTGGTAATTGCCGCCTCCTCAGTGCCAGGGATGACAAAGAAGTGGTAGAAGCAAAGGGAAGGCGTGTCCAGTCCTACCCCAGGTGGCTGCTGCCCAGGGCAGAGAGGGGGCCGCCCCCTGACCTCTCCCCATTGGTGTGACACCCTCCTCAGTGCTACCCAGACAAAGTATTTCTCCCCTTGCACAAGTCTCACTAGTCTTTAAGAATAGGTGGGCCTGACCTGAGGAAGTCAGTGATCCTTGAGCTCATGTCAAAATCCTCTCTCAGCTTTTCACTGAGTGACTCCTATGCTTGAAAGGGCTGCCTGACGCCATGCCTGGGCCTCTCCCCAGCCCCACTTCCCTGCCCTGACTTCACCTGGGCCCCTCACCCCGGGAAACCACCCAGCCAGGATGGGCAGGTGCTGGCCTCTGCCCTTCCCTCCCAAGGCCAGGAGCACAGCTGCTCCTCAGGGCTGCATACGATCCTTGCCAGAACCCAGAGCCTGGTCGATAAAGTCCTTTATACACAGCTGGGAGGGGGCATTTTTAAAGTCCAACGATGCCTGTGAGAACAAAGCCTCTCGTGGCCTCACAGCCTCCGACCTGTGAGGTGGAAACAGGATTTTCCTACTGCTGTGTCTGAGGTAACCAGGGAGGGGGAGGAGAGGACGGTCACCTGGGGGGGGGGTGCCCAAAGGATTCCTTGACACTTCTCTTCCCCATCACATTCTCTAGTCCCCCAGAAACCAGCCCCGCAACTTCCTGTCAGGACCTGAACACCACCAGGTATTGTGCCCCCTCAGGTAGGGGGGGTGTTGCTGCCCCTTCTCACACGGGCTCCTGAGGGAAAATGTGGAATCTTGCAGCTGCCTTGAATGCTTCTTCCAGAGGGAACCACAGAAAGATGCACCAGCAAGCATGGTTCCCAGGGTTTGCTACCGAAATTCTTTTTTTTTTTTAAGATTTATTTATTTATACAAGCACTGGGGTACAGTCAGAGGTGCGGGAGGGTGAGAGAATTCACCAGAGACAGAATGGGGAGCAGAGCAGGCAGACGGATCGAAGACACTGCTGAGGGGAGCAGCGGGCGAGGCAGGAGAGGTCTGCCGCACCGTGTGGGTATCTCCCTGGCCGGCTGGGAATCGAACCCGCACTGCAGAGGCTGCGGACAGCTTCACAGCGCTGCGCTCAACCCGCTGTACCACCAGAGAGGCCCTGCTGCAGGAATTCTTCCCTCCTTTTCCTCTTCCCCACATACCTCCTCTTCCTCTCTCTGCTCTTCCACCTCCTTCTCCCCCCTCCCCTCTTCTGCTCCATCCCCATCTCTCTCCCTCACACACACAGTATAGACATTTAAGCCGAGAAATATCCGAGTCCTCATTCATGTTTGCATGGTGTTGATTCTTTCCACAGTGTTTCCATGCACATGATGTGTTCGCTTCTGTTACAACCCTGCTCCGAGGCAGATTTATTTATTTATTTACTTTTACCACTTTTGACGGGTACAAAAAAACCCCTGAAGTTTGGCCAGCAGGAGAACTTAGAATAAAAACAGGTCAATCATTTGCAGAGTTAGTTAATGACGATTCATTATGCACCTTACTGTACCAGCAATGACGCCAGGCCGGGTTCAGCAACACAATGATGAATAAGATGGCACCATCTTTGCCTTTGTGAAGCTCACAATCTCCTAAAGAAGCCAGACATTGAAACAAGTACAATAAAGTGCAGGATGTGTAATAAAAAAGCCAACGTCAGTGTCCTGGGAGGGGAGAGCAGGTGGATTCTAACCTGTGGGTCAGGAAATCCCCTCCCTCCCACACACACACGCACACACAACCCTAACCAACGTATGATCACGAAACAGGCTAATAGGATGCATAGACGTTACAGAGAAGGAAGGGTAAGTGGGTGTGGAGAAGTAGAAACGTCCAGAAATCATGATGGTCATGAAGAAAGAGAATGTAGCACTGTCCGGGAAGTGATCACAATTCAGCTTGGTGAAGTAAAGTGGAGAGAGGCGTGCGGAGACTGGGAGGTGGGCAGGCGTCAGCTCCCAGGAGGACTTCCAGAAGCCCACACCCTTTGAGTCAGGAGTTTCATCTTACAGATATCATGTTGGCGAAGTGTGGGCTATGGATTGAAGAAGACCAGGCCTGTATGAAAAGCAGCATCTGGGAACCCGCTCCTCTCATGCAGGAGGTGACGGCGGGCCGCTATAGAATGGCCAAATAGTTTGGTGAGGCAGACACAACAAAAATGTTTTTTAATTATATTGGTATGAAACAGTCCTCAAAATATGTTAGGTGTAATAAAGAAAAGAACCGTTTTTCTAATATCCTGCACCCCTACATAGATTTTTAAAAAAGATATATATGGTTTTTGCATAGAAGAACTGGAGTGTAGGCCAGAAGAGCGGGAGGTGAGAGGATTCACCAGTGACAGAGTGGGGAGCAGAACAGGCAGAGCAACCAAAGTACACTGCTGAGGGGAGCAGCGGTTGAGACAGGAGAGGGTCTGCTGCACCCTATGTGGGTTACTTCCCTGGCTGGGGATGGAACTCGGGCCTTGGTGGTGACAGCTTGATAGCACTGAGACGTAACCCCTAGGCCACCAGGGAGACCCCACACCTATACAGGTTTTATGAGGAATATAGACACCTATGCCCAGATGTGTGCACAGCACTCTGCATTGGGTCCGTAACAAATCTTCATCAGCTGATGTTCCTGAGGAGGACACCTGGGACTCTGGCCAGGGGTCCCCTGATTGGTTAGTTTAAATCTCCACTTCTGGGGGAGACTGACACTCAGCTAGCTGATGTATTACATCTTGGTGGAACCTCAAGTTTAACTCCATTGTAGGCCTTTTTATTTCTTTAGCTCTTTGAATTTTGCCACCTGTGATGACTTATTTAATTTAAATCAGTTGTTTTTCAAAGGAGATGTTTTAGAGACGAAATCTACCAAGACTTAAGATTTACTGAGATGAGGGTTGAGACAGAGAATGACGCCTAGGATACTGGTTTAGGCAACTTAGCCTATTGTGCTACCATTTATTTGGTTGGGAGCACTGGTGGAGGAGCAGGTTTGGTGAGGAAGAAAAGCTGTTCAGTTTGGGACATGTTGAGTTTGAGGTGTCTGTAAAATATCCAGGTAGAGCTGTCCAATAGCTGAGCACAGAAGCTGTGCATGCCTGGAGCTCAGGAGACAGATCCAAACAGAAGATAAGGTGATGGGAATCAAGAACTTGTTTGCATTAATCCTCTTTACAGAAGCAAATGGGTCTGCCCAGGTGATGAGGAAAATAGAGCACCTTGTGGACACAAAGTTAAGGGGTTGGGTGGAAGAGAAGCAGAGTGATAGGACTGGGTGATACTCTATGCATTGTGTGTGGGGGTGTGTGTGTGGGGGGGTCTGCTGCAGTCTGAATGCCCAGACTTCAGGCAACACCAAGACCATTGAGTGGGTTTAAGACCACTGAGTGTGTTTAGCTGCAGGTAGGTCACCTTGACAAGGTGATTGATTAGACAAGGTCAAGTCACAATGGGCTGAGTACTCAATGTGAGGTCAGTAGACAATGGGTCTTCTCTGAACAGGTCTGGCCTTGAAGAAGGAGTAATAAAGTTAGGGCAGCAACTGAAAGAAGAGGTAAGTGTTCAGGGAAAGTGTTTCCAAATTCTTTAAAGCTGGAAGAGAATAGAGCACGCTGTTCTCTGACTGTTTAGAGCTGGTGAGGAGGGAGAGGGTGAAGATACGTGAGAAGAGTTTAGGAGTGATGGCTCCAACTCTCTGAGGACACAGCAAGAACACTGGACATGGCTCAGAGCTGGGAGTCTAGCTTCCTGCAGGAGAGGAGCACTCCCATTGTGAAAGAAAGAATATGATCACGGCGACTGAGCACTCTGAGTGTCAGTGTGTGTGTTTGCAATTTGTTTGATTCCCTCCCTGTTCCACTCTTCTCTGTGCTCTGCATGAACTGTCCATGGTTTCACAACTTCCCTTAGTTTAATACTATTCAAGACCACAGTTTTCTTAAAAGATGTATGAGTTTTTGGTGAGGATGGTGATAGAGCTGGGAAGCAAAGGGCTGAGGGCAAGATGAAGGCTGTATGTGAAACCCTGTAATGGAAGCCTTGGATGCCTAGTTCCCAATTTCCTTCAGGGAGGGGGGCGACTCATTCTCTATTATTGCGGTCTACCCCACAACCCAGGCCTGGGCAAGGGGTGATGAGGGTGGAGGATGGTTGGCGGTTGCAGGAGACATAGCCTTGTGCCTGCTACCTCCAGGCACAAGGATGATTAGCTACAAATGAGCCAGAGACACCAGAGATGGTCCCATTTTAAAAAATGGGCCACTCCAGCATAAAAAGGCATAATTTATTACATATTCTTAAAAAACACACCAGAATGCAAATAAGACACAGCATTGTAGACTCCAGGCCAAAATGCAAAGATAAGACCACTCAAACAAAATAACAAAACCAATACAATTCGAAAGTGGTCGAGGTTCCTAAATAGATATTTCTCTAAAAAAAAAAAAAAAAAAGCCCTTGCAAGTGGCCAATAAGCATATAAAAAGATCTTCGATGTCATTAGTTGTTAAGGAAATGCAAATTAAAACCACAATGAGACACTATCTTCATACCCATTAGGATGGCTATTAAAAAACAACAACAGTGTAACAAGTGTTGATGAGGATGTTGGAAAACTGGAACCCTTGTGCATTACTGGAGGTAATGAAAAATAGTGCAGCCATTATGGAAGACAGTCAGGCCCTGCGTCAAAAATTAAACTTAGAACTACCATAAAACCAAAATAACTGAAAGCAGAGATTTGAGGGGATGATTGTGCACCAGCCTTTGTAGTGACCATCAACAGACGAATGGATAAGCAAAATGTGATCGATCAGGAGAATGAAATATTTTGTGACCTCTAAAGGGAATGAAATTCTGATACAGGCAACGACATGAATGACTCTTGAAAACGTTATGCTAAATAAATAGCCAGTGTGATAGGGCTAATGTATAATTCCATTTATTGAGGTACTTGGAGCAGTCAAACTCGTAGATAGACAGTAAGTAGAACACTGGTTTCCAGAGCAAGGACACAGCAGGGAATCAGTGTGGAATAGGTATGTTTCAGTTGGGGAAGATGACACATTTTGTAGATGTCTAGTAGTGATGTGACTGTAGCTAATGCCAAGGAATGGCACACCTACAATAGTAACTTTGTACTTCTGTGCATCTTACCACAATAATTTGTAAAATAGGGCAAGAATAAAGAACCTTTCTTCTTGCAGCTTTCTGGTTGGGGGGTGGTTACTAGGTGGGGAGAGAATACTTCAGGAGTGCAGGAAAAAGGGTAGGGCCATAACCTCAGTGCTATGTCTGGCTCTTTCCACAAGAAGCGCCATGGAGTCAGGCAGGTGTCACAGCTTACTCATTCATCTCTAGTGCTCGCACGGGTCAGCAAAAGAGGTGAAATAGATGTTCTAGCACCCCTACTTCATTCCTTCAGTTTTCAAGTCCAACTCGGCTTGAAGAGACACCTCTATTCCCAAGATGAGGGACTTCTAAGTACCAAGAAGACTGATGAGACAACAGACGGCCACTTCCCATCTCAGAAATGTTGATGTGTCCAGGCCTTTAAGAATTACTCTGTCCACACCCTCTCATGAGTCACAGGCATGAATGCTACCTACTTGCATAGGCAAGTGTCTCCCTCTGCCCCCCCACCACTCCAGGCCCACCTGGAATCACGTCAAGAACAGCAGTGCTCCTAACTATATATGGTAGACCTTCTCTTCTCCGTCTCCTTCACCGACGTCTAATCCAGTATTCAAGTGTCCCAGGGTGTTGCGACGAATGATCTCCCAGCCCCGGTGACTGTTGCTGCTGTGGGAGGTGGTGCGGGACAAAGAAGGGGTCGGGAGGACCGGGTAGGTTCTGGCTAGAACCCCACTTTCAAGCAAAGAAGGTTGTTTCTCAAAAAGATGCTCTTGTCCATCCTCCTTATCTGAGTTCTTGAAAGCTTCCACGTAGCGAAGCACTTTGAAAGAATTCTGGTCATGGTGGTTCTCAACTCTGAAGAGGGAAGAAAGGGAAAGGACTCAGTTGGGTGGGGAGGAGCAGAGGTGAATGGGGCACAGGTTGGGCACAGGATCAAGAGGAATTGGGGAGGAAGAGACCAGAATTGAGGCAAGAAGAGTGTCTAGCATCAAGTGAGCGGAGTGGAGTAGAATGGAGGGTGAACTGCGACACACACCAGAGAGGTATTTAGAAGGCAGTAAGGTGTGTGTGTGTGTGTGTACGTGTGTGTGTGTGTGTGTACGTGTGTGTGTGCACGTGTGTGTGTGTGTGTGTGTGTGATGGTGGGGTGAACATCAATGAGAATGAAAGAGAAATTAGAATCAAGTAAAAGATAAATGTTTCACAAGGATGAGGAGATACAGTTCAGGACATGAATGAGATGAGAGCAAGGTCAGGACTTGAGGGTAATAGATGAAGGAGCTTTGAGGCATGAATAGACAGAAATGGCGATCAGATGGGAACAAGACCTGAACACATTAGGTAACCCATGGCCACATCTGAGCATGGACTCAGACACATAACTTTTCACACATTACTGCCCTGCTGTCTACACAGCCTGGCAAGCAGGTATGAGCGCTGCTTTTCCTCCCCACTTGGGCTCCACTCTCCTTCCCCAACAGGAGAACGCAGTCTCACTTTACAGACTGATGATGTCTCCTTTAGGGACAATTTGGGGTCTCAAGACCCTGACTGTGGAACTGGTCACACCTGTTCCCAGGATCTCAGCACTTGCTTTTACAGCTCACCCCCATTCACTGGTACTCACCGCAGGAACCAGCGGTCCCCCAGGCCATACTCGCACCCACAGATCCCTGACCGAGGCCACAGGAAGCGAGGCATCTTCCTTTCTAGCATCACTGTGGTGGCCACCACCTGGAAGAAGAGGAGAGGTAGAGAAGGGCTCTGAGAGATGCGCGAGGTTCCGAGAACACCAAGACCACGACAGAGGGAACGGAAAAGACCCTGTGGGACAAAGACACCAGAGGTCAGTGGAGATGACAGCCCCTGGTCCATCCCCTGGCCTGGGCAAGCCACCACACTCTCTGCTTTAACTCATCATTCCGCATAAAAGGAAACAGAATATATTTTATGAGTATTTTGATTAAAAAGGTGATCTTTAAATTCCTATTCAGACTCATCGAAAATGAGTCACTCTAAACTAATCTCATTTCCTTTTCAGAATAAAGCCATAGACCAATTATCTTGATGTGATAAAGGAATTAAATAGAATCTCTCTGATTTGGGGATGGAATGATGAGACTATAGGTTAGGGAATTTGCAGCAAATTAGATATTCATGTCTTAAGAAATGGATGGGTTAATGACAGAAAACTTGGCAGGGGATATGCTAGAGGCATGTCATCTGCTCTGTTCTTTGCCCAGCTCTCATTAATTACTTAGATGAAACATAGAAAACAAGCTTATCAAACATGCCCATAACACAAAACAGGAAGGGATGTGTAATGTGCGAGGTAACAGAAGTAATAGAAAATGATGTCACCTGGCTGGAATGCTGGTCAAAAACCAACACTGTGAAATTCAAGAAAACATAAATATAAGATCCTACATTTATGTGTAAGAATCAAGTACTTAAAGTGCCTCTTCTTAGCATCTTCTTCTTCTCTGTGACACTTGTACTACTGTCCTTGTACAACTTGCTACAAAGTCATTAGTTTAATGTCTATCTACCCAATCAGACTGTAGGCTCCAGGGCTGCATCTGTTGTGTCTAACTTGTGTCCCCTGCTCCTGGACAGTTTTTACCACACAGCAGGTGCTAAATATTATTATAAAATGAATGAAAAGTTTGAGGCAATACTTGATATTTGAATGGTACTCGTGGAAGAGCTGGGTTAGGAGGAAAAGACAGGCCAAAGAATGGAATTATAGAAAAATAGTTTTACCTTAAGGAACACAGACCTTCCTAATAGTAAAAGCTTTCAACCTATGAAAAACGCCCCCTCCTATTAATCACTACCCTAGTCCACAGAATAAGGTCCTAATCAGCATTAAAGAAGATACTTGTGGCCTTCTGACCAATAAATTATTGTATGTTCATCAGGAGTTCAACTAGAAGACCACTAAAAGCACTTCTATCTAAAATTATATTAGTCCATGATAATACAAAGAAAAGATGAAGGAGAAACATGGAATTGTAGCAGCAACTAGAAGGTAAGGTCCAAATTAAAAACTAGACCATTTAAGAACAACACAATTTCCACCATATACAGATGACATGGCAATATACTTAGAAAGCCCTAAGGATGCTACCAAAAATATTAGAAATAATAAATGAAGTAAAGTTGCAGTCTACAAAAGCAATATACAAGAATCTGCTGCATTTTTATATGCAAACAATGAATTAAAAGAAAGAGAAATGAGGAAAATAATAATCCATTCATGATCTCAGCAGAAATATTAAAAACAAAAGCCCTAGGAATAAATTTAACCAAGGGAGCGAGGATCTGAAAACTATAAAACAGTACTGAAAGAAACTGAAGACACAAAGAAACGGAAAATACTCTGCTCATGGACTGAAGAAACAATGGTGTTCAAATGCCCATTTTACCTAAAGCAATACACAAATTCAATGCAATCCCTATTGTGATTCTTTACAGAAATAGAACAAAAAATTCTAAGACTTTTATGGAACCACAAAAGACCTCAAAAAGCCAAAACAATGCTGAGAAAAAAAACACAAAAATGGAGGTACCATGCTCCCTGACTTCAAACTATGCTACAAAACTGAACTAATCAAAATAGTATGTTGCTGGAATAAAAACAAGCACACAGATCAATGAAATAAAATTGAAAGCCCAGGAAAAAAAACACACATACATGGGCAACTAATTTATGACAAAGGAGCCAAAAGCATGCAATGGAGAGAAAGCCTTTTCAATAAATGGTGTTGGGAAACACGGACAGCCACAGGTAAAAGAATAAAACGAGGCACTAGCTTATATCATACACTAAAATCAACTAAAAATGGATTAAAGATTTGATTATAAGACCTGAAACCATAAAACACAGATAAAAAAATAGGAAAAACTCCTTGATATTGGTTCTAGTGTTGTCAGTCAGGAGTCAACCTCCAACAGAAAGAGACCATGGAGAATATAGACAAATGGGATTTCATCAAACTAAAAAGCTTCTGCACAGCAAAACAAACCATCATTGAAACAAAAGGCATCCTACTTAGTGTGGAAAGATATTTATAAACCATATATCAGAAAAGTATTAATATCAAAAAATATATAAACAACAACAAAAAAACCAGCAATCCAGTTAGAAAATGGGCAGAGGATGTAAAAAGACATCTCACCAAAGATGTGCAGGTGGACAGTAGATACATGCAAAGATTATTCTACTTTATTTATATAAGGAAAATGCAAGTCAAAACTACAGTGTGATTTCACCTCATGCATGCTAGAATGGTTATCATCAAAAAGTCAAGCAATAATTCACATTGGCAAGAATGCAAAGAAAAAGGAACCCTCGTCTGCCCTTGGTGGGAAAGCGAGTCAGTGCAGCCATTATGGAAAACAGCATGGAGGTTCCTCAAGAAATTAAAAATAGAACCACCATATGACCCAGTGGTCCCACTTCTGGGTAGTCACTTGAAGAAAATGAAAACACAATTCAAACAAACATAGGCACCCCTCTGTTCAATGCAGTACTATTCACAATACCCAAGATATGGAAACTGCCTAAGTACCCAAAGATGGAGGAGTGAGCAAAGAGGATCACACACACACATACACACACACACACAGAGGAATATTATTCAACCATAAAAAGATGAAATCTTGCCATTTGCAACAATGTGGATGGACATGAGGGGATTAGGGTAAGTGAAATAAATCAGGAGAAACACAAATACTGTATGATTCCATGCATGTGGGACATAAAGAAAACCCAAACAATCCTTTAGACTCTTGCAACAGAATGGTGGTTATCAGAGGAGAAGGAAAGTAGGAGGGAATGGTAAAAGGGGAGGACTGGTTAGTGACAGAGGGTGACTGGACATTCGGCAGTAGGTGTGTTAAGAAAATGTAATGTACACAATATTGTAAACTAATGTTACTTCAATTAAAAGAGAACAAGATGATGTCTAGTTCCCACTGGATTCATGGATGACTCCTAGACCAACATTCCCTGGCGATCAGATCGTGGGTGTTGATCCTACCCCAGCCTACCATTTTCCCTCCTTCTGTTCCCTTCATCTATTTGAATGTCCCTGGGGTGATGGCCTCACTGAGCTGCTCTGTGACTCTCCTAAGAGTTGATTACTGTGACATATACCACTTTGATTTTTCTCTCCATCCTCTGTCTCTTTGCCAGACTCACAGTAATAAACTCACCTGAGCCCTCCAGAGCTCATCCTGTTCGTGGGCCACCCGCCAGTGGGTGTCGCCCATCATGGCAATGAATAGGTTGAGCATGAGCAGCGTGGCGATGATGGCGAAGGCAAAGTAGACAATGCCATACATGAAGGGCAGGTCCACATCGTAGTTGGCAGGTCCGTCAATGATGGTGAGGAAAAGCTCGAAGGTGCTGAACAGGGACATGGGGTAATCGTAGAAATGGCCCAGATTGACTGGATTCTCAGTCTGGAAAATGATATAGAATGCTGCTCCGCCCAGCACGAAGCCATGGAGATGGGAAAACAGGGAGGTATCATCAGCATCCTGGTTAGCATTTATTCTGCTCCACTGTTGATCTTCGTACGTTGACACACCCACACATACACTTACCCATAATGTAGATGTGTGAATGTACATGGAAGTCACATATACACACACCCCCACACACATAAATAACTCAACAATAATAAAAATACAACCCAATTAAAAAATGGGCAGAGGATTTAAATAGACATTTCACCAAAGAAGACAGACACATATAACTATGTTCTACATTGCTTATTGTTAGGAAAACACATTATTTCACCTCGTACCTGGCTAATTCTATGATGTCTGTCTTCTGACCAAGTTCATCACTCTGGATAATGGTAAAGCTCAGTCATTTAGCAAAAAACAAATCTATCTGCCTATCTATCTATCTATCTATCTATCTATCTATCTATCTATCTACCTACCTATCATCTATCACCTAACTGAATTTTGCATTTTATGAAACCAAATATTTAAGACAAGTTGTTACAAGAATGCATGAAATCTTTAATTTCCAACAATTTTAAAGAACTGTGCATGTGAAAAGGTAAAAGAAAAACATCTTTTAAAAAATACCGACAGCCTCTAAACAATCATCCATCACTCTGAGATTCCCTGAGTGAACTTGGACCATCCTGGAAAGGATTTCCCTCCTCAGTGTGCAGCCTACTGGTTGATAATGGGCACTAGTTACAGCATTAGAACCCCTCTGTATGGGGAACTGAAATGTAAACAAGATGATCTCAAGAGCAGAAAGGGAGTCTATACCAAAACACTGCCTTCTTACGTACTAAAGAAAAAAGTAAATACCAAGGGTCCATTTGTAAGCTGTCTATGTAGAGATGCGGATGGGGTAGAGGGTGGAAAAATGGGTACCTGAGGCTAGAATTAAGTCCTCAGCCAATGTCATTTTTGGAAATAGAGACTTTAAGTGAAACAGCATTGAATGAAACCAGGTCTTCCAATAACATCTGTTATTCAACATCATCCCCAACTGTTTTTTTTTTTTTTCTCCTCAATGTTACAACAAAATGACGTTATCTGAGGACCTGCTTAGTGAGCAAAACAGGCATCCTGCCACGATTTTAGCCTCACCCAGTTCAAGTGTTGGTGCCCATTTTGGGGTTCACGTGGATGGGAATGCCCAACAAACAGGGATCCATCCCCAAGGCCTGGAGTGGCATCCTTTGTACTAGCCATGGTGTTTTAGAGTTGGGGGTTTTCAAATACTGCCTAGGACACCCCCTTGCCATGAACGGGCAGCTGCAGCCATGGAAGTCTGGAAGACGAGTTTCAGCTTTTTGCTCTTCCTTACTCTTTCCACCTTTCCCTAAGGACTTTCTTCTACTTATTCACCCCTGATCCCTCCCTCTGGCTCTTCCTGTTATTTTTTGCTAGGTTCCTGTCTCTCCTCCTGGCTCTCTGCCAGAAGCCCTTGGGTCTTAACCAAGTCCCTATTTGCCCTTCTTTCCCCAGCTCTGCACAGCACTTCTTCTCTTGTCCTCCCTTTTTCTTCAAACTCTGCAAATGCATTTCCTGTACATCCTTTTTCAAATTATGTCCTTTTCTCTCAACTTTAAATGGCAGGAAAAAATAGCATGATACGTGCTACTGAGTGCGCTATGTTACTCCTTCTGAAGTGTAGACATAAAAGAGTTAATTACCATGCTACCTCTGTTTGCCTACCTAGTTTTCTGAGCTCCACAACTGGCCAGTCTTTCCTGTTTAAAGTCTCTCTCTCCAAAGCCCTTTTTCAATCTCTGCTTTAAAGATCTTGCAGCAGTTAGTCAACACGAGTGCTCTTGACCCAGAAATTCCGAGCACATGGGGCTGCCTTCTAGGCAGGCTGAGTGGCTCTGATCTATGGATGTGGGTGTGCTTCTTGACTCACATTCTACCACGGGATTAAAAAAAAAAAGCAAAGGGGAGTGGAAATGAAAACTGAGAGCAAAAGTGAGAGGGAACATTCTGGAAAACTGGATCTGATGATCTAGTGGAGGAGGCTGTAGTGCTCTTACCTGAGGCAAAGCCCAGGATAACCACAGCCATCAGCCAGCAGAAACGCATTAGGTCTCCAAAAATCATCTACAGGAGACAGAGAAGGGGAGGGAGCTGGGACGATCCTTTCTCCACCAGTATCTCAGCAGCAATTGGGGAGATGCCCAGTGTCCCACCAGTTCATTTTCCCTTTTGCTCCCACTCCCTCCATCTGTCTGGGAAGGTCATGTGGCTGAAGCCAGAGGAAGATGGGGGGCTAGCACCCACCTTCTGGATCATGATGGTGAAGGGACCCAGCATCTGGAATCCTCGAGCAAAGTACATAACACTGCACCAGCCCAGCACCAGGGCGATGGATATGGGCATGACCTCCCCATTCATGTCGGCCAGTCGCATCACCATGGTCACCAGCACCAGGAAGGCATAGGTGATGCTGGGGGATTAGGAGCAAGGAGTGAGAGGAGGGCTGGAGATATTCTAGGTTTCCCCCACCATGGTGATGCCTTGCGTGGCACCACACACTTGATTTTTACTTCTAAATCCCACATACATGTCTACTGGAGAGAACTCTCTGGAGGAGGGTTACCTGAGTTCTGTGTCTCAGACAGATGCAGAATGGAGACCTGGAACAATTCTGGTGAGGGAGGACAGAGGAGAGGGAAGGACACTCACATGATGACGTGGAACGGTCCCCCGAGGACAGTCTGTCCGAAATAGCGAGAGGCCCCAACCCTGAAGATGTCAGGGATCTGGAAAGAGGTAAAACAAAAAGACAATGTAGACAGCAGCTCAGCCGGGGATTCAGGTGGATGGACCCCCCACCCCGTACCTTACCTCTAGGAGCAAGATGACCACTGCCCCAATGACTGTCACCAGCTCCCCCACCAGTCGGAACTTATCCTGCTGAGTCACATAGGCTTCCTACAGCGAGAGGGGGAGGAATTCAGGATGAGAAGAGCTTTCTGATGAGCTGAGATTCAAGTCCAGTGGGGCAATGCTCTAAAGCAACTAAAAGCTACCTTGGAAGAGATCTCCCCAATCACCATCGCCCTAGCACCATGGCATTTGGCACGTGGCTAACTCTGTGATCAGGATCTTTGTCTATGAATTCCAGGCTTAATATGTGTTACATATGCCAATGACTTGCGCTCTCAACTAGCACATCAGCACATACATGCTGATCTCATTGTGGTCCCCAGCAGGTAGAACAGACCATCAGCATATCACAGTATGGATATACAGCACCTATAGGCTCTACAAAACCCTGAATCAGTCACTAAACCTCCCTGAGCTTGACATTTCTTATTTGTAAATTGGAGACTAGAAAGGCTACCTCCTAAGGTTCCTGTGGAAGTTAAATTAGATGGTGGATTTGGATGTACTCTATGAGCTATGAAGCACAATAGATACATTCCTTGTGGCTTATTATGAGTTTGCAATAGACAAAAGGGCAGAAAGGGCTAGAGCTCCTGGATGGGTTTTAGTTCTGAACAATAAATGAGAAGGTGTGGCCCACGGTCAAGAAGATAAGACCATCCTCCTTCTGTAATATGACTTGGGAGCGAAAGGTCTGCAACTCTACCCAGAGGTAGTGAGAGATTTCAGGAATCACAATCCTGAATTTTTTTGAATTTATGAATCCTCTGAGAATATCACAAAGATTATGGACCCTCTTCCCAGACAACTGTGTTCATCTGTACACAATTCCCACATGAAATTGCAAACATAATTTCAAAACATTCAAGTATCTGTTAGGCTTTGGGAACTCTGTACTCAAGGTTCTATTTCTGAAGAGATGTGCCTAAGACAAGAGTTGAGAGTCCCTGGGGAGAGTGGGAAAGTGGATGATGTAAGTCAGGGAGGAGGTGACCTCTCATTAGGCATGAAGAACGCTAGTCATCTCTGCTCTGCTAATAAACTGGAACCCCAAGTGTTCCTCCGCAGGCCACACAGGACTGTGCTGGTGGGTCCAGTGAGAAAAGAGTCTTTGAAAGAGACAGAGATACCATGTGTTGGGTGGCGATCTATGGCCTAAAGGAGCACCCCCAAGAACGTAAGGCTGCTCAGAGCTTGAATCATCCCAGGAGAAGTCAAGGATATGACCAGTAAGAGAAATGAGGCAAGACTTCTCAACGATGGTGGAAGTTTCAGGTCATCACATGGGATTGGAAGGGATCAGGAAAGTGCTGGGGCCTGTGAACAATATGATTTAACAATCTGGGATGAGTTTCAGTCATGTTTCTGCTGTTGTTGTTCCAAGAATCAAGTTCTGTCAACTTCTCTGACACTGATCTTTCTTGAAAAATTGAAGTTTTCCCTTTATCATTTTTGGGCAGCTTCCCTGTTGTCTTGCTCCTGAGGAAACTCAGAGCTCCTTTTTGTCCTCTATGCTAGCAACTCTCGCTGAATCTCTGCTCCTCCATCCTGAAATTCAATTCATGGATCTTGTTCTTTCCCTTTATCTTACCCTTCCTATACCACCTCTCTCTCATCGTAAGTCATTCGAATTTCACTTGAGAATGCGGCAGTAATAGGATAAATAGTAAATGTGTTACCTACAGAAATAAGATTACATTGACTGTAGAGAGCACAGAGACGCAACTATGTGCCTGGCCTGTACAATTTCTTAAAAATTATTTTTAAAACTTTGTTTTTTGGCTGAGTATGTCTGGAAATCTGCCACCAACTTCCTTGGCTCAATTAAAAAGAAAATGATGTGGGCACAGGTTTGGACAGGAGAGTTTTGGGGATCAGAGCACCCCTAGAGGACAAGCGGAGAGTGGCACCAGTTGCTCCCTCGAAGGATAAAAAGGTACAATTCCCTAGTGGAGAATGTTGGGGACAGTTTGTGTCACCAGACCTCCTTCGAGGGCTTCCTCTCACCGCACCCCTCGGCTTGTCCTACAGATTTTGTTACAAGTGGGAGCTCCCCTGCATAGCTTCACCAGTGAGTAAATGACCCCAAATTTTTGCTTCCACTCCATCTGGGTTCCTTGACTGCCCTCCAGTAGCAGCCTCCTCCACTCTGTCCTAGGCTTCAGGGGGACATGGTCTCCCCAGAGCCCCCTTCCTTGCTGCTCCCCCCCCCCCGCCCCCGCCAAAAACCTTTGTGCAGAATTTACATCTGTTTTGTTTTGCTTTATTTTGTTTGCTTTTAACTGTTCTCGCTCTTTCTGGAAAACAAAAGATGCTCTATGTGTTGTAATAGAAATAATGGTAGTTCCCACCACTAACAGCAAAAGCCCCAACTGTGTATATACGATAGAATATTAATCAGTCAGAAAAGAAGGAAATTCTGCCAATCGTGACGGCATAGACAGATGTAGCGGGCATTATGCTAAGTGAGATAAGCCAGACAGCGAAAGACAAATACTGCATGGTATCGCTCGTGTCTGGAATCTATAAAGATAAGTCGGTCTTAGGAACAGAATAGTGAAGAGAGAGAGTAGAATAGTAATTACCAGGGGCTGGGGTGTGGGAAGAAATGTGCGTAAACTAGGAAGTGTATAAACTTTCAGTTTAAGATAAATAAAGTCTGGGATCTATTGATTAATATGGTGATCAAAGTTGGAAACACCATATTATATAAGTAGAATTTGCTAAGATAGTGGACCTTAATTGTTTACACACACACAAAAAAAGATAAATATTGAGGTCATGTGTTAATTAGCTAGCTGGTGAGAATCCTCTCACAATGCATAGGGTAGCAAATCACTGAGATGTATAAATATCTTACAAGGTTATTTGCCAACTGTACCTATATAAAATCAAAAAAAAATAATGGCAGTATTGGGCTCTTGTGACCTTTCGCTTTTCTTTTAATTTTAAGGAGAATTCTAGTGTTTCGCTGGTGGCTCTTGCTTTGGAACAGCCATTCTTTTCAAAGTTGAGAATGATTTTAGTATTTTAAAAACCAGACAGGGACACTCAATTTTAACAAATGACTTTTTCTCATCTCTTGGACTGATCATAAGAACCACCCCCTAAGTAACCACCCTCATAGCTCTGGAACTTAACCCTAAACTCAAATTGCTAATGAATATTTCTGAATTTTGTTCTCTGGGGATTATGCTCAAGATTTTCTGTCTCTATTAAGAGGCTGACCCACCGCATTCTAGAGTTGTGCTCATTATGCAAAGGTTTTGGGGTCAAGTTTATGTTTGGCAAAGTAAATTAGCAGACACACTTCATTCTGGAGGGCCTGTCCTTCCGGTCTCCCAATTCTCTCTCCAATGCTCCCCTTCACTCAGTCTCCAGCAAGGCTGCCTTGATGCACACCCACACATCTATTACCCAGGTTCCCCTGCATCCATGCCCCTCTTTTAGCCCATGCCCCCACGCCTCTGCACTGGTCTAAAATGCAAAAATGCTAATGCCAACACATGGGACTTCTCTGTTTAATACCTTTCCCAGCTCCCAGTCTTCAGACTAAAAATGAAGAGGGAGTGTTCTTTAAATCCTTATCACAGAATTCAGTAGGTAATAGTTAATTGACAAAGACAGACAGAGGCTTATTTTCAGTAGTATGGAGGTAACAACAAAGGCGAGGCAGAGAGAGAGGTCAAAACTGGCTGCCTCCAGGGAATAAGACGCCCTCGCTGTCTTCACTACACCTGCCATTTGACTTTTGAATCACGCTTATTAATTCTTTTCATTAGAAGAGAAGGAAAAATAAGACCCAGATGCACAGCAGGTGATGTACGCGGCGCTTGCTGGTTGAGTTCCTGCCCCCAGGTCCCCACTCTCTCTGAGACCCGGCCACAGGGAATGGCCAGGGTGCACCACCCTTAAGCCAGGCTTTCCAGGACTTGGCTCCTCTCTTCCTTCGAATGCCGCCACCCCATTTCCCTACTTCACCTTCTTCCTTCTGGGTCTCCTTTTCCGCACCTCCACGCCCAGCTTAGGTGTCCTGTAGAAATGGGTGTTGCTTTCTGCTGACCACCCCTGCCCTGCACAACTCCCGGGACACCATGTGTTGCCAGGAACCCTAGCGCTCCCGAGAGCGGGGCGTCTTCCTCCTGCTTTTCACCCGCAGTGAAGAAGATAGCAGGTGTTCCATTAACAAGCAAGAAAGGGGAAGGGTGGGGCGGGAGCAGGGAGGAGTAGACAGAGTATGATCTGGGAGTGGCAGAAAGGAGAAAGAGGGGGAACTGGCAAACACGAAAGGGGGTTTCCAGACCCCACGTTCAAGGTCACCCAAGCAGGCCTGGCTAATAAAGTGCTGTGAAAATACTTATTCCTGCCCACCCCTTTCAAACTAAATGTCTTCCCGGGATGACTGTCATTCTTTACCTCATCACATGGCTGGGCATTTCAGGAGCTGTCAGCAACCAAATCCCTGTGGAGACTGGCCATTCATGCTTCGCTGACCTGGTGGGATTGCTGCCACTTACCAGCTGGCTGAGCTCCCTGCCTTGAAGGGAATGACCTGACGGGGTGGGAAGAGCAGAGCTGGGGGGCTGCTGCTGGGGAGGACAGGGGGCATAGACACCCCCCTGCCCTTGGGCAAGGAGTGGGAGGCACCAAGAACAGGTCTTGGAAAAGACCCTCTTGAGGCCCCAAATCTCAGGCTTACAAAGGAAGGACATTCCCAAGAAAAAGTCCTGCCAGCTGGTAATGAAGAGCGATCCCCTAACCACACAGGTTCCTCCTCACCAGGCTGCCCATCAGAATCAACTGGAAAGTGTGTCATTTAAAATGAACGGGAGGGCCTCCCTGGTGGCACAGGCGGTTGAGCAGGGCGCTGTGAAGCTGTCCACGGCCTCTGCAGTGCCGGTTCAATCCCCGCTGGCCTCAGAGCAACCCACATGGCGAGCAGACCTCTCCTGTCCCGCCCGCTGCTCCCCTCAGCAGTGTATTTTGTCAGTCTGCCTGTTCTGTTCCCCGCTCTGTCTCTGGTGAATCCTCTCACCCTCCTGCACATCTGGCCTGTACCCCAGTTCTTGTATAAATAAATAAATATTAAAAAAATAAAAAATAAAATGAACGGGAATCTCTGAGTCTTTCCTGCCACAGGTATCTCACTCACTCTGCATCCAACCCACTGCAAAGTGATGACACTTTGCCTTCAGCAAGTCTCCTGATGCTAACCCCTATGCTTGCACCCCACCACACCCCTAGGCAACCCACTATTCACTCTTGCTTGCTGCACTGTAATAGCCTCTTAACTTCTCTTCCCACAACCTCCTTGGTTCCCTCAGATCTGTTCTCCATCTTACAAAAGGGACTTTGCCAAGTCCCTCCCGTGTTTGTGGCCTTTTGAATTTCTTATCACCTTTAGGATAAAGAGTAAAAGCCTCAGATGGCCTGCAAGGGCTTATCTGATTTGGGAAGGATCTGCCTGGACAACCTCAGCTGGAAGCCCCTGTTCCAGCTCCCAGTACTCTAGCCAGACTGCTTTTAATTCTTAGATAATGGTGAGGTCCGTCCTGCCCCAGGACCTTTGTACATGCATTCTTTCTGCCTATAACTCATCTTTTACCTTCCACTTATCCACAGATCCTAGCTCAGGTCTATTCCCAGGGGAGCCCTCTCTCACCTTTCATAGTGCCTGCACCCCTGTTACATGCTCTCTCAGCACTCTGTTCTTTTTCTTATTGTAGGAAAAAAATCACATAAATTGTAACAACCACAGATTGCAATGAAACATCCAGTCACTTAATTCATATAAACTAGCCAGTAAACTCCCAAAGGGCAGAGATCAGCTGTGCTTTGCTTAGACCTTGTTGAATTTCCAGCAATTTAAGACAATGTCTGGGCTCTCCTAGGTTCTCCACAATTACTTATTTAATGAGGGGATTAGTGAAATACTTCTAGGGAAAGAACAGAGGAACGGTTGAAAAAATTTTCTTCCAGAAACAAAGAAAAACTGATGATGTGGAATCAATGCCTTCTTGCTGAACAGTGAGGAATCTGAATGAGCAGAGTGATTGGCTTAAATTAGGAACTTGGAACTGACTACATCTTAGAGGGAAGAGCAAGTTGTTCTCCATCCTGGATGAACATCTCTGAGACTCACTTCAAGGATTTCTTAAAAGTGCCAGTGTCCAGTCCTCAGCTCCAGATGTTTTCTGACATTCTGACTTATTAGGTGTGGCACAGCTCAGGAATCAGTGTTTTTCCAGCTCCCCATGTCCCTAATGAGTAGTATCAGTTAAAAAACACTGCTCGAGCAATAGCTAGGATCGACCCAAGGTCAGACAGCTGTTTGGTTTGGGAGTTAGAACTAAATCCAAGATGCTGAACTCCCAGACTTTGAACCTTCTGCTTCCCTGGAAACCTATGAGAACTAGTGCTACCTTCCTGTTGCTCTGCCTCTACCAGGTAGACACAGAGTAGAGATATGAACTCACTGTCATTAATTATTAGAGTTCTTGGGAAACCCTGGAAAAGGTTAACTTTTATGGCTGATTGTGGGGCATCTTAGCATGAAAAAGTCCATCGGGACAGCTCCAAAGCTGTACAGAGGCAAAGGACCTCCATCCCCACTTCTGTCTGCACTTGTTATCAGCTCATATAAATAAATGTTTTTATTTTCTTTCATGTCAACTGTCCTGAATCAGTGCTGTGTGCTGTTCTCATGGGCCCTGGTGACCACTCAGCGAAATAAGCCAGAAAGAAAAAGAAAAATACTGGATGGTCTCACTCATAGCAGGAATTTAGGAAACCTAAATAAGGTACCAGGAAAAAGACTAGTTGCAATAAAGGAAAAATCAAAATCAACAAGCAGCTATAAACCAGAGACACACTATGGGGGGGAGAGAAGAAGGGGGGATTAGGGTCAAAATAAGGGGGGTGGGAATTGTATGGGGACTATAACCAAGATGAAAATGCAGACATTGTGTAAAAATGAAAAATGATGTAAAAATTATATAAAATGATATTTAAAGAAATAAAAATAAAAAATTAGAAAAAAAGAGAGCATTTACTAGTATTTAATGAATCTGGTGCATCATGGAAGCAGAATCTTTCAAATCACTCTGATGAGTTTGGGAGCTCATGATCTAATCAAATGGATCTTCTACTGAGTACACAGAACAGCTCTTTACACTCAGGACTGAGCTTTCGGGGTAACATCAAAGAAGAGGGCTTTTTCACTGGTGTTCTTCACTACCCAGTCCTCGCAGCCACCATCCCGCCACCTTCCCCCACAAGGAAAAGAATATTTGAAAGTTAAGAGTTTTCTCTGGGTCAAAGTGGCTTTTATCTAAGTGGAAGGTGAAGGTGCAAAAATACTGACTTGGTAGGATGAAGGAATAGGGGAGAAATAAAAGGTGGGTATGTACACTTGGCTATACATATGCTTCACTTAGTCCTGAGGCAAGAGGAAGGGATCTTTTAAAGATAATTTAGACTCTCTGGGTCAGAGGACAGTGTTTGGACAGAGCTGGTCCTGCCCCCGAGAGAAAGAGGCACGTAAGGAGACTTACTGGTAACCAAAGGCTCAGTACCACCAACTTTTTGGCCAGAACTATCCACATTACAAATCCAGGAAATCCTCAAGTAAGTGGGACACAGAGAAAGGTTAGGAGAGAACACATCTGAGGAAATGTAGCCCGAAAGGCTGTGAAAGTCTTGGCACCCCAATTCCTTCCTGTCCATATAAACTGGGCAGGATTTCAAGTCACCCCCGGAACCTGGCTTCCCCACCATGTCCAGTTTGGGTTGCATGGATCCTCTCCCCCAGACTCCCTTGTAGCTCTGACATGGCAGCCCCCAGACTCAGACTTGCCAGCCACCCCTACTTGGTTGATGGATCCCTGCAGACACGAGCATACTGCGTGTCCTCTGGGAAGCAGAGATGCGTGGTGCGTTGGACCTACCTTGGGGTTCAGTCTGGCTCCTTGCCCTGTTCTTTCTCTGCTCATACCACTGTCTTTGGTCTACATGGCCCGGACTTTTTGCTCTTTGACAAGGCAGGCAGCTCATCAAATCACCCCTTTTCCTAGTCCAGACTGAGTTATCCTGGTAGCTGCCCCATCCTGCAGAGATGGAGCACAAATCTCCAGTCGCCTCGCTCCTGCTTGCCTGGCAAAATTCTTACTCTGTTTCTGGCTTTCTGCGCACATGCCCACATCTATTTTCTGTTATTTTTCAGGTCACTGGGACAAAACTTTTGGTTACCTTGGACAACCAGCCAAAACAATGTAGCTATATTTGCCATATATGCTCAGAAGTACTTGTCCAAATGGACTCATTCTACAACAGAAACTAAGTTTGCTCCCTCAACAGCTGACTCTTAACTCTACTGCGAGCCTTCAACCACCCACTTGATCCAGCCAGGTCCTTGAAGGACACCACGAATGTGGTCCAGGTCCTTGAAGGACACCACCAAAAGAAGAAAAATGACCTCAGAGATTATTTACTTGACCCTGCCACCCAACCCGGACGCCCTTCTGCAGGCTGTGGGACAGGTGGGCAGACAGCTGCCACAACATCGCTACTGCCCTGGTGTTGACAGTACACAGCAGAGAAGGCAGGCCGGAAGGGCTGTCTGTGTTGCCCTCACACACCAGAAACGAACTTGGAACCTGACTATCCTCCCTTTACTCTCATGGGGTTTCCCTTAGAAGTTCACACCATAAAGGACTGGACTGCTTGGTAAACTACAAGGAATCTCACAAATGTATGGTGTCCCTCATGCCAAGCATTCTTCCAAAGTTCATGAGAAAAGCCACATCTCTCTGGTCAAGCCTCTTCCCCTTATCTCATGTCTACTTGCTATCTGGGTGGTAAGGAGCCTGCAGCTACAGGAGTCCAGCAAGTGGAATCTTTCCAGAATGGCTGTAATCTTCCCCTCGGATACCCATGCTTCCGCCCCTCTTTGCCCACTCCAGAGAAGTCACCTGGAGTAGCTTCTGCTGGAGGATGGTGTTATCTCTGGGATCAGTGTGGTTGTCGTGCCGGAACTTGAGGGGACGGTAGACGCAGCACATGGTGAAGCAGACCATATAGAGCACATACAGGGCCCCCAGGGTGCAGAAGTACGGGCGCCCGTATTTGTTCCACTTGAAGCTCACCAGCTGTTTCACTGGGGTCTGCTCCAGGATCTCGCGTGCCTGCCATGGAGGAGAGAAGCTCGGTGTGACTGGCAGAGTGGGGGCGCGGGGCGCCATAAGCTGCATAAGCATCGTTCATCCAGTCAGCCATGTCCTTACAGACCACTAGCACATCTCTGCCATGGCCCAGCCCCGGTGCTGCAGGCTAACTATTACAGAAGTAAACACGAGACACTAGGGCACCATCAAGAAGCAGGGGTAGCTGCGTGGAGGGAGGGTAAGGGAAGCTCATTTTGAGATAAAGCAGCAGTTGCCAGGGCAGGGAGACACTTGCAGTCATTTGCAGGTGGGTGTGGTTTGGGGTACCTGTGGGGGGTATGGTGGGCAGGAGGTGTACTGGGTAAAGCAGATGAGGGCTAGATCATTCTACGGCATGAATGTTAGGGTAGGAAGTTTGAATTTCTTTTCCAAATGCCATGGAGGCAACTGGGAGTTTCACGCAAGGAAAAAAGTTTTCTTCTAGAACTGTGCACTAGAGAGCAGCAGCAGAGGCCACAGGTAGCTCGATGTGGCCATAGTCAAAGCCAGATGGGTTGGTGAGAGGTAAAGATACAAATGAGAGAGGGTGGGATGAGGCATCTAAGAAAGTAGAAAAGGACAAATTCAAAAACACACTGGAAGGATGAACCAGCAGCAAGAAGAGTATCTTTTCCACGGGCCCCAGAAGGAAGGCGAAGGACAGCAGGCAGTGGGCAGATGCCTGCGAGAGCAGGAAGTTGAAAGTGCTCCAGCCAGGGAGTCTGTTGTTGCCATAACATAGGAGTCTTGGTCTTCTGGTGGAACAAAGAACAAGCATTGAGGGAGACAGCGGTAGAGAGGAATTCTGATGGAACAGAAAAGGACTTGAACCAAGAAAGAATAAGTCTGTAGGCGAATGTTGGGAGCTAACTGCATCAGAGCTAAGGTTTGCTGGGAGCAATAGCCACACAGACGGTCTGCTCTCATTCCTAAGAAATCCTGCTCAAACGTCTACTTCCAGCCATACTTTCTGAGGAAGTCACTGGATCAATTTCTTCCAGTCATCAAACTACCTATAGTCTGAGTTTAATGGCTCTCTAGGAGCTTCTGGGAAATTGTCGTGGGCAGATAAAGGGCAGACATGATACCTTGCCGCTCCTTTGGAGGTTCCTGAAAGCTGAGAGCATTTTTCTCTCTCCCACAGTCTTCGCAAGTTTTCTTTCCCTTCAATTCAGTGCTGTCTGCCTGATCTGTGGGTTCTTCCCTCTGGCAAACTCTTTCTCCTCCTTGCCCCGTGATTCCCAGCTACACCTTGGAGACCCAGCTCAAGCACTTCCTCTGAGACATCTTCTCCTACGCATCCGAGACAGGTCAACTCAACCTCAAGTTGGCAGACACTGCAGAGCACAGTGTCAAGGGACTGGAAGTGGGGAAAGTTGATGGACAGGAACTGTGTTTTATTTATTTCCATATTCTGAGTTCCTTGTCTAGCAGGTGCTCAGTATGTTAAATGGGTGGATGGATGGCTGGGTGGATGATTGGATGGTTACTAGAAACTTCTATATGGAGAGTTCCTCACTAAAATGTTAGTATGAGTGAGGTCAGCCGAAGAGACTAGGGTTAAGCAGAGGGATAACATAGTGAGGAAAGGGGTATACATTGGGCTTTTCTCCCAAAGCCCCCAGGGGTCTGTCTTCATCTCCATCTATTACAAACCCAGGATCTCAGTAGATGGGGAGGCTATGCCCAGACCCCTAGCAGCCCCTGACTCTCTGCATCATCATACCTCCCGCTTCTTGGAGGAGACCACGAGTTCTAGAAAGGACACCTCCTCTCCCCAAGAGTCGATCTCCGTGAGGTCGTAGAGCGTGGAGGTCAGTGGCCCGTAAGTCCACTGGATGTGCTTCCGCCTCTGCATCAGGTGCTGGAACATCTGGGAGAACACAGCGCTGAGTGGGATGGTCATATGTGAGGGGCTGGTCAGGGACACCCCCCTGAAGAGGGTTGCTACCCACATTGGGGCTGAAGGACATTCTGTGATTAGCGAGCTCTATTTATATAAACCTCCTCCTACACCTCCCCCCCCCCGCACACACACACATCATTATCTTTCCCTCCACAGACTCTATAAAGATCTGAAAGAAAGGAATGGGCAAAGGGGGAAGAACTTTGGATTACCAGAACAGATAGTCTACAGCTGGGCTCCCAAATCCTCCTAAGTCAGTGATTCTCAAGGCTGAGAATCTTAGGGGAGCAGGAAGTAAGGGTCCCCCACCCTTTGGGTGAATTTGAGAAGGGTCGTCAGCAGGCCCAGGAGGGGGGTGGCCACTCACCACGGTGTTGCCCTCCACCCCGGCCAGCTTGAAGGGGGTGAGGCCCTGGTGGTTGGGCACCAGCTCCAGGGACTGCAGGTGGTCCCCGCGCCCGTCATAGGACAGCAACAGGCTGTACATCTGGCAGGCGAAGGTCTTGTTGGGTTGGAGGATGAGGAGGTGCAGCACCGTGTTTCCTGGGGGGCGCGGGGGCACGTGACCATGGGCCTGAGGTCCCTGAAACCCACAGGGGGCTCCCCAGGCCCAGGCTGCTGGCCCCACCCTCCCTAGCCCCCGGCCCTCCCCCACCGCAGCCTCACCCAGGGCATCCTGGGCGCGGATGTCAGCTCCGTGCTCGATGAGCAGCCGCACAATCTCCTCGTTGCCCACGCAGGCAGCAAAGGACAGAGGGTGCTCCCCTGGGGGACGAGGGGCCATGGCCTGAGAGCCAGGACCCCAGGGCAGACCCCAGGGCTGGCCTCCTCCCAGAGGCAGGGACGGGGGTTGGTGGGGAGGGGGGCTCTGGCCTCTGGCCTTCACCCTTGTGTGGGCTGACCCCAGGCCTTTCCCATCCTCCCAGGCGTGGAGCCCCCCTCTGCCCCCAGCCCTGGGCCTGGCGCTCACCGAAGTAGATGAGGTTGCGGGGGCTGTAGTGGAAGGCCAAGCCCGTGGCTCTGGCGGAGACGCTGGCCCCGTGGGCGAGCAGGGCTCGCACCAAGTTCACATTCTGGTTCACAATGGCTATGTGCAGGGCGGTCTGGCCTGGCCCGAGAGACCCTCGTCAGGGCTCCGTCCCCCATTCTCTCAGGGACACAACATCCCCCTGGCTTGCAGGAGGGGGTCCCTGCGTGACCCGTGAGTTGGTTTCTGCCCGGGGCCCAGCAGCATGGGCTCAGGTGGTCCCTCAGGTTGTCCGCTTCCTCTCGGCTGGGGGGCAGGGGGTGTATATGTGGGCACTCTAGGGTCCCTGAGCAGGAAATCGACTTGTGTCTTCGGCGAGCATGGGATGGTTGGGAAGGAAATAACAAATGACTCGTGGAAGTCGTGAGAGCTGAACACCAAGACCAGACTTGGGCATCTCAAGGGAGACCTTCCCCATCCCGCCTCCGCACACGCCGTGAGAGAGGCCATCCGCCCTCCCGCGTCTGTCCCAACTTGCCTTCATTGCGGGCGCCTCACCTACAAATGGCTCGCACGTGGTGGGCTCCTTGACGAGCTGCGGGGCCGCCTCCATCAGCACCAGGGCGGCCTCCAGGTTGTCGTAGAGCGCGGCGATGTACAGGGCCGTCTCCCCCAGGGCCCCTGGAGTGGAGGAGATGGGGCATCAGCTCCTCCCAGAGTCCCTGCAGGGACGCCCGTGGCCCTGTGCAGACGCCCTGGGGCCTGGGGCCTGAGGCAGGCGCTCCTGCCCTCTCTCCCAGTTAAATGCTCAGCCCACCTCTCTGCCGAAAGTCACAGGTTCGGTCAAGCAGAAGCTTCTTCAGGACACACAGGTCATTGTCCTTGGCCGCACGGAGCAGTGGAGACTCTCGAATACTGAGAGGGAACAGGAGCAGGTAGAGACAGCGTGTCAGAGAGGCTGCGGGCAGAGACGGGAGCCGTCCCCTGGCCGGGACAGACGCGAGTCACGCCCCGTGTGCTTGGGAAGCGCCGTGTCCTGGAATCCAGCAGAGGTCCCGTCTGCCTCAGGCTTCCAGCAAGCTCTTAGCAAGGCGGGGAGCGTGGCTCAGCTGGGTGGGGGCTCAACAGCCTGCAGCACACCGAGGGAGGTGGGCTGGGGTGTGCAATGGGTGGTCCCGAGAGGAGGCCATCAAGCCTGGTTGAACTAGCCTCTGCTGAGTGAAAGGTTCAGGAACCTGAGGAGTCGGGCAGGTGAACAGAGGAAAATTCTACTGAGATTTTCATCCCTGCTCTCAGGCCGGCTGAACCGGCTCCTTAGCCAAGGGGAATTTGGGGACAGACCACAGCTGTTCAGAGGGAGACTTGTGGCATGACTGGGCTTTAACTTAGGACTCTGGGCTGTTTAGACATGCAGTGTTCTGTGTGTGCGTGCATGTGTGTGCGCGTGCGTGTGCTGGGGGGTTCTTTTCTCTGCTTTCTCTGGGAACCGAGCCCTTAGAGCAGGAGAATACCTTTCCTACAGTTCCTCTGGGGGTTAACGGGCCCCCAAGCTGGATGACCCCAGTGAGAGAAAGCCGACCCTCCTGGGCAAGGGTGCGTGGCTCCGCAGGCGAGCACAGGGCCGCGTCAGGTTGAGGGTCATGAGGGAGAGATGAAGGGCTGACATTCCCGTCATGTGCCCCCGGCACCCCTATTTCTCCTCTCTTCTAATGACCTCATAGGAGGGGGCAGGAGAGATAAGTTTTATTTAAATTAAGACACTTTCGCTCTGAAGGCAGAGCCCTTTAGGGAGGGGGTCTCAGGCGAGACCAGCAGTGGGGCACCTTGGCACACCAGGCCCCCAGCCCAGGACAGGCTCTCCTCTCTCACCCCCACCTCCTGGCCTTAGTCCTATCCTAAAATTGGGAGGGATGTGGGAGGTCACAGGTCTCACTGCGGGGGCCTGGGATGGGGGTGGGCAAGCCAGCAAGAGTCTTTCCAGAATGAAGACTCAGACTGCACCCAGGGTGAACTGCACAATTGTGGAGGCCCAGTGCAAAGTGAAAATGCAGAGCCCCTCGTTCAAAATTATTGCTCAAAAGCTACTGAGACTTTCCATATGATGACAGTGGCGCATGAAATCAAGCACAGGACTGCTCCGAAGCCGGGGCTCTGGCAGCCTCCTGCCTTGCAGCCAGCCCCAGCTGAACCCCCGATCTGCCCAGGCAGTTCTCACATAGGAGACAAGTCCCCTAAAACAGTCCAAGGAAAAGGCCTGCCTTCAGGAGGAGTCCCTGCCTCAGCCGCTTCTCCACTGCCTGGACTTGGGGGTCAGCCAGGATGTGATGCTCTGGGGGCGCCCACTGCCCATGAGCAGAGGTATCCCGCGGGCAGGCCTGGGCCTTCTCCAACTGGAGCCTCCTTTCTCGCACTCCCTATACACAGGACACACTCAACAGAAGATGGAGGAACTGAAGTGAGGATTCCCCAATATCCCCGGGGCTTCCCTCCTCAGGTGTCACCCCAAACCAAGCTCTGCTCCCCGTTATCAGTCAGCTTCCCTTTGTGCTGAGGGTGATTCTTCTTTCTCCCACCAACAGCTTCTAAAACCCACAAGACTTCATTCCTTTCCCAGCAGCTTGCTCCCCACCTGCCTGTCTCCACCCCCGCACACCCTGGCTTCTTCTCTCTGGTCCATTTGGGGCCCCTGATCCCCCCTTCTATCAAGCAGACAGGCGAGAGACTTGGTACCATTCTGTGCCTGCGCCCATCTCCAGTCAGGGCTCCCTGAGTCCAATGCATTCCACACAAAGAGGGGCACCTGGGGTTTTGTAACTGGAAGGTTAGGAGGGAAGAGTCCCTTCCAGTGCCAGGTGCTGGATTCTGGGTGCCAAGAATGCGGGGACCAGGCGGGATGCAGTGGCTGGGCCCTACCTCTTCTGCTGTAGCATGTGGACCTCATCCAGGTGCTGGTCCCAGTCTTGCTCTCGGGCCAGCCAGGCGGTCAGCAGTCTCTGGAGCTGCAGCCAGGGCCCCTTGGCCTTGCACGGAGGAGCCCCCATGTCGTCTCCTTCCAGGCACTGGCAGGTTATGGAATGTGGTGAAAGGAGCAGGTCCAGGACTCAGAAGCAGCTCGGAGGGGGCGGGGTCTGTTTGCGGTCCGACTGAGAGTGAGAGTATCTCCTTGTGACCTGTGTGCAGGGTGCGGCTTGTCGCTGTGGGGTGTGTGGGGGTGGGTACCGGGCTGTGTGTGTCTGTGTGTATGCTGAGGGGAGCGTGCACTTGCCCCGAGGGGCTGCTCCCTGCCAGGACAGTGGCAGCCACTTACCTGCAGAGGAGGAGCTCTTTCTAGGGTCTCAGTCCCGACCTGGAGCCTGCCAAGGGAGGGGACTGTGCAGGCAGTTGGGGGGGTGGGGCAGAGGAAGCTGGGGAGGGGAGTGAGGGTAGAGCTTGAAAGGTGTCCCACAAACAAGGTAAGGGTTAGTGGGGTGCAGGAGAGAAGGAAGGGGAACCCCTCTCTGCTTTGCAGTCAGGGCCTCCTGGGTTGAATGCTGGTGCTCAGCCTTGATATACATCAGGGAGGTGATGCAGGGAGTAACTGTCGTTGTGAGCCTGACCCCAAAAGCTCACAACTGCTGTGTCTCCTTCCTGGGCTCCAACCCCCCGCCATCCTGCTGCTTCTCTGAGTCGTAATCAGCTCTGCCCTCAACCCTGCAGCCCCATCTCAGAGGCTGTCCTCAACCTCTCTCCTCAGGACCCCCGCACTGATTTCTCTTCCCTGCAGCTCCTTGGAGCCCCCGAGAAAGGAGATCCCCAGGTAGGAAGCTAGGGACCGAACAGAGGTGCAGGATGTGGAAAGCCATGCTTGGAAGCCCCCCTGGGAATGAGCCAGCAGAAGAATGAGCGGGAAATTAAGGCAGCCTGGAGTTATTTTATTCTGACAGCTTCCATTTATCTCCCCAACTGTCCAAAAGCCTAGACACAGCATTGAGTTGAAGCCCTTCGAAGACAGATGGGGCAGACAGGGAGAGGGTAGGGGCATCTGCTTTCTGCAGGAGACAGGAGGGAGAGCGGGTGATGACCAGGGTGGGCGGCAGGCTGGAACCGGCTGGTGAGTAGAAACTTAGCTCCAAACCGCATGACAGACTGTGGCTTCTTGGAACCTTCTGCCTAGAAAGATGTAAGACTTGGGTGGAGAGACACTGAGATCTGGCCCAGTGGGAGGGGGCTCTTCAGAAGCAGGGACCCCCCCCCCATTCTTTTGCTGTAAGATGGAGTTTCTCGAGAGATGAAGATGGCCAAAACAACCTCTGGAGGACAGAGCTTCTGAGACCAGGAGGAGCCCTGCTCTCCCGGGGCCGTGGGGAGATGCAGGCTGGGACATGGGAGGGTCACCTTGGGGGACATTGTTCTGCTTTGCTGGAGGTTGGGGCCAGTGTGGGGTGGTAATGGCCTCTGAAGGCTTGGGACTTCCAGTGCAAGGAGATGGAAGGCGTGATAAGGGTGAGGTGGGGGTTGTAGATGGGCTGATAAGCAGCAGCCAAGGAAAGGAGCACCTGGCGAGGAAATGCTCAGCCCATGAAGCAAATCCCGGAGGGGGTGGGGCGGGAGGGGCCGGCAGGAGGCTGGTCAGAGCCGCACACAGCAGGTGGCGGGGGGCTGGCCAGCCGGGCCTGGGCCTTGGGTCGGGGAGAAGGTCTCTGGGGCGCCACTCACTTGCCTTCTCTGCCCTTGGTGCCCTCATGATGGAAGGCGCAAGGGCAAGGAGCCCGAGAGGGGTGAGTGGTGCCCCTGTCCCCTTAGAAACTCCTTCTCAGGGGTCTTCCCGTGAGTCCTTCCTTCTTCTCGCCGCTGGCTCTGCCCCATCACTCCTTCACCTGGGCGATGTTGGGCGCCATCCCCCATGACGCCTTTCTCTTCAGTCCAGTGTCCGCGCTCCGCGTCCAGGTCGCCAACAGCCTCTCCCCGGGCGCAGCATCCACGAGAGCCCGGCCTGCGGGTAGTCTCTCCGGGTGCCCTCGCGGCCCGACGCCGGCAGTTCCCGAGGCCCTGGGCGCCTCGGCAGGAGCTGCCTCTCTGATCTGATAAGGAGGAAGCAGGCAGTCCCTGCATTTCCATGTTTCGAAGAGGCTCTCCGCCACGCGCCCCCAGCCGTCTGGGGAAAGGACTGGAAGACAGACTTTAAACTCGAAGGGGGATGACCGCTGGGTGGTGGAATTCATCGCCCCTTTCGTTTTTTGTGCTTTTCTGAATTCCACATGCTGGAACGAGGAGAAGGAATGCCCAGCGGCGTCCCGGCGTCACGCCAGGACTCCTGTCAGCACGGGGGTCGGGCAGGGGAGTGGTGAGGGGCTGGATGCGGTGGTGGTCAGCACGACCCGGTTCTCGCCACTCCATCCTGCCCCTGGAAGACACTCCCTCCCAGCACCCCGGCCCCTCCTTACTTGGAGGGCTGAGATGGAGCCCAAGCTCCTCCTCCAAATCAGCCTGGAGGAGAGGAGCGATTTTTCCTCCCCCAAGCATCGTCTTGGAACTGCAGGTCAGCGAGTACAAGAGAGGGGTGAGCGGGGTCACCTGTCTACCTGACCCCTTCCTCCTCCCTCACATCCACCAACCTTCTGTGCTACTCCCCAGTCACCTTGTTACCTGGCTTAGATCCCCAGGAAGCAGAGGAGAGGCAGGTTGTTGCCTACAAGACGGCCTCTGGGTCACCCAGTCTGCCAGCATGGGTGAGGTCTGTGGGAGGGGATCTCCACATCTCACATCACTTCGATTCCAGGAAGACTCATGCCCTTGCCCTGAAGGGTGTGGTCCATCGCGGTGTGCCTAGCAGGGGCGCCAGGGGTGGGGGAGCTGCTCCAAGACCTCTGCTTTCCTCCTGTCCCAGCGCCGGAGCTGCGCCCGTGGCTGGTGTCTGCCCCTGGTTTTCCAGGGCAGGCCTGCACCGCCCCCAACCCCTGTGCCCGCTCCAGGAAGGATGACAATTAGCCACAGCCCATTAGTGCCAACAGGTCTGTGCTCACCGGGTTCGCAGGCAGGGCAGGCTTCTGGGCACAGAGGCAGGGTTCTTTGGGACCCTGACCTCGGTGCCAAGTGTGCTTCTCCACAGGCTCCCCAGCAGGGAGTCCAGATAACGAACCTTGAATAATTTTGTCTCTGTGTCTTACAGTCCAGAAGGACATAAAATGAGAGAGAGAGTTTCAATCAGTCTCTCAGTACAGAGGCCAAAGCCTGGCGAACCGGAGAGTCGGGGGAGGATGAGGATGGAAACGTGGTTTCTATTTGGGTGCAGGAAACCCTGCCCTGTCTGTCCTGTCTGGGTCCCACACAGCATGGACCCTATGCTCACCTTTCACCTGTCTCCGCCACCCTTGTGCGTGAGGGTGGGCCTGCATGTCATGTCCCGCCCAGGGCACCTTCCCACAAGAAAGGCTGCGTGGGGCAGGAGGAAGATGTGCGCATTTGGGTGGGGAGTAAATCTAGAGCCCTGCCCTGTCCCTTACTCTTGCGTGACCTTGAGCGGGGCGTCCTCTCCTTTGGGCACCCCAGCTTCTCATCTACGCAATGGTCATGCTAACATGATGCCGTCGCGTCTTAGGAGCTCTGTGGATCTACTGATGTGCTGGAAGCACAAGTCCTTTGTAGGTTCTTGAGCCACTTCGCTGATCTCCAGAGATGACCCTGTCGGGTGCTCCAAGGAGCCCCATCTGTCCTTGCTGGCCCCCCTCTTCCCTCTTGCCTGGCCATAGAGCTCTCCAGGGAGCTGGAATGAGGGCCTGGCCCATGGCTGTGATGTCATAGAGCTCCTGAAGTCAGAGGAAGGGAAGAAAACGGTGCTGTATGGGGGGAAGGGCTGGGAGAGGCCCGGGGAAGGAGGTGAAGTGTGGGAGCCTGCTGGGCACGGGGCACAGGGAGGCCAGAAGCAGTGGACGGGCAGGCCCATGACTTCCCTGGGTGCCCAGCTCTGCCGGGCAGCGTTCCTGACGGCCATCTTGCTACTGCTGAGGACGAAGGGGGTGAAACTTCAGAAGGGGGGCTCAGACCCCGATGAGAGGAGTCAGAAAGAAAAAATACCCTCCATAGGTAGGTAGAGAAGCAGGGACAGGGTTGGGGCTCGGGATCAGACCTCTTTGGAGGCAGGCCCCGGGTGACTTACTGGGTCAGGGTGAAATGTGACATGGGTGTGGGGCATGGGAGAGATCCCAGGCCCTGTAGTGTGAGACTGTGGTGTGAAGGTGCCATGGAGAGGGGTCTGGGGCAGGGGTTCCTAGCCAGGGGCAGACTGGGGAGGGGGGCCTATCATCACCAAGCTGACACTGCAGGGGGCTTTCATGGGGAGAAGCAGAAGAGAGTCTGCACTTCTCCGGAAGAGGGTCTTTGGTTTTTATCATTCTCTATAGTGGTTCCTCGCCCCACTTGGTGTACTGTGGTGGAGGAGGCAGTTGAGTTGGAAATGGGGGGTTGTGCACTTGTGTGGGGGCCATGAACGGCAAATCAGAAGAGCCCTCAGATGGATCGTCACCTCTGTCACCAGCACCTCCAGCCGAGGACAAGTGTGGGGGTCATGGAACTGAACTTCCCCAGTTCTCTCTTCCCCCCTTTCCAGGTCAGGCCAAGGGCGGGTGGGTATGGTCAGGGTTGTGCCTTCTGCCCTTCCACTCTCCCTGCCCCAGACCAGGAGCAGGAGCCGGAGCCGGAGCAGAAGCAGGATCAGGAGCAGAAGCAGGAGCAGGATCAGGACCAGAAGCAGGAGCAGGATCAGGACCAGAAGCAGGAGCAGGAGCAGGATCAGGAGCAGAATCAGGAGCAGGATCAGGAGCAGAAGCAGGACGAGGAGCAGAAGCAGGAGCCGGAGACAGAGATGGAGCCGGAGACAGAGACAGAGCCAGAGCTGGAGCAGATTCAGGAGTCGGAGCAGAACCAGGAGCTGGAGCCGGAGCAGAATCAGGAGCAGGAGCCGGAGAAGGATCAGGAGCCAGAGCAGGAGCCGGAGAAGGATCAGGAGCCAGAGCAGGAGCCGGAGAAGAATCAGGAGCCAGAGCAGGAGAGGGAGGAGGAGCAAGGGCAGGATCAGGATCAGGAGCAGGAGCAGGAGCCGGCGCAGGAGCCAGAGCAGGAGCAGGTACTGGAGCTGGCGCAGGAGCGGGAGCAGGAGCGGAAGCAGAAGCCGGAGCAACTGGAAGACAACTTCGTGGCCTCCTCTGTGGGCGAGCAGTGGGAGCAGGTGGACATGGCCCAGCAGGAGACATCCGAGACAGCAGCCGTCCGCCACCACCTGTTTGACCTGGCCTTCTGTTTTAATCTGGCCAGCATCATGGTTTTTTTATGAGGGACGTGGAAGCTGAGGTGGTGGCCTGGTTCCTGGACGAGGACCTGGATGTCTACCTCCGCTTCATGATCGCGTACTGACCCTCTCCCACGATTCCAGGCCTCCCCCTCCCGGGGAGCGCAGACCTAGTTTCCTGCGCCCACCTGGGCCCTTCCCTGCAGCCCACAGCCTCCTAGAAGGCCTGGTCCGGTCACGCAGTGGCCAGTCGCCTGCGCCTGGTGGCCTCCCCTGCTCTGAGCGTCCTCTCCCAGGTCAGAGAGACCAGCCCCTTGGCCTGCTCCCTCCTGGTCTCTCCTGGCTTTGTTCAGGACAGCAGATTAGAGGGAGGAGACAGTAACAATAAAAGTAATAGCAATAAAATCTCAGGACAATCGGGGGCAGCTTTCCGAGACGCAGCAAGAGCCCTTGCTAGCTCCTCTGTTTAACCGCCAGACCTTTGCCCCACTGACCTTTAGACCCACCGGCTCCTTCCTCTCCCGGCGTCCGGGGACTCTGGCTGTTCCTTTTCTGACTTCCAGGCACTGAACTCAGCAGCCAAGTGTAGTGAGACACAGGCAGAAGCCAAGTGCCAGCTTTTATTTTCAGAGCGGAGAGGGAAAGGAGGGCCACATCACCCCACTTCCCGCACAGGCAGGCGGGCGCTGATGCTCTGTCCGGTCCTCTCTGGCGGCCGTCACCAGAGTTGGCAGTGGTCAGAGGGGTTCAAGGGGGTGCCCCGTGGGCAGCGGAAATGTCTGGCGAAGGCTGGGGTGTTGCTGAGGGGCCCGTGGACACGAAGGGCGGGAGGGCTGTGGGTGTCCTGGGCAGCCTGGCTGCCCGGCGCCCGGCACATCACCTGGGGGAAGAGGCGCAGCGGGGTAAGGAGAAGCGTCCTGAGAGTGACCGGGGCCAGAGACGAGGCAGGCTGGTGGCTGGGTGGTGCCGAGGGCCAGCAGACAAAGACGGGCGCGGGGAGGAATGTTCCAAGGGCCGTGCGCAGAGGGAAATGGATCTGCCTCGTGTAGACCATTGATCAGGGAGTGGATGTCTGGCGCTGCGGGGTGGGGGGCGGGGGGCTGCAGTGCAGTCACACCATTTGTAAGTGACTCAGGAGCAGGGTCCCACTGGAAGATCTCTGTGAGGAGGCTCTTTGGAGAAACTAGGGGTGTATCTGTTGAGGGAGCACATGGTACTTAGGGGGGTTATGTCAAGTGGAGGCCACACCTGGGTGTGAGGCCTCTGACCAGGAATGTGGACTATAGACAGGCTGTGAAGCCTTGTTTGAAGGGGTGTGCATTCCCAGGAAAGAGATGAGAGTGGGCCAGTCACAGACTGGTTGGGGGGGGGCCGTCATGGACTGGCTGATGCTGCAGGTGGCTTCTGTGCACTTGGGCACACTTGTCTGGGAAGAGGTTTTCATCCTCCTCTAGGGGCCTGTGGGAACAGAGTGTTTCTTCCAAAGAGGAGCTGAAGGTAGAAGGATTTGTAGTCATACGAAAGGACTGTCCCTAGGGGCAGAGGTGAGAGGGGGGCAGTGGGGATGTCTGTGCAGAGAGCTGGGGGGTCCAGAGGAAGGTATGTCGGGGGGCAGAGATTCTTTGAGCATTACCAGAGGGTATTTATCTGACACGCAGCCATGGCGCGAGGTTGCCTACCTGGGCGTAGCTGTGGAAAAAGAGTTGCTGGGGACTGAGGTCCAGGTCTGGCAGGGTGGTCTCCCCACGGTGCCCAAGCAGTCTCTTGCTGTAGGCCTGAAGAGGGGAGTGGAGAGGGAGCTTGAGGATCCAGATTGGGGCCATCGCGAGTTTGAGCCCAGACAGACACCGCAAAGCAGACATGGCCTTTCTCCCAACGTCTGCCTGGACACCCCGAGCCAGGAGAAAACGTACTTGTCAGAGGATCTAAGGATGTCCTAGGAAAGAGGGGTCTGGGGGTGGCAAGGAAACTCCACTGGAGGATATGAAGACCAGGAAGCCTGGCAACTATGTCTGAGGGATGGAGAAATGAGGGACAGGGAGTCTGGTCTGCTGGGAAAATCAGGTCCTGGCCCTGGGGTGAGCTACCTGCTGCGCGATGGCCAGCGCCCCCACATCCGCCGCGTTCTCCAGGAAGGTGCGGGAGCCGCCGAGGGCTGCTCCGCCTGGCGATGGGAAGGCTGCATAGAGACGCTCCAGGCACAGCTGTGCCCCTCGTAGGGCCTGGGAGTCACAGGCCGGGCAGCCCCCCGGCAGCACTGTGGAAAACGGGGGTCAGGGAAGCAGAAGGTGATGCCTGGTGCCGGGTGAGGACAGGGGGTGCCCCTCTGCATTGGCTCCCAGAAGCGTGGCAGAGGTGCCAGGGCCACCTGCGCCCCAGAGCCCTCAAATAACCTCCATCCCCCATCTAGCTTCAGGGCCTCCACCCAGGTCCCCAAGGGCCCCTCTCCTGACGCCCACTGTTACCCACAGAGCTGGGTGAAGATGTGCAACAGCTCGTGGGCCATAATGCTGCCGGCAGTGCCGAAGTTCACAGCCCTAGAGAGACAAGGGCTTGTCTGACCCCCGGGCTCCATCAACTCCCCATCCGCAAGTCCCCATCCTTCCAGAAAATGTCCGTCGCCCTCGGGGATGCTGTCCCCCCGACCAGAGCCCCATACCTGGGGTAGCTGGGGTGGAAGAACGGGGGCTGGAGGAGTCCAGCTGGGAACACCACCACGTGGTCAGCGGTGGAGTAGTAGGCGCTGGCCTCCCAGGGGGACACCTGCCAGCTGTGGGCAGAGCACGGGTGGCACATCAGCCCCTCATCCGGTCCACACCAGACACAGCAGCCCCTCCCAAGTCCTGTCACCGCGCCCCACTCCTGAACCCCGTGTTCCATCCCCCTGGCTCATACCTGTGGTGGGAAGGCTGCAGGAAGCGCCGGACATTTCTAGCTCGGAGGGATCGGGCGCAGCTCAGGACAGACTGCAGGAAGCTGGGTCCGAGTTGGATCTGGGAGGAGGCAGGGGTGACTCGGGAACATAGAGACAAAGCTGGATGCACACTAACCCCCCGGGGGGCATGCTGCTAGCCACCCAGGAAAGCCATGGCGCAGACACCAGCACACGCCGACACCACCCTCCCCATCAGCGCAGGCACACACGCACACACACACACACGCACACGCACCCCCCCCCCCCCCCCCACACACACACACACACGCAGGCGAGTCCCAAGGGGGCAGGAGTGCCCGTGTGACCAAAAAGCTTCCCGTCTTCCGCCAGGAAGACCCTCTGAGCGGACATGTTCCCGGGCAGCCCCAGCACCAGGGCAAGGAAGGGGTGGCGGGCAGCACAGGGCGCAGGCGGCTGTGGCGGGAGAAGGGGAGCCCTGAGGAGGAGCTGCCAGGGGACCCACATCCGCATATTCCTGTCTGGCCAGCTCTGGCTTCAGGGCCCATTTGGGGGCTCCCATCTCCACCTGCAGGCGGGACACCTGGGGAGAGAGGCAAACCGTGGAAGGAGACTAGCCGAGTCTGGGGCGTTTCTCCTGCTCACCGCCCGGTCCCAGGCCTTTCTGTGGCCCCCAGGGGCGAGCGCGGAAGGGGTGCGAACCCTCTCTCTGCGCGCCTGAGCATCTTGGGCTCTCCCCCTGCCGGGCCATCTCTCCACCCAGTTCCCCCCCTTCCCTCCCCCCTGGCTGGCCCTTGGCCTCACCCTGTCCTGGGCATCTTCCCGGGTCTGCTCATCCATCCAGGGGAGCCTTCTGAGGCGCGTGATGAAAGCGTCCTTGATGGCAGCAAATAATTCCATGGCCTGTGGGTGGGAGGGTGCAGACAGAGGGCAGCAGGATCAGCCTCCGTCTTGGGCCCTGTCCAGGGGGCTTCTGGGAAGGGGTCTTGACCAGAGACCGGGATAGATCTCAGAGAGAGAGAGAAAGTGGAAAGCGCTATTTCCCAGGTGACCAAAACCCTCCGGAAGGTCCAAAGATGCTTGGAGACAGAAAGGAGGCGCCATGGGGAGACTGCTCCTCCCCCTGGGGGATCGCAGCCAGCGGGGGAGGCAGGAGGCCACTCGGCCAGAGGGAGCAGGGAGCATCTTCCCTTCTCTGCTCTCCTGCGCCCTGTGCTCACGCCTCAAGGCAAGCACGTCTCTCCATCTTCGTGGGAGCTTCAGCTTCCGACGAGCTGAGGTCTTCCGGGCTTTCTGCCCTGACTGTGCGGGCCCGTGCTCCCAGCCTCTACCCTCTGGTCTAAATGCGTTCAATGCAAGAACCTATGAAGAGGCTGAGTTCGAATGCAGACTCTGCCATGTGGCACCCGTGTGACTTTGGGCCAGTTCCTTAACCTCCCTGTGCCTCGGTGCTCGAAGCAGTTCACGCGAAGCGTGAAGCGTGAAGCAGTTCACGCGCAGCGCGCACAGGAGCATCGGGTGCAGGGTAGGCACTCACAAAGTATTCGGTAGTTATTTATTTGCACTTTTTAAGATGGTATCATTCCATTCTCACATCGTTTCATGTGTTGTTAAAAATATCAGAGATAAACAGGGCGCAGCCTTGAAGGTCCCCGAGTTCAATTTTCTCATTTTATGGTTGAAGAAACACAAGACCAGGAGGGTTGGGAGACTTGGCCGCGATATTAATGTTATGCACAAGATGTGTCCTGAAGCCACTCTCCCTCCTCCCTCCGCCCCCCACCTCCTCTCCCTGCCCTCCTCCCTCATTTTCTCTCCCCCTCCGTCTCCCCCTTGCTCTCTCTTATCTCTTCTCTCTCTCTCTCTGTCTTATTTCCTAACCATGTACACCATCAAGAAAGACAAAGCCAAGAGCAGGGGCGGAGGGAGTGGGTGGGGAGCATCTCACATACAGCACTTTGGGTGCTCGGGCTGAAGGCCTCACGAACAAACAAGGCCGCCAGCGTCGGCCTGAAGAAGGTTCCAGTCTTCTCCACACACTCCAGCCATCGAGGGCGGGTGGGCTACAAGATAAGGCTGGAATCAGTGTCTCCCTCAGGGTTTTTTCCTCACCTTTTCTCCTGCCTAATATTGTCTGGACCTTTTCTGAGCCTCTGAGGTGCATCTCACTTTGTTATCCTTTTGGGTGAGGCAGAAGGTGCTCTGTCCATTCTCTTCCTTGTGAGTCTGGCCTGGGCGAATCATCCAAGTTTACTGCCTTTGAATTGGAAGTGAGGCCTCTGGACAGCTGCCTGTGGGGAACTGCAAGGCCCTTGAGGGCTAGCGACGAACACCTCACCTCAGCAGGTGTGTTGGTCACCTGTCCTCATGCCCTCCCAGCTCTCTTAGGCCCTCTCCACCCCCTGCACCTAGTCCACTAAAGAGTCCCACTCTCCCTGCTTCTTTGCTCACATGGAAATGGGAGAAGACATGTCTTCCCTCCCTGATTCTCTGAATGACTATTGCAGATTATATTGTAGGCTCTTGCGTTATCAGAGTGAAATGGAGTTTGAGAAGCCATATTTCGGCAGAAGAGGACACAAGAAAAGACTACACTATACAAATTCAGAGTGCTGAAAAACTTTAGTCAAATTAGAGATGAGAAAGCAGGTTAAGATGGTGGAGGTCTTCAAACGCAGAGGTGTAGAGACGGCTAGATAGACAGTGAAGAGGTCCCCGGCACCTGGGGAGTTTGTGTCAGCAGGAAGTAAAGAGGGAGGAGCTCAGGCTCTTTCAGGGCTGAAAGGTGGGCTTGGGTGGCTTTGAAGGCTGACCAAGGTGCAGAGATGACCCAGGACCCACCAAGACAAGTGTCCGAGGGGCTGGGGTCTGGAGTAGGAGAGCTGGCCCAAGGGAAAGTCAAGCTGGGATTTAAGAAAAACCCACTAAAATGCTAATTTGGGCTGAGTGGGATGAAGTCACAAGACTTCATTCCTGTAACTCATTTACTCCCCCAGGTTTCCTTGCTGGCCAGCGGGCCACAGCACAGTCACTGGCCCTGCGAGGGGAGAGGTTGATGGAAGTACGTGTGGCTCTGGGAGGAGCCACCCATGAGCACTGGTGTCATTTTGCTTCAGGCCTGGTTCTTCACATCTCTGGGTTCTTGTTCTCTGACCAGGCCTCCGTGTAAACCACACTGTTATTGGAGTTCTGGAAATGCAAATGCGAACTGGAAGGAAACCTGGGCCTGTGAGCCGTGAGGAGTCAGTGCGGGCTCTGCGGCCACCTTCAGCATCCGACCCACCAGGCCCTGAGGAGCAGTTTGGCTGGGTACTGCCTTTCATCAGACTGGGGGTAGGGCTGCTGGAGGGGCTACAGCCTGGCAGCAGCAAACAGCAGCAGCCACGACCTTGGGAGTGTGGCTCTCCCACCCTGTCCACTCGGCCTGCTGGTCATTTTCTGCCCCCTTCTGCCAGTGCCTGCCCGGATCTCTGACAGCCTTCACCTGCTCCAGGCCTCACCCACAGTCTGGGCCACAACAGGCCCCAGCTCATCACACACCCGTGCACAGTGCTGGGGTTCTTGGGGACATCTGGTACTGGGTCACACATTCCAGGAGCAGGAAAAGCAATTTGAATATCTATAAATAAATGTACAATTCTGGGATGTGGATCGGCAGGTTGTATATTCACCTGCTGGGGGTTCTGAGTGACTGAGATGACTTTCAAGACATGGAATGAGAGAGAACTGAAAAACAACCATTCCCAAAATACAAAGGATAGAAGAAATATCAAGTGCAAGATAACGAGGTTCGGTTGATTCATTTGCGGGCACAGAAAGAAATGTTGCTGATAAAACCTTAGAACATGAATAAAAATATTTGAGAAATGATAGAATCAGGAAAAATTGCAAGAGTCTAGAGGGAGGGAAGCAAAAATTTGCCCAATTTTTATAGAGGTAGAGTAGATTTTAGAGATTACAGGCCTGCCAGGAATCCTTAATGTTCATTTCTAAAGAAAGTTCTAGAATCAATGATTAAACTGAGCATTCTGGAATACTTGGAAAAGAATGCGTCACCATTAACGACCAGCCTAGGATCACTGCACAAATAAGGCCACTGCAATACAATTATCTCCACACCAGGATACACCACAGCCCGGGAGTCCCATGTTCAACAGGTCAACATGGCTGAGAGAAGCGGTCCTGGTTCAGAGCCACAGGACATGAGAGGTGACGGCCTAGCTGGCTGCATCGCTCGGCCCCAGTCGGCTGCTGCCCTGGGGAAGACTAGCCCAGAGCTGCCAGAGCTGCAGACAGGCGCCCCAGAAGGCCAGGAATTTGTTACTAGCATGCCGTCTCCTAGTTTTTGAATGTTGGCAATTACATTTGTACCGAAGCCTTCAGGGCCAACATAACACAACTCCAGGCCAGATTTACCTCAAGGCCCATCACAACCCACCTTCGAACAGGGAATTCAGCTTTTACTAAATATGCATCATCAATTTCAACCCCTGTCCTTCAGTTACACCAGCTCTGAGACAAGGTGAGAGGAACACCAGCTCTCCTTCGTCCAGAGTCCCTTGGCAGGTCAGGGGAAATAATGCCTTGAAATTAACGCTAAAGGACAGGCCCACTCTGTGGGCAGCATCTTGATTTCAAGACAGCATTTGGTCAGACCACAAATTAAGCCCTTGTGAATTAGCTGGAGAATTCTACGGAATGGTTGTGCACGGGAGTGGATTCTCAGCTGACAGAACCACAAGGAAATATAAAAGCCAGTGACTCCAGGTTAATACGAGCTTCCCCTGACTATCCTACTGAAAAGCATAACACCCTCCCCAGCTAGCACATCCTCCCTTCCTCTCTGGTTTTATTTCTCCGTAACACTTATCACCTTCTTACTTAATTTAGCTAATTTGTTGTCTTTCTTCCTCCACTGGAAAATAAGGGATTTTTGTCTGTTTTCTTTACTGCCATTCCCCAAGTGCCAAGAAAAGGTCTGGCATCTAGTTAGCGCTCAATAAATAATTTGTTGCATAAATAAATGGAAGCATCTGGAGCTAGGTCTTCACACCTGACCAGATGCTCTCCCTCCCTGCCAGGGAGGGTAACGGTGTCTAGAGGAAGATGCATGAAACAGGGCAGCAAATGGCCCAAAGCAGAAAAGGAAGGGGAATATCATGGATGACTGAAACAAGGGCTAAGATTACCTGAGCAAATTTAGATGCTGAGCTACATAGAAATAGTTCACATTTAACAGGCAGAAATGGGAAATCCTGCTTTTGCTTCTCACATCTCAGCTGCTCAGATTGTATCAGAGAAAGACCTGGCTCAACAGCCATTTTCACTGACTGTGTATTCAAACAAAATCAACAAAATATGGTCATCTAGTGAGACCTCGCCGTTCTTCTAATTAGGAGACTCTAAATTAGAACTCATTCAGAAAAAATGTGGTTAGAAATCTGTCATGAATGACCACTGGATAGGACCAGAAATTTTTGGTCAAAGCTTTGGGGGTGTCTGTGACTTCACATTCCCTCTCAATCCACACATTTTTCAGGAACTCCTGTTGCTGATCTTCAAAATACATTCTTTCAAAACATTTCAAACAGACACATCCTTCTATGGACTCTCCCCGCCTCCCACCCACCATGTCATGCAGAGAAAAGTCAAAGACCTTAGACACCCGCCAGCCTGGCAGGCCCCTCCTTCCCTCTCTGATTTAGCCCCGAGTATTCTGCTCAAGCTCTCAGTTGACTTGTGCTGGCCTTCCTGCTGACTGTCAGACACGTAGGCGTGCTCCAGTTGCTCCTCCAGCAGCAACAGCTGGCAGAGCCTTGCAGGTAAGCCTAGCAATCTTTTCTCAGCCAGAGCCCCCACAAAGATCCTTCATATTGAACCACATTTTTGCCAACCACCTCCAAGCCTATTCCCAATGAAATGCCCTCCCCCACTTCTTGTTTTTTTTTTTTTTTTTTGGCCACAAAGCACCACCTCTCTCTAAACTACCTCCATCGCATCACCTGCACAAGAGGTCCCACTAGTCATGCAAACCCTCCCTGACCCTCCCCTCTTGGGAATTCCAAGAGCATCTGTTGTTTCAGCCAGAGTTTTGGAGCGAACACAGCTATACCCGTTAGTATGCAGCTGTTTTTATGCTACAAGGGCAGAGTTGAGTAGTTGCAACACAGACCAAATGTACCACAAACTCAAAAATATTTACTATCTTGACCTTTATAGAAAGAATTTGCCAATCATTTTCTGTCCCACCCACTTCTTTCTCAATCCTGCACAGAATGTGGTTCAAAACACGACTTCATGAACCAGACAGATTTGCTTTGGAGTCTGTTTCTTCACTTATGGGCTGCGTGGCCTTGCAAGAGTGACTGATCCTTTCTGAGGACCTCAAACTGGTTCTGGCAGGATTAAATACAATTAAGGGTGACATGCGGTTACCACTTGGTGTGGATCAGCTCTCATGACCCTGTGTCATACCTAGTACTACTATAGTTTCAGAGAGATGAGGTGGTGCCCACCACCCCCTGCCCCACACCAAGCAAAACACAACTATTTGTTGGTAGAACTTGACTCAACTTTTAGTCTACTCTATAGCCTAGTGGACATATCACTTATCTCTCTACAAAGACTACATGTAAGTATATAAAGGATGGCAACTTTAGCAATTGATAAGGCTCCGAAAGTTCTGCAAGGGTGAGTCCCACGCTGGCACTCCCAGACTCTCCTAGGAATGCCACCAGCCCATGCTTCGGGGATCCAGAGGAAGATGTTTGCTGCCAGGGATATTGTAGCAATCTCAACCAAGAGGAGTTAGGCTCCAGTCTGCTTCACCTGAGACAAGCGGAAGGCTGGGTAGAACCCTCCTTGGGTTGCCCATGTAAGTGAGAACCCAGCAGGGTCATGCTCTTTTTTTCGTTGTTGTTTTTTAGCATAGTGATGACGCACGCAGACCCTCCAGCCAGAGCTGACTCTTAGGTCTACCAGCTCACTAGCTCCGTCACCTTCAGCAAGCTCCGTGATGTTTGTGCCTCTATTTCCCTCCAGATAAGCAGGGCCAAAATGGTGCACCAGCCTCATGGAGTTGCTGGGATGATTGAGTCAGTATACGCAGCTAAAGGACTCAGAAAAATGTCTAGAACATCCTAAGCTCCCGATAAGCAATAACTACGTTCCTTTCTTGCACAGATGTTGTCCTCGCTGAATTCCACACATATTTCAGGCTATCCAAACACCACAAGGCAGAGAAATGGGCCATGAATTACTGAAGGCCAAAAAAAATAGGGCTTCTGAAAACAAAATTGACACCTCCCCTGAGGTTGGGGCATGTCTCATGTTCTAGAAGCTTCTCCGTTTGGGGATGTGTCTGGCCTAAATTTTCAAAGCTCTTGGTAGAGGAGTATCTCTCCTACTTTCATATTTAAATTTTAGTACTTGGCAAAAGACCATGAAGCAGCCAGGAGGTGTGTGCCTCAGAGTCTCGGTTACCAAGGATACCTTCCACGCCTGACCTGCCTGCTCCCACAGTGGGTCCAGACACTGCAGGGCATCCACCCCATAACTTCTGGGGAGAGGCCGACATTTATCCCTCAAAAATGGCAGATGCTCTTCTGTTCCACAGTCTGAGACAATCCCTCCCTTCCCCTCCTCACCACAGGCGGTCGTTCTGTCAGCTCCAGCAGTTTCTTGTTTAACAATCTGCGTGCCTCCTGGAATTGACTGTCCAGGGCTGGAGAAAGGGTCCCCACCAGCCCCAAGATCATGTGGCTCTGCAGGAGGTCCCTGTGGAGAGAAGAGATGCACACATGAAACCGAGGGCTCTGGGGGGACCCCCCCAAAAAAGCCTCCCCTTACAGAATTCACTTTCTGTATTTAGAGGAAATAAGGGGAACCATTCAAGAAGAGCTTTTCCTGGTGTGGGCTGGAGATGACTGAAGAAGGAACTAGAAGGAAAAGGGAGACTTTTAAGTTGCAGAGAGGATCTGGTAGATGAAGACAAGACTTAGAGTAAAGAACATGGATTTTCCACATCCACCAGCAAAAAGTCTCAGATGTCTCTTGCAAGCACAACAAAATTGGGCTCTGGGACATCTCCGCCCTGCTGGTAGCTCACGCCAGCTGGTTTCTACCCTCACGTAAGCCTGTTCTCACCGCGGGAAAACTCGAATGTCCTGCCCTGTTACAGTGAAGAAGGGCCTGCAGCTCATGCCCCTGGAGGAAGCCACTGTCTTCAGGGGTAGCCACGCAGGTCCAGGGATGACAGCCTCACACAGGCCCCTCCTCAAGTCCGCCCCTTCCTCTACATCCTTAGAAATTCCTTCTCACAAGGACCCCAGAATCCTCTCACCGAGGCTGAGGAATGGCCGCATCCCCAGCATCACCTCGTCTATCCACTCATCTCCTGCCCCGGTCCTCCCACCCACACCCCTCAACTGCCACCATGACATAAATGACTGGCTGTCCCAGTGATGGACTTTCCAGCATTTTCTACACTTCAGAGGCCCTTTGCAGGTGGGGTCTCCTCCTCCCAGCAAGCCCTGCGTCTTGTGGGACACCCATTTCCCTTATTTCATGTGTGGGCTCCCTATCGTGGCTCCCCAGCCTCCCAAGCTTCCTCTCAGGCTCCCTCCACCCCCTCTTGGTGACCCCCACGCCCCACAAGTCCCTGGATCTGTCCCTCTGCCTGGGAGGCCCTCACCAGCGCTCTTCCTCCAGTCTCCTTTGTCTGTGACACCTGTGGGTCCTCAGACCCTCATTCCTTTGCCCTCACTTTTCCCCAACCCCACCTGGGGCAAACCTGTTGTTCGTCATGTGTTCCTCCACCAGCTGCGACATGTTCTTCAAATACTCCAGGTCGTGGACCATGAGGGGCTGGGAGGGGCGCAGGAGCATAGGTGCAAATGTTGCTTGCAAACAGGACAGCCAGTCAATGGCAGGCGCCATTTCCTTAGAGGAGGGAACAGAGACTGAGGGGGGAGGAGGCGAGGGGATGGGCTTCCCTCCCTCCTGGTTTGGGGGTGACTGGGAGGAGGGACAGAGGCAGAAAAGCTAGGGATAGACAGGAATGAAAGGCATGAGGAGAAAGCAGACAAGGAGATCGAGAAAGGCTGGGAGACCCTCATGTCCACCGCCGCCAGTCCCCGGTTCAAGGCACCTGCAGTTGGTCCACAGTGACCATCTGGAAACGCTTCCCCTGTGCCCGCCGCTGCTCCAGGGGCCTCAGAAACTGGGACAGCCGTGAGGTAATGGAGACGGACGAGTAGGCATAATTTTGTACCTTGACTTGGTCTCCTCCCAGCAAGGTGCCCAGAAGCGTCAAGTAGTTCAGGTACTCCCGAACGATCTAGAGGAAGGGCAGCCTCAGCCACAGGCACCAGCGTCCCCTGCCTTTCTCCCTGTTCACAGGCCAGGGCCTTTGGCCACAGCGCCATCTTACCTGGGCATAGATCTTCTGTTCCTGATCTTGCTTGCGGGGAATGTCAAACTCTGGCTGGTCTATCTGGACACAAGAGAGACTGGAGAGGCGTGGGGACCGTGGAGGAAGGAGAGGATGGTGGGGGGAGATGGAGACTGTGTCGTGGCCGGTGCCTCAGGACATGGCGTGAGAGAGCATGAAGAAGTGCAGAGAAGGGGTGGGGCTGGGGTGAAAGGCCTTGGGGGGCATCCACCATGGAAATGAAGAGCGTGTGGGTATATCAACCAGTTTGGGGGTGCTCAGCCAGAGAAGCACAAGAACCTGGTCCCGAAGGGGACCACTGCCTGCGCTGGGCCGGGGGCAGGGAGGGAGACATCCACCTCAGGTCTCAGGTGCAAAGTTCAAGAGGAACCAAAAAAGTCAGATATCAAGATAAACAACATGTCGATACTTTTAAAACCCAAAATCCACAATGTGCTTTGAATCCATTTTGAAAAAAAAAACAAAGTGATAGATGTTTTCCCGAAAATCTAGAGTTTTGACCTATTTGTGGGAATTTTTTTCACCCAAAAATCCACAATAAACAAAACTTTGGTATTTCGTTCACTATGGAGCTTTGCGTTGACTTTTCATCTGTTTTCAGTAGCCGTTACGATGCTGGTGACGGCCGACTTCGGGCATTCCGTTTCGACGCCGGGCGCGTCTCTCATTCCCTCACCTCGTCCTGCCGTGATTCAACCCTGAAGATCTCCTCCTCCACTTCTCTGTCCCTTTCTCGCCCTTGATGTCGCACCTGCACCCTCACCTACCATCTCGAAAAGACTTTTGCTCGACTCCTCTGTCACATTTGTCCAAACATCAAAGAACTTTATAAAGCCAAGTCTTTTATGCCCGTTTCAACTCCCCTAACTCCCGCCTCGACTCTGTACAACCTGAGTCATTCCCACCAGCTTCCCGTGGCTCTAGGTTCCCAACTGCGTCTCCTCATTCCTGATTCGTGACGACCACTGGCTCCTGAGACTCCCCGCCCGCCAGTGCCAGTCAGTGACTCACCTCTTGGGGCTGACACACCCTCCACCTTTGCCCCCACTGGAGTGCAGCCTCCTCGACTGCCATCCCCTCCACCTAGTCTCCCCTTCAGTGTCTCCAGTCCAAGGATGATGGTGACCACGATCCTCCCCTTCACACCAAACCAAAACCATGGCGTCATCTCCCCATTCCCTTTATTTCTATCCAGCCACCAGGCCCTCTGGAATCTCCACGGGCCACCTCCATTAGGAATGCCCAATTCAAGCCTGGCCTTTCAATTTCTGCCATAATTTCAGTTCAGAATCTCTTCACCTCCTCCAGGTTGGCCACTAAGCTTCATGCATGGCCAACACATTTGAAAGACCTCCATGGCTCAGTCAAGAGCCTCTTCCTGGTTTCTTAGGCAGGGACTGTCTGGCTCAATCTCATGACTTCAGCTTTATTTTTACCTTTCTCAGCTCCCCACTCTACCGCTAAATCTTCCCTTCAACAAACCACCTCCTACCTGACCCATGGAGGAGTCACGCCATTCCAGACTCTCCCCTTAGCTCGGGGTTTCCCCACAGCCCTGTTAACATTTTTCAGCTTTAGGAATCAACCAGGCATCCAGGCCCAGCTCACCGTCTCCCCTCCCTGGATCTCCCCTGAACCACTTTCGGCCTGATGAACACCCAAAGGCCACACCAGTTCAACTCCTGAACTCCTGGGACTCATTCTTGTATCGCTACCCTCTCATAACTTGGTGGGGCTTTGAGAAAGCATCACATTGCTTCCCACAACACTGAGGTCTCCCAAGGCTTAACATACTCACTCCACAAACACCCAGTGTGGGCCTCTGCAGGCCTCGCCCCATGCTACGTCAGAGTAAGAAAGTTGAATGAGGTGTGGTCCCGTTCTGAAGAGGCTCAAGGCCTCTGGCCGTGTTAAATGAAAGGGGTGGATGGAGGGGTTCACCTCACTCACAGGTTGTCAGCGAAGATGTCTTGGATTAGATAATCCGACCCCAAATGAAAAGGAGGTAAGAGTTTATCGGGTTGGGGGGGGGGTGCGGGGGCTGGACGGTAGCGTTGCAGGCAGAGGAAGTGCGTCTGCAAGGAACTGAGAAACGGTCTTAGAGTTACAGGTACAGGAGCCTGGCCTGGGGCTTTGCAGGAAGGAGGGTTTCGGCAGGGGTCAAGGCCTAAGAAGTGTGCAGGGGTCAGCCCTCATGCGATGCTTTGCTAAGGATTAGGAACCAGGTCCTGATGACCTGGTGATCCACCTGGAGGCCTTTAAACAGAGACAATAGAGATTAGCTCTGGTCTAAAAAGGGCCCTCCGGCAAAAATGAAAAGTAAACAAGAGGAGGCAATCCTGGAGATCAGGGGCTACTGAAGAGTGGCGGGAGTAATCCAGAGGAGCGAAAGGCCCTGCCACTCCCTTCCCTGATCTCACCTAGTGTCTCTGGCTCTCTCTCCATCAGTCCCTTGCCCCAAAGACAGGCCTCCCAAACTCGCCCTATCTTCCCGACCCGCAGCCGTCCCCCAGCTGATGGCAGGCTGGAGGCCCAGGGAGGCATGGGTCTCCCCATGTTGTCACCGGTGCATGCCTCACCTGGATGACAGGCGTGTGTGGAGGAGCAGGATGTGGTTGCAGGTAGGCCTTGAAGAATGGGAAGTGATCATACTGACTCATCAGAAGACTCAGAATTCGATTGAAGTCTGAGGAGGTCCAATTCCTGGAGAGCTGCCAGCCTCCCAGCTGGGAAGGAGAGGGCAAGGGCTGAGACGGCTGTGCAGTCGGCCTCTTCCTCAGGCAGCTGCTGCTCCCTGACTTCCCTTGGTCCTGCAGGGCCCCACCTCCAGCCCTCTGTCTCCAGCCTCGCCCAAGGTCCTGACACATGCCCAAGACATTGCCCTTCCCATCTCCCTCCTAGAGACCGGGGATGCCTGGGGAAGAGAGGCATCCTCTAGGAACAAAATGGCAGCCTACACTGGCCCTGTGGGTTATGAATCCAGAAAGGTTGTGGCCCCGGGTCTCACCTCCTCAATAACTTGTCTGAGGGGACCAGCCCCTGCAGCCTCGATAGCAGCCATGTCCATGCAGGAGCTGTAGAACTGGAAGGCTTTCTCCTCCCCAGAGCCTGGGGGCCAGGAGCGCGGGGCCTCTGGAACGGAAGCACAGAGCATGGAAGGGCAAGCAGAGAAGGGAGAGGTGGGTTAACAAGGGGAGAATTCTGGGGAAATGGAGGGAGGGAAGGGAAGGGGCGAGGAACGTGTGCAAGATGGGGGGCACTGCCTGGGCAGAACAGGACCAACCAACAGAAGAATAACAGCAGCGAGGGGAGCATGGCGAGCAATGTGACCAAGGCACTAGAGGGGAAGGCAGGAAAGACCGGGGTTACAGGACGCAGAGAAAGGCCAGTGGCAAGAAATGACAGCGGGGGGAGATGAAATGAAGAAAACAGAAAAGGTCAGGAAGCCAGGGAACTTGCTTGCGGGCTTGGAAGGGCTGGAGGAAGGAAAACCTGTAAGGAGAAGGCTAGCCCAGAGGTGAACCAGAGGAGGCTCCCGAGCCCAGCCTCTCACTCTTTGAATTCGGGAACAAACACACGCGTGACACTCCCCCAGACGCACCCGTGTGAGTCGCGTGCCAGCTCTCCCTGGCCTCCCCGGCAGCTCTTCATTCCTTCATGGCTAACAGAAGCTCTGCCTCTCTAGGCCATAACTGAAAGTACAGCCCCTCCCGCTCCCCCATGCAACACAGGAGGGGAGGGAGACGTGCCTGTCTCCCGAGTCCCGGCCGCCGTGGACAGACATCCCCTGGTTCCCTGGCTCTGGAGTGTGGGACTATCGGTCTCATTTCTGGGTGCTCCCACCATCCTCAGCTCCTCTCCCAGAGCTTTCTGGCCCTCTGGGGTTCTTCTCCACAGCCGCCAGGGACAGGACTCTTCCTCACCTGCAGGCCTCTGACCCTGGCTGGCTTCTTCCAGCACGCCTGTTCTGCCCGCACACTCATGCCCTCGCTGCTCAGCCCACCTCCCGATCTGGGGTCCCACGGTCATCTCAGCCGTCAGCCCCATTATCCTGCTCCTCCACTTCGGCGAGGCCCAGGGCCTCTGGGAGGACGGGAGGAGGTGCGGGTGTGTGGGCCCTGACGGAGTCGAGGACAGCACGACGCAGCTGGCAGGCTGAAGAGAGTGGTGGGGAGAAGCGAAGGGCAGAAGGTAGCGGCTGGCAGGGAAGACACCAGTCATCTGACAGAAGCAGGAAACCCCGGGGAGAGAGGAGGGAGAGGATCACGCGAGAGATGGGAGGAGAGGGTGGGAATCAGGCAACACAGAGAGGGAGCAGGGCCCGGCAAAGGCTGTGGAGGGCGTGTCAAGGGGAGAGGGGTCGAGAACCGGCCCAGGCGTTCCCCAAGAGCCACTGAGGGGGGCGCAGAGGGCTTCCCGCCCCCCAGGTGTGGGGCAGGGCGGCAGTTCTGGGCTCCCAGGGCCCTTACCCAGGATTCTCCGCAGTCGCCTTTTGTTCTCCTCTGTCAGAGCCTGCAAAGCACTGCTGCCCCCTTTGGCCTTCCCACAGGCGAAGCTGAAGAAGTCGGAGCAGGGGGCCACGCTGGTGTTCCCAGAGGCCAGATACCTGGCCAGGAGATCCCAGCAGGCGGGCGTCTCACAAAGGCCTGTGGGGAGCAAGAGACAGGGCGCCCCCGGGGGCGGGGCGAGGAAGGCCTACGGGGGTCTGCTGGAGGCCCCCGGGCCGTGGAGGTGCAGGGAGCGGGCTTCAGTGGGAAGGGAGAGGCAGGGAGGGCCGGGATGCGTGGCCAGCAAGTCAGCGAGGATGGCGGCCCAGGACTGGGGGAGGCGGGCTGGGCGGGGAGTTTCCAGGGTCTTGCTTACGAGGACCACAGCCGCGGAAGAGGTAGACCAAGAGCACAGAGGAGCCGAAGAGCAGGCCACAGAGCAGAGCGGCCAAGAGCAGCCGCCTGACCAGCGACCCCCATCCTCGTCCTCGCCATCCAGGGGGCGGCCCCTCCTCTGGAGATCTCTGCTCGGGAGTCAGGATATGGAAACAAAGGAGGGGGGGTGAGGGGAGAGAATGAATAAGGAGTCCTGAGGGCCCCCCTGCACAGAGACCATTCTCCTCCTTCCCCTTCGCCCCAGGCCTGTTTGGACCCCTGGGTGGGGAGTGAGTCGGCTGCGGCCTGTCTTGGGTGAGGGCCAAGCAGGAGGTGAGGGGCGGGTGTCGGTGAGAGCTGGAAGGGATGACTTGCCACAGCGCAGGCCAAGGAGGTCACTTACCTCCTGGCTCCAGAGAGCCCCCATTCCACCGGCCAGGCTCTTCCCCACTCACAGCCACCCTCCTGACCCAAGAAAGAGGGAGGGGGGAGAGAGAAGCTGCTTCAGGAAGGGGAGATTAAAGAGAGTCATGTCGGGCCCCTTGGACGCCTCTTGCTGCCCGCGAGCCCCGTCAGGTTTGCCCAGACGGGTTTCAGAATGAGCCAATTCCCTGTTCCCTGCCTTCCCTCCTGCTGAAATCACCCCCTCCTGTTCCTACTCCCCAGCCTCCTACTCCCGCCTCTCTGGTGGGGGATGGCATTTGCACACAGCAGCCACCCCACCCCACGCTACCCCGCCCTGGGCATCTCACCCCAAAGGGTTTCCTCCAGGGGACTTGCCGTCTCTCCGACTGTCAGGCTGTTCTCTCTGGCTCCTGGTTCTGCTCTAGGAGCTGAGTCTGAGGACTGGGGTTCGGGAAATGGCCTCCCTCCTTCCCCCACCCCAGTTCCCTTGGCCTGGAGGAGGGGCACTGCTGCCGCTGGACCCCCAGTCCCCAGAGAGACCGCGGCCTCTGGGTGGAGCCTGTCTATCAGTCAGAAGACACCCAGGCCTCTCCTTTATCTCAGCTCCTCAGGGAGCCACAGGGAGGGAGTCTTTGCTCCCCAAGCAATCCTGCCCTTGGGTGGCTCCTCTCTGGCCCTGCTCTGTGCCTTTTCTCATGGAGTTTCTTTATTTCTGGAATATTCGTTCTTCTCTCCTGTCTTCAATGACTGAAATCTCAATTGCTCCCTTACCCAGGATGACTCTCAGCTCCGGGTCTCACCCAGGCTGGGTACAGGCAGAGCCAAACATGGAAAAGGCCAACGGACCAGGAGACCCTGATTGGTTGTCATTTAGTTCAGTGAGAATAAATGAGCCACGGACACTCTCAGTTGGGTGGGTAAGGCTCGCCAGCTGGAAAATGAGGACACTAGTTGCATTTGCCTACTCAGGACTCATCCCTCCTACAAAGGAAAGAGGCAGCATCGGGCCCCTCTAGATCCTGCCCCACAGGTGGCATCGTCAGCCCCACTGATGGCAGGCTGGTAGTGGCAGGGACGGCAGGGACTGTGTCCCTTTGTCCATCACACCAGCAAAGATGCCTCACAAATATTTGTAGGCATGAATTGCACAGCGTTCCCCACACCCTCTTGACCCCTCCTGGGGCCTCGGTGAGTGGGTTTCCCCATTCCAAGCAATGGGAGATTGACGAAAATGTCCCAGGAATGTCACGTTGGTGCATCAAAAGACAGGGAGAGAAACATTTTCTGGAAGAAAATAAAGTCATGGAAATGGATGAAATGGAGGGTGTTGGGGGAAAGGGTAACAGTCACTCGTGAGCTTCAGGTTTACCCCTGGACTGCCCGGAGGTTAGTGATGCCCGCAATAGAAGGTGGGGCTCGGGTGAAGGGCTGGGTGAGGGGTCAGCTAGGAGCAGCACGATGCTTCAGGATTTTGGAGTTTCAGATCGGCTTGGATCTTTTTCCTCCATCATCTCCCCTGTCCCAGAGAGGCCAACAGTCTACCCGCGAGTTTCTAACTTCCTCTCACCTCTTCCTCCCAGTCTTTTTCTAGTAGTCAAGTCCTGGGGCTGGCATGACTCTAGGAAAATGACCACATGGACAAGTGAGATCAGGCTTGATTGATAAGTTGATTCCCTACTGGGGTTTTCCTATTTTATCTTAGGAGATAATTTATAGGAATTACGACTAGAATGGATTAAGAAGCCTAAAATATTCTGCAAAACTAAAAGCCAGCTGGAGTGCATTTGCTCCGGTCTGACTTTGGACATTTGTCCTGAGAGCAGCTCCTGCGGCTGGGGTTTCGGTTGTGACCGAACTAGAGAGGCTGAGCCAACCACAGGGGTTTGCCAGGTCCGCCTCCTTAGCCTGTAGCCTCCTGAAGGCAGAGTAACCTCTGTTCTGGGAGCTGCCTTGGAGCACACCTCGCCTTATCTCCCTGCCCTACTCTGCAGTGAGTCACCACCGCTGCCATGCCCTGTCATGCCTGCCTACAGCCTGTCGTCAGCACTGAGCTGTGCAGAGAGCTGCACTAGCAGCTGCTGCACGTCACAGGCAGGCACACGTTTATCTGCACAGACACTGGTTGCCTGAATGGTTCTTTCCAGTGATTCTAGTTCCAGGATCTTTTGTTTGCTAACATAATATTACCATCACCATCATCATCATCATCCCCATAAAAACACTATGTACTTTTTACAGAGCGCTTGCCTTTGTGCCAGGGAAGATACCGTAAGAACTTTGCTTATATATGTTTTCCCAGTCAGTCTTCACAGTAATTCAAAAAGGGAGGTGAGACCTACCATTTCCCCACTTTACAGATGAGAAAATAGACACATGAAGTACACGTGCCCAAAGTCAGAAAGTCAGGCGTTCTCAGAGCTGTGATTGAACGGAAGCCTTAACCACTGTGGGTCTCAGTCACTAAGATGTTGTTTTTGGAAGGTCTCTCCCTCGTCAGAACTTCCTCTACCTACACACTGTAAGCTTTTCACTGCTTTGTCTTATTCCATCACTGTTTGGGGAGCTGTTCTTCTTCAACTCTCAATTCAATTCTACCCTTTGAAGACTGTGATCTTTGTAGTCTCTCCAAAATAAGCTCCTATCTACAGCAGTTAAGGTATCAAAACCAAGGCTGGCACATTTATCTACAAGCTGTAACCCTCTCTGGTATGTCTCATCAATGGCAATTCATGTCTAAGATGACCAGATTGCAGTGATAACTAAAAAGCTGCCTCCTGAGGAGCAGTACATACTGTTCTGGACAAACCAGAGTGAGTCTCAATGTCATGGGAACTGCTGAGAAATTTGACAAGAGGAGGAAGGAACAGATTATTGGGACAGGTTTGGGAACATTCTCAGAGCTTTTTCAAAGAAAATCAATTGAGAGTTAGGGATCACTGATCACCTGTGGGAACGAAGAATAGATAAGTTCAGTGTTCCACGGAGTGGTTTTTTAAGTGATTGAAGTGACAAGTACACAGATTTTAGTATTTTCATTTCCATATATGCTTTTTCCTTGGTGGTTGTAAGACTAGAACAAAACTAGACTACGTAGTCCCTCTTTCATTAAATCAGTAAGTCAAGCAACACTATATCAAACAAATAGCTAAACCCAAAAACTGAGCTCATAGATACAGAGAACAAGTTAGAGTCGCCTGAGGGTTTATGGGAGTGGGGTAAAATGGGTGAAAGGGGCTAAAAGGTACAAATTTCCAGTTATAAAATAAGTAAGGTCATGGGAATATCATGTAAACATGGTGACTATAGCTATAATACTCTATGTTTTAAAGTTGCTAAAAGAGCAGATCTTACAAGTGCTCATCACAAGAAAAAAAAAACGTTAACTGTGAGGTGATAGATGTTAACAATCATTTCACAATATATATATAAATATCGAATCATCACATTGGATTCATGAAACTAATTAATATTATGTCAACTAAGCCTCAAAAAATACACTAAAGAGATAATAGTTGAATTTGTACTCGAATGTGGCAAAAAGTTAAAGGTAATACCCAAAGACCTACGTTTGAAACGTGCAGATGTGGACGTGTCTCAAAATAAGGATGCTGTGTTTTACATTTCTTGATATTTTCTCTGTGCCACCATGCCCTTCTTCCAAATCCAACAACTCTCCAGGGAAATACACTCAACCCAGCAGACTCTGACACATGCTAAGTCAATGTCTGTGTCCTCAAGAAGAATTGGCCTACGATCTTGCTAAGTCCACTGTCTTAGTCAACTACAGCCATCATAAAGTTTTGTAATGAACTGCTGGGAACTCAATGGTTATTGAAAAGAAGCAATTATTCTTATGTTCCAAAGTCTGTGTGTTGAGTGCTGCTCAGTGGATGCAGGCTGTGTTTGTTTATGCTTCAGGCTGCATCTGCACAGGCTTGGATCTAGGACGTGGATTCATGCGGGTCTGCTATAGGATTGTCTGTTCTGGGGCCCAAGTTGAAGGGGGAGAGGCTGAGCAAGTCATGTTTTCCCACAAAGGATCACTAGAATGAAGACTCCAGCCAAACCAGGCATATTATTTCAAGATTCAGCTTTCATCAGGCTGACTGATTTTCCATGGGCCAAGTTAAGTCACATGGCCAACCAAGCCCAACATCAATGGACCAGCAGAAGTGTACTTTGCTCATAGTGGGAGGGGAAGGGTAGTGACTATTTGCTCAATAATAAATCCAGACCATCACACCCACTGATCGAAACACTCTCCTACTCTTTTGCTAGGGTGAGGGGCTGGGTCAACCTGTGTGGCAGCTGAAATACTGGAATCAGAATGCTATGTGTGAGACCAGCAGAAGTCTGCACGGAATAGAAATGGCAGGAACTCAGCTGAGTGGGCTTCCATGTGAGGATCAGCCACAGCTATTTATAACATGTGGTGGTAAGCCTGGAAAACCAGATGGCTCTGAAGGGTACCTCCAGCCTGAGGGCAGAGTGGTTCCCTCACTGTGAACCTTTAAACCAGCGTTCAAATGGGCATCTCACCCTGCTGTTGCAGACAAAATTTCCCAAACTCTAATCATTTTATGTTGACTTTAACCAATTAACTTCCTTCTGGTTCTGCCTCTGGCTTTTGGATCGCTACTCTTTTAGGTCTAGCTCTGTCCTTCAGAGTTAATGCCATAGCTTGGTTATGTGGATTTGGGTTTGGATGAGCCATGAATTTTGGGTTGAACTCATGCTGGATTGTTAAACAACCAGCTGGCTCAGGTCAGATCCTATGATCTAGCTCCACACCCAAAGACCTTTATTCTCATATCTCCACCATCAGCTGGCACACACTGCCAGGGGACCACAAAGAGGATCTTAGCAGGTGGAGATCCTTTGGGTACCATGAATGCGAAAACTCAAAAATCAAGGCTGAATTTAGATTCTAAGTCATTGGCAAGGGGTGTTGAGTTTAAGATGGAATGAAGCTGTCGTGGGTTGACAAGGAAAATAGGATCTAGGAGGAGGTTTCTAATATTGGAGCAGGGTGAAATTTGCATAGATGGCTATCAGCAGTGTATGGTGTCTGGTGTCCAAAGAATTACAACTCTGAGTTGATGATATTAAAGGAATTTTAGACAGACTGGTGTTGATATGAACCTGGGTTTTACCACTTACTAGTCATATGATCTTGGGAAAGTCTATTCATCAACCTGTACCCCCAATTTCTTCATCTGTAAAACAAAGTAATCGTACCTTCTTTGTCAGATTAGTGTAAGGATTAAACAGGGCCATGGATGTGTTGTATGTTGCCTTGTATTATAGACCAACAACAAATGATAGCTATCATCACTTGGATGTATTTATTTATGTTGTTTCTGAGTTTCCAAGAGCAATAAAAATAGTATCAGACCATCTGTGCAGAAAATGATAAGAGACTGTGAACCTGGTTTTACCACTTTTGATTTCTCTCACATCTCAATGGAATATAAAATTAAGCTAAGAATTAGCTGAGAGGATGAAGACATTGGAGAATGAGGAGTTCTTTACAGAGTCTGGGGGACTGTGGTTTCCCTTTCTCTCACCATGAATTATGTCTACCATTGATTTGGAACTAAGTGAGAAGGTTCAAGAGAATAGTCTAGAAAGCATGGCATAGGAAGAAAAGTACATGGTTTAGGAACACATCACAGACAGAGAAGAAAAGTATCATCAAGCTAAAGAGAAATAACTGTGAGCTGCAATTACCCAGAAAAAGAGGAAGTTTCCCCATGAAAACAATTTGAAGTGACTGCAGGAGGAAGTAGAAGTCTGGAAGGCAAAGAGAGATGAACTGGAAATAGAAAATCAGTCATTAAATTGACAAAATGTTCCATTTAAAGAATGTACATGAAAAATGAGATTAAACGACATCTAGAGAAATCAATGAATTTCGAAGTTTCACTTTGGTTGCTAGCATACCTCCAACAGCTTCCATCAATCCTGTTAGCTTTCAGTCATCAGTCAGGGTTCCAGGCATGGAACTAGCCTTTCCTCCTCATCTGCTGGAGGAACATATCAGTGTGATCTCTTTCTACTTCACAGAAATTCAGAAGAACTAGAAAAAACACAAAGGGAAGAACCAGAGAAACTTGAATCTCTGGAAAATGATGTTCTTGAAGAAAAGACAGATCAAAAGGGATGAAATCAGTGCCTCACTAAAGCTGGAAGTTTGAATGCATGTGGCATTTAGATACTTTGTTATTATTTTCTAAACTACTGCACCTCAAGAGGTAACAGTTACATGCTCTATTGCCTGAAGGTCAGGATTTTGGAATTATATTAACAAGTGAAGCATTGAAACAGTTTCAAAGACATTTAGAATATTTACTGACACCCCTTTGAGAAAACAAAAGAATAAATAAAAAGAACTAACTAGGGAATCAAGTTTCAAAAGTATTTCATTACTTTGTTGAGAGTTTGGTATTTTCCCCAAAATATACCTATGTTGAATTCCCTCTTCTTTTAGCTGCTTGACAATCAGAAGGTCAGTAAAAATGTTCTGGTTTACTATATGTAAGAGTTATAAACCCCTAGTTCCTGGAAACAAATGACAATTTAAAAGTCAGCCTAAAAATAAAACAACTTAAATATTTATTAGGGAATGCTACATTTTCTAAAAGTTGTGTGCACATCATTTATTAAACAGCTTAATAAATCTTTTTCTATTTAAAAATAAACAACTTGGCATACCAGAAGACAGCACATGAAAACTCTAAAGACAAAAGGTGATGTGAGCACCTGCCCCAAGGTGGCACAGCACAGAGCACCACACTGGACACAGCTTACCTCCATGGAGTGCAGTTGCTGTGGGCTCTGTGTTCTGTGGATCCCCGGGAAGGAGCTGGCCAGGAGCTGATTTGAAAAGAGCGTGCTGTAGGGCTTCCTGCCAGAAGAAAGGCTACCCAGGAAGAAGAGGCTAGATACATACCCTTAGAAGAAAAAACAAAAGCAAAATTACAAATGACAAGTGGGCAGATACATACCTAATTAGAGGACTTGAGTCAGATGGTCCCAGTGAGAATTACTGAGGAGCCCACAAATGAATCCCATTGGGGAGAAACAACTCTGGACACACGTATTGTCTAGACGACTCCAATCCCACCTTCGAAGTAAATTCTTTTCCATTCCATCCTTCTCCTCCCTTTCCAAGCATCTATCTGAAAGGAACCAAAACCGGGGTTGTGAACTAGAAAGGAGGCATGTAGAGGGGGAGAGAAGACTCAGACCCGGGCCTCTCCTCCCATGCAGCCTTCAGCCTTATGCTCGCGCCAAATGGAGCAGGGGAGAAATTGTGAAAGACAACACTCCAGTCCGGAGTTTAGACTGCCCCTTTATTACCTGGAAATGACTGGAGGGCCTCTTATTACCTAAAATACCTGGAAAAGCCTCCGGGCTTGCCTGAGATCTCACCCACAGGTGATGAACAAGCCTATAGAGCTGACTTGCAGAGATGGTTGTGAGAAAGTGCAAAGACAATTCTGCTTGTGTCCTGCTGAGTCCGGCCCTATTAGTAAAGCAGTCACATTGACTTCATGACCCAGACAAGGAACTTCTTTCATCATGTGAAAAATGAGAGAATTAGCCTTGTGCATGATTTCAATTAAAGCTATCTGTTAATCCAAATGTCATAAAACATCAGCACTGGCTGATTGGATTTAATGTTCAGTAAGTATTCTATGCTGTACACATGGATTAGTGCACCATAATTGGGACAATAGGAAATGAAAGAATGAGACAAGTTGTGTGGTCTCCCTCTGAGAAGATGTTCAGAAAACACCAGAAATATGACTGATTTGTTAGGAAATGTACCGGTTATTATTGCTCCTTAATAAAACCCCCCACATTTGGTATCTGAAAAAGCAACTTACTGGCTCTCCAGTCTATGGCTTGGCATATTAAGTGCAAATTAGTACAGGCGAATTATGCCAGCCAAGTTCATTTATGTGTTCGGTTTTAAATGGAAGGCCTGCTCAGGGCTGCCTAGTCCAGAATGGTCTCACTGACACGCGTGGTGGTTGGCTGAGGCTGTTGGCCAAGGTGCCTCAGCTCTTCCATGGGACCCTTCCAGAGGCTAGCTCAGACTTGTTCCCATGGCAACTGGATTCGAAGAGAGCAAGAGTATAATCTGCAATGCTCCGGAGACCTTGGCTGCAAATTTGTGCATCACTTCTGTTATATTGTATTGGTCAATACAGTCTCAAAGCCAGCCCAGATTCAAGGAACAGAAAAATAAACTCCGCCACATGAGGAGAAGAATTGCAAAGAATCTGCAGCTAAAGAGAAAGGCAGCCTTCCCTGTGAAGTAACATGTCATAAAGAGACCACTGAACTAGGAATCAGAAAACCTGACATTCAGTCCTACAGTTCTCATTAAACTAGATGTGTGATTTTGGCCTCATTTTCCAGATCTGTAAAATCTAGTGTTCAGTCTGTGATTCTGGGTTCCTGATGTGGTTTCTACTTCTTTCTTCTCTGGGGACCTCACAAGTCTCTATAAGTTTAAGGCCAGGGTACCAACACCAACTGATGGAACTGCTTCTCTCTCCCACCTAAAGATAACCAGAGACCAGAGAAGGAAAAACCAAGCCCGCCACCCCCACTCCTGAAATTCTGGCCAAAGGGACGTAAGCAGAAGTGTCATGGGGTAGCTATTTGGAATCTTCTTTAGGAGACATTCCATTTTCCCATTTACTATCTATTTTTTTAGGTCCTTCTCCCCTCTCCCCACTTCTTCTGCTACCTGGAAGGCATATGTTTCATGAATGATAAGAATAAACTTTGCACTTGAGCTAAGGAAGATTGATTGAGTTTTAAGGAATCCTGGGTTAGGTGTCTGTGTACTTTGTGGAGATAAGTGTTTATACCAGCTCCAAACTGTATCCCTCAGGTATTTTATATATTGGAAAAATGACTGTTTTCTTTAGGCTGTTATGGCATTTTCTCTCTCATGGATGACTCTAGTCTTACTAATAAACAGATGCTATCTATCCATGAAAAATGAGGTTTGGGCAATGTCTCTCACCCAGGGTTGTTAACATAGACTATTGTGTTGTGAACTGCCTAACTCTACGGATTGCCAACTACAAGGATAATGATTTTCTATAGGGTTGTGCCACCCTATACCTAATAGCTAGCATGATGTGAAATGAAGTAGATCTCACACTGCTATGTTGTTACTATAATGCTGGCTGATTCACCCAGAGACCTGATGTCCTCATTCAAACATAAACTTGGAAGCTCTTTCTGTAAGATTCTTTAATAGTTGGAGTCTGCCCAGGAAAACAAAAACTACTCAAGGTATTTCACACAGAGGAAACTTAATGCATGTAATTGAATACACGGATGATGGAAGAAGTGAGCCAAATTGGGGTGGTGGGAGGAGACAACCCCCCTTAAGGTTAGAGGAACAAAGGGGAAGACGATGTTACCAGAGCCGTGAAGCTGGGGCCACCCACAAGAAAATGAAATCATAATGGGCCAGTTTAGCAAACTGGGATCTTAGGAGAAAAAGCTGTCCTGTGAGAGCTGGGAACACAGATAAGAAACATCTGCCACTGGAGGTGAATCCGAAGCAGAGAGAGAGAAAAAAACACACTGGCTTCATTTTCTACTTTCACCTTCTTCCCCTTGACTAAATCTTCCTGTAAGTCAGAGGGAAAGGGACCATGGAAAACTTAGGTCTTTGTAAAATAGTGTGGCAGAAGAGGTCTAGTAATTGATCTGCAAACAGACAAATGACTAAGAGTATTTAGTTCATTTGAACGGTTCTGGGAACATGCACAACTGCTTCAAGATCTGATGACTAAGGTTGACTCAAAGTTGGGAGGAAAACTATCCTTTTGTGTGCAGAATACATCAATATCTTGAGAATTAGATATTCTTCATCATCTAGAAATAGCATCCTTGGAATGGACACCCCTATTTTCATGATAGCCTATGATTTATAAATTTAATACAATCTCTAAAATCTCATTGGCATTTTTTTACAGAAATAGAAAAACAAGCCTCAGTTCATATGGAATTACAAAAGACCCAGATGATTCAAAGCGATCTTGACAAAGAACTAGGCTAGAAGCTTCATACTTGCTGCTTTCAAAATATATCACAAAGCTACAGTAATAAAAATACTATGGCATTCCATCAATAAACAAGTGCAACCTGGAATTAAAAATATAATAATGCTTACATTAGCACCTCAAAAAAAGGAAGTACTCGGACATAAATCTGACAGAATACATATAATATCTGTTGGAGGAAAACTGCAGAACTGATAGAAAAAATCAAAGAATTAAATAAATGGAGGGCCTCCCTGGTGGCACAAGGGGTTGAACACAGCACTATGAAGCTGTCAGCAGCCTCTACAGCATGAGTTCAATCCCTGGCCCACCAGGGAGCTACCCACATGGTACAGCAGACCTCTCCTGTCTCTCCCGCTGCTCCCCTTGGCAGTGTATGTCAGTCACTCTGCCTGTTCTATTTCCTGCTCTGTCTCTAGTGAATCCTCTCACCCCCTGCACCTTTGGTCTGTACACCTGTTCTTCTGTGCATAGATAAATAAATCTTTTAAAAAAGATATTCCATGTTCATGAATAGGAAAACCCAGTATCATTAGATGTCGATTCTTTTCAATTGACTATAGATTCAATGCAACTTCAATCAGTGCCAGCAAATCATTTTCTGGATATTGACAAGCTGATTTTAAAGCTTATATAGAGGTATAAAAGACTCAGAACAACCAATAAAATACTGAAGGAGAGAAACAAAGTTAGAGGACTGATAGTACTAACTTCAAGGTTTACTACAAAGCCACCGTTATCAAGACAGTATGGTAATGGCAAAAAAAAGGGGTGCCTCCCTGGTGGCGCAAGGGGTTGAATGCAGCACTGTGACGCTATCCGCAGCCTCTGCAATGTGAATTCAATCCCCAGCTAGGGAGCTGCCCACATGACACAGCAGACCTCTCCTGGCTTGCCCACTGCTCCCCTCAGCAGTGTACTTTGGTCTATCTGCCTGTTCTGTTCCCTGCTCTGTCTCTGGTGGATCCTCTAACCTCCCACACCTCTGGTCTGTACTCCAGTTCTTGTAATCATAAATAAATAAATCTTTTTTAAAAAAGTTGGGTACATAGAGCAATGAAACAGAGTAGATCCATATAATATCAATATACAGTCAATTGATCTTTGATAAAGAAACAAAGGAAATACAAGGAAACAAATGTAGCCTTTTCAACAAATGATACAACAACAACTGGACATCCACATGCAAATAAGTAAGTAAATAAATAAAATGTGTCTAGATATCGACCTACACTCTCAAAAACATTAGCCCAAAATGGATCATGTAACAAAATATAAAACTCAAAACCATAGGGACTCCCCTAGTGGCGCAGCAGTTGAGCGCTGGGCTGCGAAGCTGCCTGCAGGCTCTGCAGCACCAGTTCAATCCCCAGCTGCCAGCAAGGGTCCCACATGGCGCACAGACCTCTCTTGCCATGCCTGCTGCTCCCCTCAGCAGTGTACTTCACCAGTCTGCCTGTTCTGTTCCCCGCTCTGGCTCTGGTGAATTCTCTCACCCTCCTGCGCTTCTGACTGTACCCAGTGCTTGTATAAATAAATAAATAAATAAATCTTTACAAAAAAAACCTTAAAACTATAACACTCCTAGCAAGCAACATAAGATAAACCTAAGACTTTGGTACAGCAATGACTGTTTTGATAAAACACCAAAGGTATGATCTATCAAAGAAATGATTGATAAGTTGGATTTCACTAAACTTAGAAGCTTCTGCTCTGTGAAAGATGTCACAAGAAAGAGAAAAAAGGCCACAGACTGGGAAAGAATATTTGCAAAAGACACATCTAATGATTATTCATAATTTCCAAAACATGGAAGCAATCAAGATGTCCTTCAATAGAGTGGATAGACTGTGGCACGTCCAGACAATGGAATATTACTGACTGCCAAAAAGGAAATGAGCTATCAAAGCATGAAAAGACATAGAGGAATTTTAAATGCATATAATTAAATGAAAGAAGCCAATCAGAAAAGGCATCATATGATATGATTCCACTGAGAAATCTATGGAGACAATAAAAAGATTGTTAGATTGTGGGGGAAGGAGGTGGGGATCAATAGATGGAACACAGAAGAATTTCATGAGTGAACCTACTCTGCATATAATGATGGATACATTTATTCAAACCCACAGTGAGTCCTCATGTAACCCATGGACTTTGGGTGATTTCAACGCGTCAATGTATGTTCATCAATAGTAACAAATGTACAACTCTTAGGAGGGGAGTGCTGAAAGTGAGGGAGAATATGCATGTGTGAGAGTAGGGAGTATATGGGAAATCTCTGTACCTTCTTAATTTTGCTGTGAACCTAAAACTGCTCTAAAAATTAAGCCTTAAAAAAGAACAGAATGGCACTGGCAGGAACACAGATGAATAAACCAATGGAACAGAATAGAAAGTCCAGAAATAAACCTACACTCATATAGTGGACTGATCCTAGAGAGGGAGCCAAGACTACACAATGGGGAAAGGATAGTCTGTTCAACAAATGGTGCTGGGGAACTGGATATTCACATGCAAAATAATGAAGATGGACCCCTGTCTGTCACAAAAATCAAAGTGGATTAAAAACTTAAATGTAACATCTGAAATTGTTAAACTCCCAGAAGAAAACAGAAAGATAAGCTTCCTAACATTGGTCTTTATGATGATCTCCTCAATATATCACTGAAAGTACAGACAACAAATACAAAACAAGTGGGACTCCATCAAATTGAAAGGTCTTTGCACAATGAAAGAAAAAATTATCAATATGAAAAGGTAACCTATAAAGTACGAGAAAATGTTTGCAAACCAATATCACATAAAGGGTTAATATCCAAAATATATAACAAACTTACACAACCCAATACCGATATAATAATAGTAGTAGTAATAATAATAATAATAATAATAATAATTTTTTAAATGGGCAGAAAAACTAAATAGATATCTCCCACAAAAGACATATGCTGGAAGGGATCATGCTCAGCGAAATAAGCCAGAAAGAAAAAGAAAAATACCGGATGGTCTCACTCATAGCAGGAATCTAGAAAACTTAAATAAGAGACCAGGAAAAAGAATAACTATAAGAAAGTGAAAATCAAAATCAACAAAAAACTATGAACCAGAGACACTCTATGGGGGGTGGGGGGGCGGGGAAAGGAGGGCTTGGGGTCAAAATAAGTGGGTTGCAATTGTATGGGGAATAAAAAAATAAAATTTAAATTTAAAAAAAATAAATAAAAATTTTTAAAAAAGACATACAAAAGGGCAACAGGTACATGAAAAGATGGGTTTACATCAGTAACTTCAGAGAAATGTAAATCAAAACCACAATGAGCTATCAACTCACACCTGTTAGAATGGCCATTATAAAAAAGACAAGAGATGAGTGTTGGTGAGGATGTGGAGAAAAGGTAATCCTGTGCGGTGAACATTGGTGTGCAGAAATTTCTTTGAGATCTCATTTCATTTCACATATATACTTAGAAGTGGAATTGCTGGATCACGTGGTATTTCTAATTTTTAATTTTTTGAGGAACAGCCATCTTGTTTTCCACAGTGGCCATACCAACTTATCGGAATAGCTAAGCATCGACAGCCAAATGCTAGAGTATGCAGAGAAACTGGATCGCTCATCCATTGCTGGTGGGAATGTCAAATGGTATGGCCACTCTAGAAAGCAGTTTGGAAGTGTCTCAAAAAACTAAGTATGAAACTATTATATGACCCAGCAATTGTATTCCTGGGTAATTATCCCAAAGAGATAAAAATTTATGTTCACACAAAACAAGTACATAAATATTTGCACTAGTTTTATTCATAATAGACAAACTAGAAACAACTCGAATGTCCCTCACTGAGGAGATGGTTAAATAAACTATGGTAATCCATGCCATGGAATATTACTCAGCAATGAAAAGAAACTATTAATACATACAACAATCTGGAAGAATCTTCGAAGAATGGGAATCTCCAAATACTGAGTGATAAAAGTCAATCAGAAAAGATTGCGTACTATAGATTCCAATTATAGCATAAGCTAACTTGTAGAAATCAAAAACAAATAAGTGGCTGCCTGGAGGTAAGGTGGGTTAGGGGTAGGCTGGCAGTGAGCGTGACTATAAAAGGGGAACAAGAAGGATCCTTGTGATGATGGAAATGTTTGGCATGTCAACCGTGCCAATGTCATATCAATGTCAATATCCTGGTTGTGAAATCCTGCTATACTTCTGCAAGGTGTCACCATTAGGGGAAACTGAATAATTTCTCTAATTATTTTAGAACTGCCTGTTTTTTTTTTAATAAGATTTTTATTTATTTTATTTATACAAGCACTGGGCACAGTCAGAAGTGCGGGAGGGTGAGAGAATTCACCAGAGCCAGAGCGGGGAACAGAACAGGCAGACTGACCAAATACGCTGCTGAGGGGAGCAGCGGGCATGGCAGGAGAGGTCTGTGCGCCATGTGGGACCCTCGCCAGCAGCCAGGGATCGAACCGGCGCTGCAGAGGCCACAGGCAGCTTCGCAACCCAGCGCTCAACCGCTGTGCCACCAAGGGAGGCCCAGAACTGCCTGCTAACTCTTTGAATGTCTCAAAATAAAAAATGTAATTTAAAAATGAGCATCAATTTGCAAAACAGATACTATAATTGCCCCATTGAAATGATATGGGTATGATAATCATATGAGAATATGATGATCATTGGTTAGTCACCCAAGCTCCTTTGTCCTCTAGACCATGCAGCCAATTGCCCCAGGATTTCTTAAATAACTCATTATTTCCACATGGATTTGAAACAACTCCATTATCATATTCTAGCATTTCATTTGTATTATCTTTCCAGGTGAGCTCTTCAGTAGCTTTCTGGCTTGGTTTAACATCTGTTAAAAAAGAACTACATTTTCTTATTTTAAAAGATATTCTTGGCTAATTTATACAAATTTAATAATTCATTATCTTTTTCCCAAATGACAATGTAGATTTACTATAAAAAAATGAATTGATACACTATATGTGCTCTTAGTCTTTTCTTGCAAAGAGAATTCTTTCTAAATAGCTTATTTAGAAAATGAGTACATTCAAAGATATTTGTAAGTTCACATTATTTGGGCATGGGCTGAGCGACAGGACCAGAGTCTGGGCAGCAAGGGCAGCAGATTCACCCCACGCCACTACTACCCAGACCCAGAACACCCCATCGGGGCTGCTGGGGAACAGACAGCAGAAGTTCTGACACTGCAATTGCCCAAAGCTCATCTACTCCATATACTCTTCCCCCTACTTTTAATTTTGCAACTGACTCACAGTCTGTCCCTAACTACTGGAGAGACCAGGGGTGCAAGGCCTGGCTTCTATGGTGGGGTTGACAGTGTGAGGAAGGTCCTAAACAGAGGAAGGTGTTCAAAAGATGCTGATCAGACCCATCATCAGAAATGTCCACCACAGGTATGATGCCAAGTTTTGAGAAAAAGAAAAAAAAAAACATGGGGGAAACTACTTTTTTTTGAAAATTTAAAGAAAATTTTCAAATTCTAATGAACAGAATAGGTAGAGGAAGAGCTTGTGCCTCTTTGATAACTTTCCCATTTGCCCTTCGGTGCTTGCTATTCTCTGTTTCTTCATCCAGTATTTTATTTGCTGTAAAAATCATACATTTCGTGTATCTTTTGCTTGTAATAGCTGTGCCTACATTTTTAAATTAGTTTTAACATTTTCTCCGTAGCTAATTAGTTCTGTTTCTAATTTTATTTTAGTTTTATTTCATTTCTTATTACAAAATATGTGGTCATTACAGCAAATTTTGAAAAGCACAAAAGAAAAAAAAAACAGAAATAATTTGAAATCCAGGACCCAGTAATAACTCTAAATGAACTCCCCAATATCCACTCCATTCTTATTCCATGGTAAATGCAATTTAGGTGGATGGACCCCCACCCAGACTTGGGGTGGGCCTACTTGACTTCAGAGGCATTTCATACCTACCCCACCACTGTCCTGCCCATGAGATTAGTTCAAGGACAGTCAAGCAGTGCCTGGTGTCCTCCTGGGCACCGTGGTTGGTTCAGTGTTCTCCGGATGTGGTTGGGCACGTATTCCTGTGGGTCTAGTTTTAAAGAAGCCTAAGACTCCGGCTTCTTAGGGGAAGAGAAGCTCTCTTCCCCCCAAAACTGAACTAACTAGTTTAAAGAAGAAAGCATTTAGTTCCAGAACTGCTGGACATGGGGCTTATATTCAGGAGATAGAGATGAAAACAGGGAGAGACTATGTCCTCACCCCATCACCCGAATTCCTAACAGCAGACTCTCATACGTCTAGTCCCAGGTTACCCTCACTTCTTAACTGAACAAAATAAGATATCCAGGCTGAACAAAAAGATTTCTAGATTTATCATATCACAACAAGACAACGTGTATTGTGTCTCTGTCCCTGCATGTCTGTCTTGGTGTGTCTGTCTTGGAAAGGGGTCTCCAGGACAATTCCCTGTGGGGGACCTGGTGTCTCCCAAGCAAACCCTATTTTGAAATGAAATTTTCTACTTTGCTTTCCAGATTGTCCTCTCAATTTTCTAAAGCCTGTGGTCCATAAATAGAGAACTGGCGGATGTAACTTGATTTTCGTTCAGCAGTTTTGAGTCTTGGTGCCAATGCTATGTTTGAAATGTAAGAGCGTTGTGGGGCTTGTACTCATCTATATTTAAAAGACTGGTGGGCACTTGAGGCTGGAACGCCTAACAGTCTTGAGGAGGGTCACAACCACAGTGTGTGATGCTCCAAAAAGCGAGACAGTCCAGAGACTCTCTGTGGAAGTCTGGAACTACAGGACGTGGGTGCTGGCGTAGGCTACTGTTCCTGGTTACCGAAATCCACTGCAGTCTGAGTACAGCCCGCTTCCTTAAGGGTCTCAGACTGCCCAGATGGCCGCGCACACCCTCTTCTCCCCCCACAGATGCACACACACCCTGCGCCTGGAGTAGTGAGAAGCCATAAAATAGCTCTTGAATCTTTGGATTTAGGATTCTCCCCTGAGACTAGCTGTAGATTAAAGCCAGCGTGCTTGGTGGCTACCTTGAGAGTCACTTAGAGAAACAGAGACGCCATTCTAGTTTTGCTCCAGAGCTAGGTAATAGTCTGCAAGAGTCACCTGCAGCGCCCCCCTTGTGTTTTGAGATGACAGGTAGGCTTCAAGGCCTCATCTTTATTTCTAGTAGCTGTTCACGAGGACAGCTCTTCTCTACTGAGGTCGCACTTGCGCGGTTTTGTGCGAAAACTCCAATCCTAAGCACGTTTGAAAACTGCTGTGCTCATAGCACCTGCCACTGACCGTGACATATGGGGCCTCCCACCACTTCAGACAATGCGCTACCATCTCAGGCCTCCACTTTGCTTTCTTGTATCAGTATTTTGGGGAATTGCTGTTTCTCAGTAGATTTTTTAAAAAAATAGCTGGGTGGACAGAGCTAGGGTACTCGTGGTATTCTGGCACCCGGAGAGCGAAGGGGGACCGACAATAAACAAGCGCACAAATAAATACTGTAATTTTAGGTAGTGATAACTGGTGTGAGGGACAATAAAGCAGGAAAGGGGGTGAAGGTGAAGATGGGGGTGGAGATGGGGGGGTGGTAATGAAGTATTGTTTTTGATCATGTGATTCAGCCTTCAAGCACAAGGAGTGAAGGAGTTAGCCACCTGTTCTAAGGGAAGACTAAAGTTTCCTTGGTCATGTGGTGGGGAGTTAGAGGACAATTTTTAAAGGGCTTCCCAGTCTGCTAGAGAAATTGGTATGGAGTAAGAGCAGGGAGGCTGCTTAGGAGGCCACTGGAATTACTGTAATATCCAGACATGAGCTGGTGAAGATGCAGATTTAAGCGAGCGCAATGGAGCTGGTGAGAAGAGCTGAAATCCAGAGAGAGCCAAAGATGGCGCCAACTGCACTAGCTGATGGGCTCCACTTGAGATGAGATGAGAGAGGGGTGCAGCAGGCACCTGGTGCCTGGGTCGGATATAGGAAGAGCTGGATGAATCCTGGTGCCATTTCCTAAGGTAAAGAAATTTGAAGGAGGAAAGATCTGTGAGTGGGTGCATGGGGAGAGCTCTGTTTTAGGTGTTTAAAGGATGCTTATTAAACATTGAAGCAGAGATGTTGAGTAGGAAATTAAATATAAATGTCTGGAACTCCAGGGAAAAGTGAAGGCTAGAGAGAACAAATTGGAATTTTTAATTTAAGCAGATTATCTATAAAGCCATGAAAGCAGAAGAAATCACTTAGGGATGAATCTAAGTGGTCAGAGCCTGGGTTGCCCCAACCTTTGATGATCAGGAAGAGAAGGCAGCCCAGGAAATTAAATGGGGGAATCCTGGAATTTTCATCTGTGTGGGTATTTTGATTTTTTTTAATTAGTAGATGTCACAGAGGTATAATAGGAAATGTTTGGGTATCATAAAGATATTTGTATGTGTATGTGGGCCTCCCCAGTGGCGCAGCAGGTTGAGCGCAGCGCTGTGAAGCTGTCTGCAGCCTTTGCAGCGGTGGTTCAATTCCCGGCCAGCCAGGGAGATTCCCACATGGTGTTGCAGACCTCTCCTGCCGTGCTCACTGCTCCCCTCAGCAGTGTATTTTGGTTGTCTGCCTGTTCTGTTCCCCGCTCTGTCTCTGGTGAATCCTCTCACCCTCCCACATCTCTGGCCTGTACCCCAGCTCTTGTACAAATAAATCTTTAAAAAAAAAAGATATCTGTATGTACTGGAATGATTCTATGCCTTTTTAATTATATCTATCAGAGGTTGATCAATTTTTCCCTTCTCTTTGAATAACCAGCTCTTAATTTTACATATGATTTATAATACTTATTTTCCATGTTATTAATATGTGCCTTTATATTATTCTATTTTACTTCAGATTAATACTTTGTTCGAGCCTACAACTTTACAGTTTAATAATAATTTTTCTTATTAATATCTCTTTTCAAAGTTCTTATTAAAGCCCTTTCCATGAGTACATTTTCTTCTAAACAGTATGTTGGCCACCACCCAACACATTTTGATATGTAGAATTGTGTTTATTATTACTTTAAACTAGATTTTTATTGCATTCTTAATTTCCTAAGCCAATTTTTTACTTGTAAAATCTTATTATCCCAAGAAGTTAAACAATTCATTAATATTTTTATTACTGATGACTCTTCAAATGTGTTAAGGTTGGAGACTACATCAGGCAGAACATCTGTTATTAGGAGGCTGGTGAATGCATTCTGGCCTATGTATGATTTTTTTTTTTTTAGGTGACAGGTATATTGTCAATTTCTCTCAGCTAATTTCACAATAATTTGTTAAGATTGCCTGAATAACTGGACGGTTTCACTATTTGTTTAATCATGTTGATGACATCAGTCCCTGCCTTGCCCACCCTAAGAATCACCACTCATTTGGAGATCAGTCAAACTAACAAGAATCACAGTCAGGATCTTGGCACCATGAGCTTGGGGAGTTTGTGAGGCATCCTGTTGCTCCTAACAGACTATTGGAGGTGACTGGTTGAGCCTCCTGAGAAACTGCTAGGAAGACAGCCACATGGACAGAAAATCAGAACTTTCTTCTAGGACTGGACCTCAACTCCATCTGTCCCCTGAGGACCTTGGCTCTGCTCCCTGAACCCTTGGTGCCAGACCACTGTGGTGATGAGTCTGCCACAGTCGTGTACCCTGGGCACTGCCTGGTGCTCACGCACTCTGCATTTGAGAGCCCCTGCTACTTGGAATCTTCCCAAAAGGCTGGATTCTCTCAATAAGGAGTCCAGATTTGCCCCGGGAGTCTACCCACCTTGGGAAATCATCAGATTGTTAAGTCTAATTCTGATGTCCTTTTCCTGTCACATCCAAACTGTGAGGGGGTTACTCTCCACCCATCCAAACTGACTGAGGGGGCTCTTGTTTGGAGAGGGAGGGTGCAACTCACCACAAGTGCATTATGTTGTCACCTTCTCCAGATCTGTCTCGGTCATCAGAGAAACAGAGGTCAAGATCAGATAAACAATGCAACTGTGTGTTAGGGAAATCCCTGGGAGAACATGGAGGAGACAGAGAAGGCTGGAGAGCCTTCCAGCACAGTGTTATGCTTGAAATCTACTCTCCTAAATTGTTTTCCCCTCTCCTACAGTTGTAGTTGTTTTGGTTGATCAATTATGTCTATAGAAACATACACTTCATTCACATGTACTGTTATCTCCTGAAACGGATTGAAGGTAGCTTCATTTAACTCAATTCTACAGGTTTAACAAATATTCTTTTTTTTTAAATAATAAATTTTATTTTTATAGTCCCCATACAATTGCAACCCCCCATTTTGACCCAATCCCTCCCCTCCACCCCCCAACCCCCAAAAAGTGTCTCTGGTTCATAGTTTTTTGTTGATTTTGATTTTCACTTTCTTATAGTTATTCATTTTCCTGGTCCCTTATTTAAATTTTCTAGATTTTCTAGATTCCTGCTAGGAGTGAGACCATCTGGTATTTTTCTTTTTCTTTCTGGCTTATTTCACTGAGCATGATCCCGTCCAGCTCCATCCATGTTGCTGCAAATGGCATGAGTTTCTCTTTTTTGAATGCTGAGTAATATTCCATGGTGTATATGGACCACATCTTCTTGATCCAGTCATCTATTTTTGGGCATTTGGGCTGTTTCCAAAGCTTAGCTATTGTAAATAGTGCTGCTATAAACATAGGGGTGCAGGTGTTCTTTGGAATTGACGTTTCTGTGTCCTTTGGGTAAATACCTAGGAGTGGAATTGCTGGATCCTATGGAAGCTCTATGTTTAGTAGGTCCAGAAATCTCCACACAGCTCTCCATAGTGGTTGCACCAGTCTGCACTCCCACCAGCAGTGCAGGAGAGTTCCTTTTTCTCCACACCCTCGCCAACATTTTTTAACAAATATTCTTATCTTTGCCATAGTAAACACAGGAAGTAGAAACTTTGGACTCTTTCCTCTGACATGAAGTTTTGCATGAATTGTTCTATATCTAAATGTGCATTTTATTCATTCTCACTTTTTACCTCATGTATTGCTTCTTGCTCAGCAAGGAGTGGAGCAGGGCAGTGAAACAGCTGGCTTATTTGGTTCTCATTTTTCATCACAGCTTCTTTCTAATATCAGCTCCATTATTTCTACAACTTGACCTCATCTACATGGTGGTAGCCGCTCCAGAGGGGCATATTCCTTAATTTCCACCATCAATGAAGGAACGAATTTCCTTCCCCAATTTGAAAAGTACAAAAAAAAGAGCTGTGACTGGTGTTGCCCAAGTCAGGTGGATGCATACACCATGCTATGATTGGGGTGAAATGATGGTGTGTGTGTGGATGCCTCAGTAGAGATTAGGTGCTTGCCTGTGCGTTTATCACTTGTGATCAGGAGCATAGACTTGGAAGAAAATGGCACCTTCTTTAAGCCAAAGTTTGTACAGGGAAAGAAAGCATCTCCCAAGAGGAAGGGGTGCTGCCCCCAAGAATGGAGGGAGGTGTTTCAGGCAGTCAAAACAATTTCTATTCATTATAGTGTTTTTAGTGAGTTGAAACCACCTACAGGAATCCTTTTAAACCCAATACATTATTATACACCATTCTCAAGTTCAAGGTATTACTTTATCTTAATTCAGTTATTGCTTGTGTTTGATTTCCTGCTCTATATTCTCAATTGGATTTTTCAGGGTTAACAAAATTCTTCTTTCTAAACATTAAAAAAATTAATTTAAAAAATCAAATGGTAGGGCTTTTGTGGTGGCACAGCGGGTTGAGCACAGCACTGTTCGATTCCTGGCCCACCAGGGAGATACCCCCATGGTGTGGCAGACCTCTCCTGTCTCGCCCACTGCTCCCCTCAGCAGTGCTTTCGGTTCGTCTGCCTGGTCTGCTCTTCACTCTGTCTCTGGTAAGTCCTCTCACTCTCCAGTGCCTCTGTCCTGTACCCCACTTTTGTATAAATAAATAAATCTTTAAAAAAAAGAGCAAGCTTCTTTTTTAAAAAAAATTAAATGGTATTACTTGTAATATGTGTAAAGTAAAATGTGAAAGTCTCTGATCTGCTGTCCATCCCCCTAAGTCCCAAAGCAATTGTTATAACAATTGGTATGTATGTTTGGGGTGTATCTGGGATGTATATTGAATTTGGTATGGGGCCCACCAACACCTTTTCTATTCCTATCCTAACATACAAATGCACTTTAAAACAAAATATACAATGTTTACATGACATTCTCCAACTTTTTTTATTTTAAAGTATTTGATTTTATACAATCAATGTATATAATATCCCCTCCATCTATTGACTGACATAGTATGCCACGTATGGATATGACATACTTTGTTCAATCAGTCCACTTTTTAATTAGCACCTAAGTTGCTTCTAGTTTCATTATTTCAAAGCAAAGGTATACATATCCTTATACATACATCTGTACCCTTGTGTAAGCGTAGCTAGAAGGACGATCCTTAGAAATCGGTAGCTAGGTCAAAGAGTATGCCAACAATATCCTTAATTACTCCATTAGAGTTAATCATTATGTTATTGTCTCTTTTATTCAGATCTGTCCCAGATTAATGACTGCCATAAATTCTCTAATTTCTTTGCTAATAGATATCTTACATTCTTTGCATTTGGATCATGGTTTTTGTACCTGTTCTTCTACTGAGTAGTTAGACATTTCTCCTGGGCTCTTATGCATTACGAAATTGTTTTATTATGCTAGAATATTTTTCCTGTCTCATTATGTATTTCTACTGTCAATTTTAGATATTGATGCGCTATTTATTGTGGCATTATGTTGAAATTTTATTGTGTTACTTAGAAAAAGAAATCTCAGGCCAGTTATCCTGCAAGTTTTGATGATGTCTCCATTTAAACATTAAAAAATGTGTATTCCAAAGTATCGCTATCTGAAATACGTCATTCTACTTTTCGCAGGGCCTAAATTTCATACTTTTTAATCATCAGAAGTTTTTTTTAATTTTTATTTAAACTTTAGGGAAGAAAACTAGCTTTGGTTGTTCCTACAGAGCACCCGAGATGTGATTTTGGTGCCACAGACCAGTAATCAAACGTCACAGTCGATCCTGTGATCTCTGAGTCATGTCACTTGAGCTGAGTCATGTCATGTGATCTCTGTGTCATGTTACATGATCTCTCAGACAATCAGCTCCTGCAGTAAATGAGCCTTATGTGGAAGACTTAAACGTTTGGGTGGACATCGTGGAGTTGTTTTTCTACCACCAAGCCGCTCAGATCATGAGCTAACACTGTTTTTAGTGTTTTCTGTAGACCCCACCCCTTCCTATCTGATTTCTATGATTAAATAATTTTGCCCAGTTTGACATAATTGTCCCAAATAAATTAAATAAGTAGATTATATTTAGTTCAATAGACATCTTGTAGGGGAAGTGCTAAAACTCCATTTTGTACGTGAACTTTGGAGTATCTATTTTGTATGCTTAATGGCATACTTTGCTATTTCCTGATGTAGCCAGGTTCTAGAAAGGTATGAAGGGAGGGTGCTCTGTAGCTGATTTTAGATGAAAGATCTATCTATCTATCTAGAGATATTAATTAACATACCTAGAAAATTAGGATTATTGAGTATCCCAAATATAGAATTTTTTAAAGTGCTAGGCTAACAAAGGTAAATACAGCCATACTCAAATAGTGAAGTCAAAGCATAATCTAGTCATATGGCTCAATATTCTAAAAGTGCTTTAAACATTCTTTTTTCCATCTACTGCCAACACCTGATTCCCCTCCTTCACAGTCAACCACTGTTACCAACGTTCTAGCGTATGTTCAGAGAGCTATTTTAAGCACATATAAGCAAATGCACACACATTTCCTTTTCTGTACAAATGGCAGTATAATAAACACACATCTTACACCTGGCAAAATATATATCCATACGTAAGGGATCCATCTTTATTGTCTCCTTTTTTCAATGGTTCCAGATTATTCCAACATATGGATGTGCTCGGACTAACTTTACTACTTCCCCACTGATAGCATTGAAGTTTCTTTCGACCTGTTGCTTTTACAACCAATGATGCATTTAATAATCCAATACCCACTTTGTCTTTGTACCAAATACCTGAATGACAATTCCTAGGAAACAATTTGTTTAGTCAAAGGGCATACATATTTCTAACTGATAGATATAACTAAACTGCCCTTTCTGTAGGTTATTTCATTTTCTACTACCTATTTTCTTATAATGCATTATAAAACATTTTGATATTTGCCAACTGAACAAGTGGAAATGGTATCTTAAGGTACTTTTCACTTACACTGATCACCTGTGAGTGAAATGAAATAGTCTCAAGTGTTCTTGCCTTTTGCATATTTCTCCTACTGAATTTTTATGCTCTTTCTTCTCAATTTGTAGATCACAGATATGTTCCTCAGTTTGCTATTTGTGTATTTATTTTGGGTGGATCTGACCATACCGGTTAAATGTTTTTTAATAGTCAGATTTGTCAATCTTTTCTCAACATCTTTTCCCTTTTTATTTATATGCCATACTTAGAAAGGCCTATATACTCCTAAATTCATTCCTTACTTCTTTTGTTAAATGTACTATTTATTGGGCCTCCCTGGTGGCACAGGTGGTTGAGCAGGCGCTGTGAAGCTGTCCACAGCCTCTGCAGTGCCAGTTCAATCCCCGCTGGCCTCGGAGCAACCCACATGGCCAGCAGACCTCTCCTGTCTCGCCCGCTGCTCCCCTCAGCAGTGTGTTTCATCAGTCTGCCTGTTCTGTCCCCTCTCTGTCTCTGGTGAGTCCTCCCACCCTCCCACGCATCTGGTCTGTACCCTTGTTCTTGTATAAATTTTAAAAAAATGTACTATTTATTTTTCACATTTAAATCTTTGACCCACTTGAAATTTCTCCTGGTGTAGTAGAAGCAGTAGTGGATTTAGTTTATGTTTTCCCATAGGTTGCCATGTATGACACCATCTTTTCCAGCCATTACACTTGACTGTTTGAATTATAGTGATATAATCTGTTTCAAAGGTTTAGTTGTTCCTCATCACCATTCTCTTTCATAAAACTTTTGGCTATTTTTACTTGCTTATATTTCCACATACAATTTTTAATCAGCTTATATAGCTACAAACTTGATGTTTTTAACTGGGTTTATGTACTTTTTATGGATAAACAGGGGAGAATTGATATTTGTGGACTGTTGAGTCCACCAGTCCACTTGCCCACATCTTCTTTTGTTGTTTTCCTATCAAGAACATTTTTGAAGTTTCCTTTATGTACATCTTGAGATTTACTTCTTAAATTTATTTCCAGCAATGTTATGTAGCTTTGCTGTTGCTGCTTTTGCAAGCAGGAACCTTTCCCTCCATTATGTAGTCAAACTGGATCTTTTGTGGGCTGTGAAGGCTTCTAATTTCTGAATATAAAGTGTGTACCCAGACACAACACTGAGTTAGTTTACTGTTGTTAGTTTATTTTCTTGTGTTTTCTAGATACAACCAAATTCTTTGAAATTAAGATTAATTTTGTTTTCCTTTTTTTATACCTGCATTTTTTTTCTCTTATCTAATTGCATTGGCTAACATGTCTGAAGTTTCATTTTTACTCAGATTTAGGAGGGAAGTACATAAATTTGTTAGAGACCTGTCATCTCATAAGACATATAGCCTGTGACCCAGCCACAGCCAGGAGCAAAAGGAACTGCTGAACTCAAGGAAGAGGGCCTGAGCTCTCTAAAGTCTGGGAAATGGAGGCCCTGGATAAACTCTAAGAGATCAGGCACAAATTCCTTCCAAACCAACCTCCTTGCCTCTAAGGCCAGTAAAGACTGATAGTAGTGTCTTTGCTGACCTCTTCTGGCAAATCTAGAATCAGCCAGAAAATGGCAAATTTGATTGATCACTTTTCTCTTTTGATCTACACATGGCCAACAAGTCCTTGAATTTTCTTGGTAGCACATCTGAAAGGGACTTTAGGTAACCCAAAAGTTGTTTTTAATTCCATGCTTTTTCAATGGAACAGTACTCAGCTGTAAAAAGAAGGGAGGAAGGGATGTCCATCATGGGTGGACCTAGAGGGAATTATGCTTAGCAAAGTAAGTCAGATGGAGGAAGACAAACACCTTATGATTTCACTCAGATGTAGTATACAGAAAAAACAAACACAGAGACAAACTGAATAAAACCAAATCAAACTTTGAGACTACAGACCAGTTAGTGGTTACCAGAAGGGGAGGGCATGGGGATGAGTAGATTGGGTAAAAGAGGAAAGCTGTGTGATAAAGGATAGAATGGGACTTTTGGTGATCAACTTAGTGTGGTACATACACCTGGTGACTTCCAGTGACACATGCCTGACATTCACACAATGGATAACACAATATGACTTCAATTAAAAAAAATATTCCATACTTTCCTTCAACCTCTCTGCCTTCTTTTCATCCTTCTCTTATAAAACTTCCAAATCCCTATCCCTCTACCGCCCTGACAGGCTAGTCCCACATCCCTCCATCCACAGCTGTCACCCCTGGCTCTTTCTGAGCTCCAAACGCACGCACCCCCTCGGACTAGCGCCACTGGGGGTTCAATGATTGTTTCCGTGGACAATGGGGAGGAAAAATCACCTCGTTATGTGTGGGAAAAAATGAATGAAAATACAGATGTAATAACAGCAGGTGAATAGTTCTGTTTCAGGAAACAGAAGGAAGGAAAGATAAGACTGAATGGTGACTTAATAGTTAAGCAAGAACCAAGAAAGTGAGCAACTCCTCACTGAACGTCATAAATAGGTTCTTGGAAATCACAAGTTGAAGGGGAACATGCCTGAGGAAATCGATTGTACCAAAGGACAATTGATATAAACAAGAATTAACTTACAAGGACATGTGGCATATTTCTGGCCACAAAATCAACAGCATGCTTCTCAGGAAAGGCCCTGAACACTTCTAGTATGAAGCAATCATTAGTATTTATTCATTCATTTTCCAGCCCACTTATTTCAGTTCAGGATCCCGGGTGTCTGGAGCCCCGCCTAGCAGCTCACGCTCCAAGGTGGGACCCTGGACTGGACAACCTTCCATCACAGGGCGCACTCACACACCCACACCCACATCCACACCCACTCTGGCTGGGACAACTGAGACATACCAGTGCACACCTTTGGGAAGTGAAAGGAAACCAGGCACCCAGAGAAAACCTTCCAGACCTGGGGAGAAAGTGCCACCTCCACAGGCAGTGGCTCTGGTGGAGACGGCTTTTTTTTTTCTCACCAAACTTACAATAAAACAATGTTGAACACAAGGATGTTATTCAAGGACCTGTTTGTTCACTCATTCATTCACGGTCATGATTCATTGCAAAGGGTGTGCAGGGCCATGCAATGAGCCGCTCACATCCCTAATGGCAGGGAGTAACTGCCTGCAGCTCTGGAATCCTCCCCCTGCCTTGCTTCTCCATCTGTCCCCTGGAGATTCCGGAGCTCAGGCGGCCTTGCTGCATGTGTCAGGACTGCCCTGCCCTCTCAAATTCTCACCCGCATCACGTTTGCCCTGCCCTCTCCACGGGGCACCAGCATGACCGCTCCTTTTGCCTCCCGACCTCCGGGGTCCCCTACTTACCCCCTCATTGGCATTTTCCCTAAGAGATGAGCTGGGCTGCTGACCCTGCTTGGTGTCCGCTTAGTGGCAGGCTCAGTTGGACACAGACTGAAAAAGCCCTGAGGACATGTGAGGTGTGAGAGCAGGGGTGCAGGAAGAGCCTCTACTTCCCAGTTTCTCTCCTGCAGGTTCTCTTCCAGGCTTTGTAGGCTTAGTCTGTCTGCCACACATCATGCTGCTCCCGCAGCTTTCCTTTCCATATCGTCCCTCTCCTGTCATGACCTCTGACCTGGTTCCAACATTCAACTCTCCACCCAGCGTTGAACCCAAGTGAATCAAAGAACTCCAACAAGGGCAACTAACTATAAGTCTTGCTTCTGCTGAGGAAGAGGACAGGACCCCATAGCGGTTAGACACAGGGGGGGCTGTCTGTTCTCAATCCCATTCTTAGGCTGGATGCAAACCCACAGACCCACCTGGGGCCACATGGAGGCCTTCCAAAGAGGAAATGGACAGCCATCCTCAGAGCTTGAGTGCACAGGGAAAGCTCCTGCCCTGTCAGGGTGGTGATGAGACACCAACCACTCTATGGCAGATGCGTCAAAGGGGTCACCAACATACACAGAAGGTAGGAGCCACTTTGAAAGGCTCGACTCTGAGAGGACCACCTCCTCCAGGAGGAGCACCTGGCACTGAGCAGCTGCATGGTGAGCGAGCAGTGCTGCAATTGGAGGACTCCCCAACACTGTGAAATGTAGGGGTCCTGCCAGAATCTCTGGAGAACGTGCAGATGTGCCCAATGATAGAGGTTCCAGTTGGAGCCTTCCCCCACAAGGGACACCAGCCCCCCATGAAAGGACAAACAGCTCCAGGCAAGTGAAAAGACTTTAGCCCCTTCTCCCCAGCCTCCTCTTTCCTGAGAAGACTCAGGGCGGAGATGGAGGACTGGAGACCAGCAAGGAGGAGCGGAGAACAGTCCTCCCTTGCTCCTCCTGCAGGTGTCTGGGTTGCAGATCAGACCAGGCCAGGGTGATGCAGCTCTTTACGCTAGATACATCTTGAGGTTCTAATATAGATAAGGATACAGGTCTATCAGCTGATCCTGGGCCTTCGTGAAACATATGAAACAGTTTTTATAACCAAAATGACGGCAAATGCCAGGATCTGCTTTAAATGTCATTTGATAGACGAAGGGAGATCTAATGGAGGGTGTTGGAAGCCATGGTTGAAGGAAAGATGGAATCATTTTCTATTTCTATCCCACTACATTATTAGTTTACTAGTTAATCAAGTAGTCATACACTTTGATAGCCTTCTATAAAGTATAAATTAAAAGGCTCCTCCCAAACAAGTTAACAGAAGTGCTGCCAAGGTCCTATTGGGGAGCCCGATATCTTATTCCTGGTTCATGTCACTTTCTAGGACAAGGATCTTCCAGTATCTGGGCCTCCCCCAATTTTGCAGACATCAGATTCCACAATCCCCACAGGGCACTGTATTCCTCAAACTGTAAGGAGCAGTGAGGAGCATCCTGAGCCAGTGGATGGTGCTTATAACCAACTCCATGGTAGAAGGTGAGACTTTCCACACTCCACCCTTTGGGTAGGGGCTAACGGGAAGCAGGGATTGAGCTGGGGCCCTTGGCAGTTAAGCTGCTGGGGCTTCAGCTGAACTGCCAAGTGAAGAAAGGAGTCTGTGGAGAAGTCCCCAGCTTGCCCTGTGTGGCTTCATCTTGGACCTCAGTCTCTGCTCAGTGGATGCTATCTGGTATAGCACAGAGGCATCTGGCCATGGACTAGCCTTTATTTTTTTTTTTTTATTTTTTTTTTATTTTTTTAATAAATTTTATTGTTATATTCCCCATACAATTGCAGCCCCCCCATTCTGACCCCAATCCCTTCCCTCCCACCCCCGCCCCCCTAAAAGTGTCTCTGGTTCATAGTTTTTTGTTGATTTTGATTTTCACTTTCTTATAGTTATTCATTTTCCTGGTCCCTTATTTAAGTTTTCTAGATTCCTGCTATGAGTGAGACCATCCGGTATTTTTCTTTTTCTTTCTGGCTTATTTCGCTGAGCATGATCCCTTCCAGCGCCATCCATGTTGCTGCAAATTGCATGTGTTTATCTTTTTTGAATGCTGAGTAATATTCCATGGTGTATATGTACCACATCTTCTTGATCCAGTCATCTATTTTGGGGCATTTGGGTTGTTTCCAAAGCTTAGCTATTGTAAACAGTGCTGCTATAAACATAGGGGTGCCTCCCCGGTGGCGCAGCGGTTGAGCGCTGGGCTGCGAAGCTGCCTGCAGCCTCTGCAGCGCTGGTTCGATCCCCAGCCACCGGGCAAGGGTCCCACATGGCGCACAGACCTCTCCCGCTGCGTCCACTGGTGAATTCTCTCACCCTTCAGCACTTCTGACTATACCTAGTGCTTGTATGTATGTATATATAAATAAATAAATCTTTAAAAAATAAAAAAATAAAAATAAACTCTCTGTCTCTCTCAGCTCTCCCTTTCCACACTCCCTATGTAAATAAATCCTACTGCTGTTGTTGCTTACTATGTGCCTGCTTTGGGGTCATGCCCTGTGTTCTCAAGCACACAGGTGAGAATCCACCAACTTAGTCAACACAGTTCCCTGGGTTCGTCCCTTTCAAGACCACACTTACGGGGCGCATGCAGGGAACAGGTGATGCCCTCCCTCTCCTCTTAATCTCAAGAAGCATTTCTCATGACTTGTTTTTGATCCTGCCAGACCACCAAATTCATTTTGATCTGGCCAATGCTGGGTACATTCAAAAGTATGAAAAGCATACTGTTCTATTCACTCCTCGTGTATAATTTTAAATATTAGCTAGTTACAATAAATTAATGGTTGCTTGGCAACCAAAGAACTGAGGCTTTGAAAGGAAGTACTCCATTACTGTTCAAATCAGAACAGCAAGATTTGTTGCAACACTCTGAGTTCTGTTGAATTCTTTATGGTGGAACCAAACCCTGGGGGTAGACAAAAGGAAAAATAAGAGAACACTCACATTTTACAGCTTAGTTAATTTTAGGAGAGTAAAGAGGAAGTAAATTGCATCTCATCTCCTAGCTTGGGTTAGAACTGCCCAATTTGAGAACAAGTACTAATTAGCTGAAAGTAAAGCTCAGCTGTGACTTGGCTAAAAATGGGATCATTTGCAAAAATGTACTGCAAAACTGAGCACAGTGGAGCTGATTCACTTTGCATGTGAAAACTGGACTCGTACTGACAAAACAACATGTGGGAAAAGAGTTTTAGAGCATTTTGGAAACTTTAAGGCATTTGGGTAGAGAAATGACCAGCTAGCTTGCCTATAATATGCCCAGAAATAAAATCTAGACAGGCATTTGTTGGCTCAGAGTCTTTTGATATGAGTGTCTCTAGCCAATATTAACTTGATTGGTTAAGGGTCAATTTAATAACCGAGAATAGGAGCTGGGGATAAGAACAACATTTTTTAATAAAAGAAAGGGAAGGGAGAAAGACTCTGCATAATTTGGAAGGGTTTCAAGAGGGTTTGGGAATTCATATAAGCTTTGGAGAAAATTTAAGCAATCATTCTAAAGCCTTTCATTAGTAGTTACTCAAAACTACTCAAATGACTGAATGGTGAATTAACACATATTTTAGTTTGAAAAACCTCTATGCTTAGGTTTTGATTGAATTTAAAATTATGTTGGTACAAGCAAGGTAGTTTTGATTTTGATGGTTAAATGAATTAACCTCTTATTGTGACTTCCTGAATGAGTCATAAAAATGAAATTTATTATAATGTTGGAACCTCAATCATTTTGACATCAACATCTCTTAATCATGTGAGTGGATAATATACTCTGGGAAGATGCTCAAGATGCTGATATAAGAGGGGGAGGCTCGAGGGGAAGAACTGGATGACAGAGACAGGAGAGAGATTGCTTTTCATTAGCTCTTTCTAGTTTTGCTTGATTTTTCACCTGCTCTTATAACTTTGTGCCTTTTGAAGCTTATACCACGTAAATATATTGACAACTTAACAAAGAAATACAACTTAAAATGAAAACTGAGATTAAATTTGAAATGCAGGTGGTTCCAAGGGAAAAGTAACATGATGTAGCAGAAAAACAGGGCCTGGAATTCTAGGCCTGGATTTGAATCTCGTCTCAGTCAGGGAGCATTTGTGGCTGCTAAGGTAGGTTGTTCAACCTCTCTGCAACCCCATTATCCTCAGGGGATGCTTTCCCAGACCCCCAATGGATATCTGACACCTGGGATAGTACCAAGCTCTATCTAGACTGTCTTTTTCCTTTACACAAATGTCTGATAGTTTAATTTATAAATTATGCAGAATGAGATATTAAAACAATAACTAATAATAAAAAGAACAAATATAACAATATACTGCAATAAAAGTCATGAGGATGCCCTCTCTCTCTCTCGCTCTCTCAAAATATCTTATTGTCTGCAATATTTTCACACTGAGATTGACTGCCAGTAACTTAGAAGATGAAACCTCAGATCAGGGGAACTGCTGTATGTCCTTTTTTCTGATCCTTAAACTGGGACAGAACAGTTAATTTACATGGTTGTGGTGAAAGTAAGTAGTAAAATCAAATTCCAGATACACAGTGGCATGGATTTCACAGACTGTGTTTATATTGCTAATAGTATTTAATGTATTTTGTTAAAGAGTTTAACCGCTATCACCCACAATCCCCAACAAAACAAGAAACGTGGTTGTAATGAACCCAACTAAAATGTACTCGGGGACTTGGTTTTCCTGGACAGTGACTTGGGTTCGGCACTTCCGACCACATCACCAACATTTTCTCCCAACTCCTCAGCTCTTCTGGATGGAATCCATGTGGTATTGAATCCCCTTAATTATCTCTCTATCATATTTCAGTCAAGCTTTGGAAAGTTGGCTAAATTGGGTTTTCGTATGCATGGAAATTAACTCTGTTATGCTCAGGTAGTGATTCTCTCTGCTGAAGGATCTCCCTCAAAGAATATTTGAAAATGCAATTTACTTCCTAAATGTCTGCAATTTTCTGTTTAATTAAAAAATTGTCTTCGAGATATTCTAGTTTTCTTACTCCCTTCCCCTTTGAACAACGAGCATATGCTCTAGTCCTGTCTTTCCCTGGTGGCAGCATCCCTGGAGCAGGTTGCAGCGCCGCGGGAGAGCACTCAGGTATCACTGCTGCACTTCTCAGAGTGGCCGCTAGGTGGGGATGGATTCACACTTCTGAGTAGGTAACACACCTCCCGCCACTGCTAGGTAAGGTGGTGTCTGAAGTCAGATTCCTACTGGCGAGGGGAACTGGTAACCCTAGTGATATCATTGCTTACTGACATTGATTCATTTGGAACAATGAGATAAATGTAATGACGATTCCTCTAGACAAGGAGAAGTTGTCTCAGACAGAAGGCGTCTCCCATCACCTCATAGTGAGTAGCATTCCAATTCCAGTTAGGAGCTTAGCACACTTGCCTTTCCCTTCCCTCATTCAATCTGTAACATGCTCCTCCGTGCACTCATACTCACACACCTGTGTAAAGGACACAATACCGTCTTGCATACATGAAGGACTGGGGGTGCCTGCATCGTGAATGCTAGTGGTCTGCAGATTATACACAACCTGGGCTAATCTGACGCAGGACATGGCTGGCTGGGGGACAGGCCATGTGAGTTGGGCATCACACCTCTTCACTTGCAGGGTGCCCTCTTCTTTACTGAGATAATATTAATTTGCAACACCGTATATGACTCAGGGGAACAGGTTCACACCGCCTCAGACCTGCATCACCACCTCACCCCCATCACCAAAGCCCCCAGAGCCCTCTGCCCTAGACCACTGGGCCCTTTTGCCCCTCCAGTAGCCTCAAGTCTCCAGTGAGATTTCTAGGGTTTGGTTTAGTTTGGTCTGTTCCTTTGTTTGGTTTCTTCATAGCCCACATATGTGTGACGCTATCAGTATTTGTCTTTCTCCTCCTGACTTATTTCATTCAGCGGCATCCCCTCCAGTTCCATCATGTTCATCTTATTTTATAGCTGAAAATGGTAACGAATTATGACAATCCCCCACTTGACACTAACAGTTGTACAGTGAATGATTTTAATATCCTTAATTGAGAAAAATTATACAACAGAACTACAAAGCCAGCCATGATTGTCAAGGGGATGTGCATTTCATCCCTCAGCGCCTCAACCACACACGTACACCGAAGCACACTGTTTCCCAGCGTGTTGGCGTGCATGGCGTGCTCATGTGTTTGCAAGCTCCTTGCAATAACCATGGTAGGGAAGCACTGAGGTGGTGCTTTGGCATCAGAAAGACTCAGGTTCAAATACAACTTCTGCCACTTTCAAGCTGTGTTTTGTAACCTCTGTGAGGCTCCCACCGCTCCTCATCTGCAAAATGGAGATGATGACCTTTTCCTAGCAAGGCCTCTATGAGGACAGGAAATAATGGTGCCGTGTCATCATCAGCAAGCGGTCTGGAGGTGCGTCCTCAGCAATGTGGGTATTTATTGTTGAAAGGTTAAGTCTCACTCTTAAGCAGTTTTGCTGTTATCTATTATACTCAGAAGTGTTCTTTACCCTTTCCTATCAGACTCCAGATTTTTTGAAATAGTGGCCCCTGGATTTTGTCTGCAGACTCCACCAGGCTCCACTCTCCCCAGCCCTGCCTCTGTAAATGTCCCCGCCTCTCAAGTCCACCCTCATTCTGTTCTAAGTGGAGTCACCCTTTCTAATACCAAGTACCATCTTTACTTTTCACCAAGCCCTCTTTACCTGCCTCTTCCCTTTACTGGTCTTAAGCTATCCTGACATCTGTTCATCCTCTAGTTGCTCCGTCCCCACCTTTCTTGTCTCTATAGTGTCATACTCAAATATATTCCAGCACATTATACTTTTATTGTAACTCAAGGGCAAAAATTACAATCCAGATGTAAGTAAGAGATTGGTCAGCCTAGCCTAGTACTAGGCACAGTCAACCTTTTACTAATTTCTTTTTTAAAATTCTCTCTACAACTTCTAGCACCTTCCCCCTGTGTGCTGGTCTCTGTCAAAGTAATAATTCATCCGGTAATTCAAGGCCTACTCAGACAGCTTGGACTCTGCTCCTTCACTCACACAACATTCTGGAAGCATTGCTCACCATTCACACCACCTTCTTCTCTCAAGAGACCCCCACATCACTGCTGTAATGTTATTGGTCCAGTTCTCTTTCTTAATGCGGTTTGTCCTGGAGTGTCCACTCATAAAGAAGCAAGATGTTAGCACTAGGGGAGGAGCAGACGCCCGTCCCCAGGCTTGGTCACTCACTTCCTCTGCCCAACCCCATATCCTGCTTCCATCACATTTGGCCTGCACTCTGAGATGGGTCCTCTTACTTCATCCATCTACTTGTCTTCTTTCTTTCATGTTTTACTACTTGTCCAGGATTTAACCATGAAAGTTTCCTGATTTCCACTGGTTCCCTAAGCAACCTAATCAATTCACAGTGTTTGTTACCATGAACTTGCCTTTTAAATACAGATTTTTTCCTCCCTTGCACCATTGCTACCCAGTCCACCTTGGGTTCTGCTGACCCAAGTTCAAGTTCTAGCCTGGAACCAACAATGTGAATTTGCACAATGGTTTATGTAAAAGGAAAGTGAAGATGATCTTAGACATCTGTCCTATTTTGACATATATTCGAGAGACAATATACACTTTAAAAGCTTTATGTTGAATCTTCTCCAACTTCCTAAGAGGTCAACCCTATAATACCCAGGGAGGCTGCCTTTCTGGCCCATGGTCACACAAATCAGGACAGAGTAGAGACTCAAGCCTAAACCAAGGATGCATCATATATCACCCCATAATCACCCTCTAAATGCAGGGAGAATTCAGGGAAAGAGTGTGAGCTGCTGGGAAAGCTAATCTTGTGCACTTACAGGTCCCTAACGAGAGTGCTTTTCTGCTCAAATCCTGGTGTGTCCCAGGAGGCTTCAAGAAGGCAGCTCATCTGAGAGAGAAATAAAATCACCTGGCAGGAGCCAGTTATGTTGCAGACTTCCTAAAGGCGTTCTCTGCTTATGAGAAGGCTTCTGAATGTCCCCGACTGGCTTAACACCAGCTGCATCTTCCATGAAATATTTGTTTAACATGACTAGAAATACATGCTGAGAGATCCACCTGGAAGGAAGGCAGCTCCCAGCTGAAAAGGAACATGAAAACCCGGGGGAGTCCCCATTTTCTGCCTGATGACACTTGCTTCTCTTTCAAACATGAAGTCAACCATAATCGACACTGAGAAACTTGCCCTTCATTCACCCTGTGTGGGCTGAGTTGGAGGTTCCCAGGGTGCGGGGGGGGGGGGTGAAGGAAGGGCGGGGGAGGTTGCAGCTGTGCCACAAGAGCAGCATCGCAAAGTGGGGGAGCTGCCGATAAGGTGCTGTTACCTGCTGGCCCCTCGACCTCCCTAGAATGTGAGCTCCTTGATGGAAGACCCTGGGTTTCACCTCTGAGTTCTCAAGACCTGATGGAGTGAGTGTTTAATACCCAGGTGTGTGTGTTAAAGAGGGGGAGGGAGGTGGCACTTGAGGGGGTGGAGGAGGGCAAGAAAAGAGAGGAGACAAAGGGGGGAGAGGGAACATGGAGAAGAAAAGAGGAGTAGGAGAGAAAAGGGGTTAAAACAGAGCAATCCAGTGGGCCCACTATGGAATGGGCGTGTCTGGGTCCCGAGCAACAAAGTCCCCTCTGTTCAGCTCTGTGGTCCAGCCAGCCCTGGCCCACTTCTCCCAAGGTTCGCTCCTGGGCATCCTCCCCAGAGGCTGCTGAGGGTGACAGTTTCACAGCAGCTTTTAGTAAAGTCTCTTCTGTCACCAGCCTTAGCTCATCCCTAGTTCATGTGAAGCGGGTGGAAGGAGAAGATATGGAGGAAGATCCTGAGACTGGCAAGTATTGTCTTACCAGGTCTCTGACTCACCTGCACTCTCAGCAATTCCTAAGGGGAGGGGGGTGATCTGCTACTAGGAGGGGTGCACCATTTCTGCAGGTGAAGAGAGTTCAGAGGGATCTCTACATGTGGAAGGTTCTCAACCACATCTACCCAGAAATCATCACAGCAAGACGGAGGGCCTCCCTCATCCCCTGTCAGGGCTCACTCTTGGGTATAGGAGACTTGGTTAGGATGAACGAACCTTCTGTCAAGTCCTGTGACTTTCAATGTTAAACTCCATGTTTACTCTTCACCGTGACTATTCTTTGATGACAAAGCATCTCCTTAAATGTGGCCAGAGAAGACCTCTGACTGTCACAGTGGCCTGAAGTACAGTTGAGCCTGTTGTTTTCTCTCCTCTACAATGGCACTTAGCAAAAACCTACCAAATTCCACCACCCTTACAGTGACCCATTTCCCTGACTCACTCACCTTAGTGTATCAGAGCAGGAAACCTTAACAATTGCACTTGCTCTATCATCCTTGGTTCCATCTATACCACCATGGATGGGGATCTTTTTGATATTTGCCCAGTGAGTAATATATGTCCAGATTCCCTTCACTTATGTCTGCTTTCAGAACCACCTCCAAGACCAGCTTTGATTGCACGGGTTCCTGAGAGGCAGAGCCAGAGATGGGGGATTCCTAGAAAGTGGTTTATTGGAGGGCACGCTCTGGAAAGGGAGAGTAAGGGAGGCAGAACAGGTCAGAATGAGGGAAGAAAGCTCATCAGTTTGTGGTCTCTGGGGAGACCACAGCCTAGTCCTAGGAGGCCTCTGAGAGCACCATGGCTCCGTGGAGTTGGTGTCTTGTGGGTCTCTCTGTAAGTCTTTGTCAGCTTCCTAAATAAGGCAGCTCCTATTCCATTCCTGGAAGAAGGGGAAGCTCTAAACCCCCAGCAACTGACCCCCAGAATAGCTGAGTGATGGTGGCAGTGACCTGGTCGAGGGGCTGCTGCAAAGGGGGTACCAACCACTCCTATTCCAGCTTCCAAAAAAAAGTCACCTAAGAGATGACAGACTTTGCTGATATCTAGTGAGATTTCTCATTCCAATGTAGTTGATTTAAATAACCAGAAGGTTTCAACGTGAAGCAATTTCCAAAGGAGCTAGAGATAAATTATTTAATTGCCTGTGTATGCAGAGTTAGAGCCCTGATTAATCTTCATAAAATTAGAACAGTTCTTGTCCTCAGCACAGCTGCTGAGATCCTCTCTCCAAAAATGAATAGGAGGTAAAAGTTAAAGTTTATTTTTTTAAGTTTAGTTTTCCTCCCTTACTTTTAGAAAAGAGAAGTTTTTCTGTAGTGGCAATGAAGAAAAAAAAACATTTAAAACTTGGTCCTTTCTCAGAGTCAGCTGTGAAGAGACTGACCTTATTTGAAACAGAATGTGGGGGAGTTCAAGCCCAAAACCACAATGGAAGTTTAGGTGACAAGCAAAGGTGGGAACTGCTGACTTCATGAGAGATATATGGCAAACTATAGGCCAGTTAGTTTGATGGAGGGAACCAGAGAAGGAGAGAGCTAAGACATGCCTTCCTACGGTCAGGATAAACCTCAAACTCTGACTTCAAAAACTGGCTCTTCAAGGAGTCGAAACCTAATGGGATCTGACTATGGAGAAATTCATGTCACAGGGCATAGTCACAAACAAAAAATACAATTAGCCATCACTCAATGGACCCTAACAGCTGGGTGTGATCAGGATCAGGGACAGTCAAAGAGACTCTTGTTTAAACCAGTGTCTGGGCCTCCCAGGTGACGCAGGTGGTTGAGCGCAGCTCTGTAAAGCTGTCCGCAGCCTCTGCAGTGCTGGCCTTGAAGCAACCCACATGGTGAGACAGACCTCTCCTGTCTTGCCCACTGCTCCCCTCAGCAGTGTATTTCGTCAGTCTGCCTGCTCTGTTCCCCGATCTGTCTCTGGTGAATCCTCTCACCCTCCCACACATCTGGCCTGTACCCCTGTTCTTGTATAAATAAAATAAATCTTTAAAAAATAAAAATAAAACCAGGGTCACTTCAAGTGCATGTAGATGGTAGCACTAGCATGTGCACAGTGTCAGGGAGATGGGAGATGGACTTCACTAAATAGTCCAACCAAGACACTAAACAATCAACAAACAAACTACAATAATAGAGGTGGGGTACACCCTGTGTATACCAGAGTGTCATGCAAATAAATAGAAAAGGAAGGCCCACACACAGGAGGAAAAGCACACAATAGAAATTGCTTACTGGGGGAAGATTTTACATTTGACTTCTGTAGGTTTCGTAGTTGAATAATATAAATGGGTTTAAAGAACTATTGGAATCAATGTTTAACCAAGTAAAGGAAGATGTGATGACAGTGTTTCCCATGTAGAGAATCTCAACAAAGTGATCAAAATTGTGAAATGTCAAATGGCAATCCTAGAGTCAAAAATATAAATAAAATAAAAATACCATAGACAGCCAGAGTAGTAAATTTCAAATGACAGAAGAATGGATCAGTAAATGTGACGATCGATCAAAAAGAATTATGCAATCCAAAGAAAGGAAAGAAAAAAAAATGAAGGAAAGTGAGCAGAGCATCAGAGAAATATTGAGCCTCTAATAAGGGCACAAGCACACATGTAATGGGCTTATTAGAAGCCAAGGAGAGACACAATGGAGCAAAAAACACATTCAAAGAAATCAAATTTGATGAAAGACATGCATTTGTGCATCTAAGATCAGTGAGTTCCAAGTGGGATAAATGCAAGGAGATCCACACACAAACACATAATAATAAATTAAATAAATACAAAAGCATCTTCAAAGCAGCAAGAGAAAAAGACCTCTCATGTAAAGGGGACCCCAATAATATCAAGATCTGACTTCTCACCCAAACAGTTAGGACCAGAAGGCAGTGGGATGCATTCAAGGGGGAAAAATGGTCAATCAAGCATCTTATATCCAACAAAAGCATTTTTCAAAAAATGAATGAAAAAGAAAGATATTTTTCAGATAAACTAAAGCAGAATTTTTTGCTAGCAGATTTTACTCACAAGAAACATTAAAAGAACTTCTTTTCATTAAAAGCTAATGGTTCCACATAGTTACTAGAACACACACACCAACAAAAAAAAAGGACCTGATAAAAAAGAATTACCTGATAAAGGTAATTGTATGATAAAAGATGGCATAAATGTATATGTCTTCTCCTTCCTTCCATTAACAGATTTAAAGAGCAACTGCATAAAATGATCTGTATCCAACTGCACTGTCGAGTGGACAACACATAAATATGTAATATATTTTCCCATAATAGCACAGAGGAGGTAGGTAAAAGCAAAGCTATTTTGGAGAAAGGAAATGATGCCCAATGACAACTTGATTCTCAGGGACAAGCGGAGAGCATCAAAAAGGCTAAATATAGTTATTATTACGAGTACTACAAGGACACACTTGCTCACATCTCTTCTCCCAGCTTCTTTAGAAATTATATAATCATTATAACAATATATTACTGGGTTTATAACTATATAGGCGTAATAGATTTAATAAAGAACATTCATAAAAAATAAAAAATTTAATAGTTTAATTTGTATCATTTGTACTAATGTGTATACATCATGAAGCATGGATATAGAGGAACACTTGTAAGAAATAAAACCCAAATGTGAATGTATAGCCAGAGATATGTATCTGGAAGCAATTTACTTTCACAAAAAAATTTCCAGCAGAAACTATTAAAAACTTTCCTGGTTTGAAGTAGGATTCTCTCTTGTTTTGTTTTGGTTTTTACTGTGAGCATATAAGTAAAAATACAAAGTATATGTTAACAGAGGCGAATGTTAATTAAGTACAAAAATTGCAACACATTCCATTTGACATTCCTCCAAGTATACATAATTATTTTGCAATGTGGTAATCACATATGCATAGGGAGTGCAAATAAAGTTCTATAGCTAGTATCTCTTTTTAAATATCTGTATTGATTATATTGCACTCATTTGTAAGGAACAGAGGACAATATTTGTACAATGAGAAGTTATTGTGGCTTGACCTGGAACTCTCCTACCCTAGACTCAGCATAGAGGAATTTCCTCGTCTCTTCTGAGACATATCTATCTGAGAAAATTCACACAATGATCCGTGCCTGCAGAAAGATGGCTTGGAACATGGCTTCACTTGAGGTGCAGGAGAGGGAAATGGTGGAGGAGGAGGAGGAGAGGAGGAATAGGAATGTAGTAACATTCCTAGAGTTGAGGCAAAATGGGGGGAGGGGAAGAAGAGAAAAGAGGAACAAAAGATCTCAAGAATCAAGGGAGAGAGAAAGAAGAAACTGAAAAGTTAGCAGATGAACAGAAGGTAAGACAGGCAGCGAGCAAGAAAAATGAAGAAATTGTACGAGGGTAGGAGGACTCCTCTGTCCTCTGCCTAGGGACAGCCTAGGCAATACCGTCTTTGTGCAAATTAGGAAAACACACCGTTGCTGGATTAGTGAATTAGGGAAATCAATTCCTCTAGCAGAACATACCTCATGCAATGAACTGGGGGATCAGGGGATCCTCTCTACAGTCAGTGCAAATATGTATCCACATCGGAAACATCGGCAAGTAGCACTGCCAGCTCCAGTGATGATTTTCCTTCAGAAATCCTTTAGCACCTGACTTGGGAAGGATTCAATGGTCCTACCTGATTTCACATTCAGCATGGCCGGGAGTACCACTGAAATTGGTTAATAATTGCACTTATTCCCTGGGGAGCTGAAATGTATACAATAAGCATTTGCAAATACCTGGGCCAAAGCATGAATCTCTGTTGGTCTCGTCTGTCTTGGGCTGGAGAAGTACAAGCAGGGAGTTGAGAAGAAAAAGACAGGGGAGGCAGCATTTCACTGTCCCACGATGAAATGACCACAGTGAGAAAATATGTCTTAAGAGGTCGGAGATCAAGACTGTAAAAGAGGCAAGAAAAAGGGGTAAGAATTATGATAGGTTACTCATTCTTCCTTTAAGTTAGCATTGTGGGTTGGGGGGTGTGGCTAGGAGCAGTGCTGAACCTGACTGTCTGCATGGTTGGTTGGCTACCAGAACATGCTATGGATTTGGCCCCACTCATTGCCTCACCAGTGGCGCTATGGAGTGTGAACAACTCAGCCTGCCTGGTGGTCTTGCCTTCCTTCCCCAGATAGGGAGGCGTCCTCACAGCATACTATTTGGAACCTGAAACACCTCGCCAGCCCACCACTGGAAAGTTCAATTTCTAGACCCACTTCAGGGTCAACAGGATGTGCCAAGTGTTAACCTTTAAGTAAAACTCCTTCCTGCAAAGCCCTTCCCTCTCTGTCATGCAACATTCCTACAGTTATATTGCCAAAGAGCATGCTCTGGAATTGAACTGAGAATTGAGAGGGCAGTCTCTCATTTTCCAAACTCTGCCCACAGAGAAGATCTTGGGAAAGGTGCTGAGGAAGTGGGTTTGGAAGACAACGAATCCAAAGGCATTCTGAAGGCTGCAGACTGGTCTGAGAGCTGTCTGAGCAGGAAGAGTTGTTTTAAGTAGCTATAAAACACAGGACACTCTCTCTAGAATTACTCATTTCATTTTATTATTCTCTATCCCCATCCATGCCACAAGGGAGAGGTTAAAGCAATACCCTGAAGTTTAGCAAAAGGAATGATTTCCCTCTCTTATCTCCAAACATTTTCATCTTCTTTATATCATCAAGATTTGCCACATGAGAAACCCAGAATGGATCTCTCTAGATGTGGCCAAATGAATAGAATGCAACATTTACCTTGCAGTAGCAGTGGGGCCAGGATAACTTACAAGCAGAGAAAAAGCACTATCAGCTCTGTAAAAAACATTTAGCTTTCTTGTCAAGAAATTGCACAAAAATACAGGAAAAGACCTGGCAGCCACTGGTGAAGAAACAAAAAGCGCTTCTCTCCCTTTGTACTCTGACTATGCAACCACCACTCAGATGATGCACCTCACCCCAGCAGACGTTGTCAGAGATGGATCATAAGGACATTAACAGGGCAAGGAAAACCCTTGCAAGAGTGGATGTCTTTCCTCCCTCTACTTTTCCCACTCTGCAGAGATACGCTTGCCTGAGTTCAACAGCAGAAGCAAGCAGAAGCCAAAGAGATTCCGGTGGGCACAGGATGGGTTTCATTTACCAAATTAAACTCCACTTACGCTGCTATTTCCATGGCCTGATCAGAGCTGTGCAGACTATGATCTGTGTCCTGACAATAATGGTGAGAGAGGAGTGAGGGGTTTCTAGGTTACTGAATAATTCACAACCTACCACCTAAGACTGACTGAGAGTAGAGTTAATCTCTGAGGAGCTGGCAGCAGCATTTCATACCATTTTGAGGGGTCTCTTTGACTTTGTCATTCCAGAGTGTGAAGACGAGAGGGCATAGGAAAGGAGTTAACATGGAAATCAACAGGCTCGCTATCTTATTGTGCCCAGCTGCCTACACTTGCCTGGCTTCATGTAGAGGAACAGGTAGGTGCCGTAGCCGATCACCACGAAGGTGAAGTGGGATGCACAGGTGGAGAAGGCTTTTCCCCACCCAGAGGCAGTGGGTATGTTGAGGATGGTGGAGATGATGCAGGTAGAGGAGATAATAGTTGGAGCCAGAGAACCCAGGATGATGAAAACAGCCATTAAGAAGAGAATGAATTCTGTGAAAAGAGTCATCACAGGAGAATTTGAGCAACTGTCCTCGATCACAGTAGAAATGGTCTAACACGTTTGTTCTGCAGAAGGTCAGCTGAAACGTGGCATGGTCTGGCCAGAATTGAAACAGAAAGCCAAACACTCAAAACACAACCACCACCCAGATGCAGGTGCAGCTGCTCATGATGATGTTGTCCCTCAAGAGGTTACAGACAGCCATGTAATGGTCCACAATCATGGCGCCCAATAATGCAAACTCTGTGGTCCCCGCAGCCAGGTCCAGGAAGAACTGAGCAACACACACAGTCAGAGAGGTTGTCTGCATCCAAGGGAGCAGCAACCCCCAGAGACTCACATCATGGATGTGATCTGGATCTCCAAGGAAGAGAGGGGACCAAGGAAGAAATACATGGGGGTCTGCAGACATTTATCAACACTGACAATCAAGATGGCAATCGTGCCTCCCATCAATATCACTGAGTAGAATGTAGAAAAAAGACTGGTGTAGTTCTGAGAACCCAGGGAAGCCTAGAAGGCAGAATTCAGTGGCCCTAGATTGACTGCTCATCATTTAGTCCTTGTTTCTGTGAAACCTAGTATTAAAATGAAAGGCAGCTTTGCTCCACATGGTCCTGCTATCGAGACAGAGGGAGATTAGGACGAGGAATGATTGCCAATCTGATGACCAGAGAGATGCCTTTAATTACCATGCTCTGCACAAAGTCAGACCTAAGTGTTGTCTCCTCCAATCCAGCTCAATGCAGCTCAAAGAATGGGTGAAGACACCCTCTCTAAAGCATGTACCAATATCCAAAAAAGTCCATCATGTTGGTCTCAATGACCAGCATGTTGGTTTCAGTCAAAACTTTAACCTCTCACCAAATCCCCTATGAATGATAATGACTCCTCACTCATTACACACAGACTCCAGCTCCTGATTCTGTGGAGCCTCCAGAACACTGTGAAGCATTCCATCCTACATCCAACTCCACTCTCTGGGGTTGCACTGGGATTCCAATCTTTTGGTGATATGTGTATCTGGATGCATTCAAGCAAGACTCCTCCAGCCATTTATTTCCATGGCACATGCCTGATCACCATCTGGGCACTTCAAAGTGGGAAGAGCATAAGGACAGCCTAACGTAGGAAGTTATATTTGTAACCTGGAACAACTAACAAATGGAAATTGGAAATCTGCTTGGTGCTGGAGTGAGACAGAACAAGTGAGAATTTATCCAAATTCTGGATTTCATTTCAACTATACCAGTTAAATCTAAGAATGTCAGCTGGTACAGAAGGGTATAAATTGGGAATAATCTTACTTCCAGTTTTCAGATTTTTCAAGTCCAACCAAATTGCCATATAATCTTAAAGAAATTAACTAAGCATCTATCTGCATATTCTTTTAAATAAAATGGTATAAAATCTTTCCTTTCCCATTTAACAATACCTAAAAGATACCTTTCTACATCAACACATAATGCTCTGTTTCATTCTTTTTTGTTTTTTGCATAGTATTCCATTGTATGGCCGTCCTGTTCTTTTTTAGCTAGTCCTCTGTTATTATTTCCTTCCCTTCTTAAATTAGAAAAATGATGCTATGAATATTCTTAGGGAATTGTAAGTCCATACACATTTATATTTCTGGAATAAGTCCCTAGCATTGGAACTTCTAGGTCAAGTTGTTAATATATTAAAGCTGCTGCTTTTTACCGTTACCAAATTATACTCAAAGATTTTGGATTGATTTGTGCAACCATAAAGACTATAAGATAGGTAATCTCTTGATTTTCTGATCTACTATCAATCATAGATATAGTCAAAATTTAATTTTAAGTTGAAAGAACTAAAACAAAAAATCCTAAAAGAGAAGTTAATTGAAAAATCTGATGAAATACAAAATCTTTTGAAAGATAACAATTACCAAAACTGACTCAAAAAGAATTGAAGCAACTGAATCTTAAGTATGTTAATTAAATTGAATTCATAATTAAAAACCTTCCCACACAGAAAACTCTAGGTCAATTTGGTTTTACTTGGTTTATTCAATCAAATACTTAAGGACAAAAAATATCAATTCTACATAAAATCTTCTAAAAATTTAAGAAGGGGGCCTCCCTGGTGGCACAGGCAGGTGAGTGCTGCACTATGAAGTTGTCCGCAGCCTCTATAGTGCGGGTTCCATCCCGGCTGGGAAGGCAAGAATCCCACATGCGCAGCAGACCTTTCCTGTCTTGCCCGCTGCTCCCCTCAGCAGTGTATTTTGTCAGTCTGCCTGTTCTGTTCCCTGCTCTGTCTCTGGTGACTCCTCTCACCCTCCCAGACATCTGGCTTGTACCCCAGTTCTTGTATAAATAAATAAATCTTTAAAAAAAATTAAGAAGGGAACACTGTCCAATTTGTCTCAAAAGGCCAGGATTAGCTTTATGCCAAATACTCACTAGAAAATAAATCTAAAAACCAGTATTTCTCATGAATATAGATATAAAAATCTTTAACAAAAGATTAGAAAATCAAATCTATCAATACCTTAAAAGAATAATATATTTTAAGAAGTGGTGATCTTATTGCAGAAATGCAAGTTTGATTCAACATTAGAATAATTAATATAATTCACCATGCTAACAAAATTAAAGAAAAAAGTTGTATGATCATTTCAATAGTGGCAAAAAAGGCATTTGACAAAAATCAAAATCCATTGATAAAAAGCTTTGAACAAACTGGGAACAAGAAATCACCCTGAACCTGATGAATTGAATTTACCATAAAACCTAGTAATAACATGAAATTTAATGATGAAAGATTCAATGCTTTCACTCTAAAACAGGAAAGGTGACAGTGTTTGTTCTCACCACTAGTACTCAACATTGTACAACATTGTATTCAATATGTCAATCCCACCCAATGTAATAAAGCAAAAAAAAGTGAGGAAATTAGGAAGTAAAATTATTTGCCTATGACATACACACACACACACACACACACACACATATGTAGAAAATCCTAAAAATTCCACACAAAAAAATCTGACTTTTGAAAATAAATGATTATTGTGGCCAAAATATTAAAGCTCAATATATGAAAATATATGGTATTGTTATACACTAACAATGAATACTGAAATTGAAATGAAAAATATAATTTATTTTTTTTTTTATTTTTTTTAAATAAATTTTATTGTTATATTCCCCATACAATTGCAGCCCCCCCATTCTGACCCCAATCCCTCCCCTCCCGCCCCCCTAAAAGTGTCTCTGGTTCATAGTTTTTTGTTGATTTTGATTTTCACTATCTTATAGTTATTCATTTTCCTGGTCCCTTATTTAAGTTTTCTAGATTCCTGCTATGAGTGAGACCATCCGGTATTTTTCTTTTTCTTTTTGGCTTATTTCGCTGAGCATGATCCCTTCCAGCGCCATCCATGTTGCTGCAAATTGCATGTGTTTATCTTTTTTGAATGCTGAGTAATATTCCATGGTATATATGTACCACATCTTCTTGATCCAGTCATCTATTTTTGGGCATTTGGGTTGTTTCCAAAGCTTAGCTATTGTAAACAATGCTGCTATAAACATAGGGGTGCAGGTGTTCTTTGGAATTGATGTTTCTGTGTCCTTTGGGTAAATACCTAGGAGTGGAATTGCTGGATCATATGGAAGCTCTATGTTTAGTAGGTCCAGAAATCTCCACACAGCTTTCCACAGTGGTTGGACCAGTTTGCACTCCCACCAACAGTGCAGAAGAGTTCCTTTTTCTCCACACCCTCGCCAACATTTGTTGTTGCTAGTTTTTTTAATATGTGCCATTCTCACTGGTGTAAGATGGTATCTCATGGTAGTTTTGATTTGCATTTCCCTGATGACAAGTGATGTTGAACATTTTTTCATATGCCTGTTGGCCATTTGCATTTCCTCTTCAGAGAAGTTTCTTTTTAGCTCTTCTGCCCATTTTTTGACTGGATTATTTTCTTTGTTGTTGTTGAGTCTCATCAGCTCTTTGCAGATTTTTGTGATCAGTCCTTTATCATTAGTGTTGGGTGCAAAAATGTTCTCCCAGTTGGTGGGGTTTCTCTTTGTTTTTGTTATTGTCTCTTTTGCTGTGCAAAAGCTCTTTAATTTGATGTAGTCCCAGCTGTTTATCTTTGCCTTCACTATCACTGCTTTGGGTGATGTGTTTGTAAAGATGTCTTTGATGTGCAAATCACGTAGTGTTTCGCCTATATTTCCTTCTATATATTTTATGGTTTCAGGTCTTATGTCTAGTTCTTTAATCCATTTTGAGTTGATTTTTGTGTATGGTGTGAGGTGGTGGTCAAGCTTCATTCTTTTGCATGTAGCGACCCAGTTTTCCCAGCACCATTTATTGAACAAACTTTCTTTGCTCCAATGCATATTCTTTGCTCCTTTGTCAAAGATTAGTTGACCATAAATCTGTGGGTTTAGAAAAATATAATTTATTAATAACACCCCAAAACATGAAAAACTATGACATATACTTAACAAACTATATGCAAGACCCATACATTTAAAACTATGGACATTGCTCAGAGAAATTAAAGAATATTTAAATAGATGAACAAATATTCCATTTTCATGAATCAGAAGGCCAAATTTTGTTAGACTATCAATTCTCTCCAAATAAATCTATAGATTCAATGCAATTTTAATCAAAATTCCAAGAAATATTTTTTACTACATTGAAGAGCTAAGTCTAGGATTCATACAAAAAATGTGAAGGACCTAGACTAGCCAAAACAATTTTCCAATAGATCAAAGTTAGGAAACTCACAATACCTTATTTCAAACCATACTATAAAAGTACTGTAATCAAAACAGTGTGGTATTGGCATAATATCATGATGAATGTCATATATTGATAGACCAATAAAATAGAACAGAATTTAGACACAGACCCAAACATAGAGTTAATTTATTTTAATCAAATTCAGTGCTATTGATGATTTGGAACAACTAGAACTCATACATTGCTAGTGAGAATATACAATGGTACAAAAACAAACCAGTTAAACATGTACTTACCATATAAACCTGCAATCCACTATTCGTTTCCCAAGATAAATGAGAACATCTGTTCCCATGAAGACATGTTTGCAAATACTGACAATAGTTTTATTCATTATAAACTGCAAATGAAGCTAGTCCTTGAGTCTTTTCTTAGTGTGAACTGAGCCCCAATCTCAGTTCAATAGTTTCCTAAAATTTGACCACAGTTATTTCTATCCCTACCACCATTTTCATCTCCCGCATCTGCAGCCCCCCAACCATACAGTTCTTGCATCACTCCAAAACTGGTTTATGGCAAAATATGGAAAAAAATGGAAATGATTTCTAGCTGCAGTAGGGCCAAGATTAAATGTTACACATTGCACAAGAGAATTATCTGTATCTGATGGTATGGCTGGCATGGTGCACACCTGATCTTAGCCAAAACATGGAGAAGGATAGATTGGCACAGTGTAAATAAGGATCCTGGGTCTGATTGTGTGAAAACACAAGTCAAGATATCCCAGAAAACGATAGGGCAGAATCTGAGCAGAGGTGCCAGGGTTTTTATTGCAACCTCTGGATGCTTCCTTCCCTTTACCCCACCCCCAACAAATGCACATTCCATGATAGGTATAGTGTAATTCAACTCCCTCTGGTAATGCATATACCCCTCCTCCCCCACTCTAAGATCTTCTTGCTTTAGGTTTTCAAAAATTGGCAACAATTTCATGATAAGACAAGTGAAGTAAGAAGCATGATGAACATGCGTGTTTTATTTTTGTGCATCATACCCACTTCCAAGGGCTGAGTGTGGATTGTATACTATTTGACAATGAAAATAAACACGTTACAGCTTAGATATTAGTACTTTCCAGACTACTTTAGACTCCATGAGGAGGAATGTCTCAACGAAAAGTGATTTAGATCAGGACTAGTTAACAGCAGCATTTCCAACCATTTCAAACCACCCAGCGACCTTTCAAACCACAGGCCTCTTGGATGTTGGATTTTGTTCAGAAAGTGAAGATGGGAAAAAGTGCAGGAAAGGGATCAGATGAAAATCAGTTGGGAAGCTACCCTGTTGTTGTCAGCTGCCTGTATTTGTTGGGCTTCACACAGAGGAATAAGCAACTGCTGCAGCTGATCAGGACACAGGTGACTGGAAGGCCTTTCTCCACTCAAAGGCTAAGGGACACTGAGGTGATGTTGACATAGAAATCAATCACAGAAAAAATAACAGTGAAAATGACCTTTTTGTTAAGTTTATCCTTATGTATTTAATTGTTTTCAAGGCAATAGTAAATGGTATTGCTTTCTTGATTTCCTCCTCTTCTAGGAAGGAATGCAACCGATTTTTGTATATTAATTTTGTAGCTGTCACTTCACTGTACTGATTTATTGTTTCTAATAATTTTTTAGTGGAGTCTTTAGGGTTTTCTATTTATATGATCTTGTCATCTGTAAAGTTTCATTTCTTCTTTTGCAATTTAGATTCCTTTTATGTCTTTTTCTTGCCTAACTGCTTTACCTAGGACTTCTGATACTATGTTAAATAGTAGTGATGGGAGTTTAGTTATGGGTTTATCATATATAGTCCTTATTATGTTGAGGTATGATACTTGTATCCCTATTTTTTTGAGAGATTTATGATAAAATAGTCTTATGATAAAAGACTATTGAATACTGAGAAATGCTTTCTCTGCATTTGTTGGTTGATCATCTAAATTTTATCTTTCCTTTTGTTGATGTGATATATTACATTGATCGGTTTGCTGATGCTGAACCATCCTTGCACCCCTGGAATAAATACTTGGTTATGATGTATAATCCCTTCAATGTTGTTGAATTATGTTGAACATGCATCCATGTTCTCCAAGGACACTGGTCTGTAGTGTTCTCTCTACAGATGTCTTTGATGATGTGATGTCTTTGTCTACTTGTAATATCAGAGTAATGTTGGCTTCATAAAATGTGTTTGGAAGCATTCATTCTTCATGAATTTTTTTTTGGAAGAGTTTGAGGATAAGTATGAGTTCTTCTTTGAAAGTGTAGAAGAACTCACCCTTCTGGTACTCAACTTTTGTTTTTTAGGAGACTTTTGGTTACTGTTTCAATTTCTGTGCTTGTAATTGAAAATGACCACTGAGAACAGGAGGACGGTGAGAAAAGATGGAAAGTGACCAAGGAAGAAATCCATGGGATACTGCAAGACTTTATTAATTCAGGCAGCCAAAAGAATGACTGTATTGCCCATTTATCAATTCAAGCAAAGGAGGAGGACAAAAATGGACATGGAGAGGTCTTGAAAATCAGGAAGAAGAAAGAGACAGAATTCAGTGACACTAGAGTAATTCTCCACCTTCCAGTCCTCACTCTTTCTCACTGAGTAGGCCAGAGAAAAAACAAGAATTCATATTGTTCTGCATGTCCTTGTCTCATGTGAAATGGGTTTATGCTCCTAGATTATGGAGACTGCTCCACATTTTGATCACTTAACAGAGTTGATGCTACATGTGTATTGATGAAAGAGCACCACCTTATACAGATACATTAATCTGGCCAGAGAGGTAGATCATCAGATGCCAGACTAAACTGCACCATGGTGATTGTTACAGACAAGAACAGTCCCCTATAGCTCCCAGGACTGGACCCTGTGAATATGTTATCTTGCATGGCAAAAGACTTTGCAGGTGTGATTAAATTAAGGACCTTAAGAGGGGGACAGTAACCTGGGTGATCTAGATGGGCTGAATCAAATCCCTGGGATCTGTAAAAATGGAAAAGCTTCTGCAGCCAAGGTGAGAATTGGAGGGAGATGTGATAATGGGATAATGGCCAGGAAGATGTAGTGTTGCACTGAAGATGGAGTAGGTAACCATGAGCCAAGAGATGTAGGCAAGCTCCTTTGGGAGCTAGAAAAAGCACAGAGTCACCAGAGAGGAGCACAGCCCTGACAACATCGTGATTTAGCTCATTCAGGCCCGTGTCAGACTTCTGACCTATAGTATTTGTAAGGTGATAAATTTGTAATGCTCAAGTCATCCAATTTGTGGTAATCTGCTACAGAAGCAGCAGAAAACTAACACAGTCATGAAGGCCCACACAGCTCAGGCTGCATGCCTGTCTCACAGTTCTGCAGACATCCTACTGCCAGTCTGCTTTGCCCAGCCATCCTGCCTGCCTGCCTGAGCATCCCAGTGGCAATCTGCACCTTTCTGCCATCGCCCCCCATTTCTATCTCCCATGACCTGAAATCTTCTTTGCTATTAATGGCTCTATCCCAAAAACTCAGTTCCTGAATCAGGTCCAACAGAAAGACTGCCTGGTCAACCCCTTCCACCCTGTAGTTCTTACACTCAGGACCACTGGCTCTGTCTTCACTGGAAAGCTTTTGCTTGATTCTTCTTTGTCATTCTTTCTGTCTGTGGTTGGAGGTGAGGCTGAGTTGGGCAGCATGCACGAAGTCTTAACTAAGGTGAAGGGTTGTGCCCCAGAGTTTCCTGAGGAATTTGACCCTCTGCCACATGGCTTTCACCTTCAACCCCATGGTGTGTACCTCCTGAAGAGTCAGAGATAAACCCTTCAATCTGACCAGGCCCCAAGATGTGTCTCACAGGGGCCCTACCTCTGGGAGGAAACTCGCTCCTCTTGACCTTACTCTTTCAACTCACCAGTGTGTAGAAATGACACTGCAGCCTTCAGAGGGAGGCGCCCTGGTCCAGGGCCTACATTCCCTGCCTCCCTGACCTCCAAACCCTGGTCCCGCGAGAAGGACAGAATCTACAAAGACACTCTGCTCTAACCCTGGCTATGTGCCCAGTCTGCTGTAATTTTAGTCCAGCTGGGAAAATTCCTTTGTACTTTTTCCATGATCTCTTTTTTCTTCAACAATCTTAGAAAGATGAAAAGGGCCGGAAGCAGGCACTGTCACACAGCCAATCCTAAATTGTCAGCTGCTTAGGTGAATCTAGGTCTCAAATCCTTTCCTCATTCAGATCTTTGCTCAAACATTACTTTCTCAGAAGAGAAGATGTTTCTATATTTCAAGGAGTAACTCTAGTGCCTATAATCCAGAGGACTCTGAAAGTGGTCTAGAGTGTAGAGAGCCCAGAGGGGGACTTTCAATAAAGGAAGAGCAGGGGCTTTCCATTCAAGGACATGCTCCCCTTTCAAGAGATATTGTGTGTTCGCGTGTGTGTGGTATTTTAAAAACCCCTCCAGTTACTTTGATCTCAGGAGCTTTAAAATACTCTGCCAAATTGTTCCTATAAATACACTTTCATTTCCTAACTACATTTTCCAGTAATCTACAATGACTTTACCCATCAAGAGGGTACTCCTAGCCCCACTTACTTGAAGACAACAAAAACTACTAACTTACCACAAATTTTGAGCTTTCTATAAGTCTACAGTGTGGAAGGAAAGAACACAGGGAGTTATGGGCTCATTTGTGGATACAGAGCATTTAGCCCTGGAGACCGGCTCCCTAGAGGCCACAGGTTCTCGTTATGTTATCAGCCTGGCAAACCCCTTCCTAACTGAGGTGCTCCTTTCTCTGCTTTTCTGAAAAGTTCATTTCTTCCTCTCTGAGTTGCCCCTCACCCAAGACTCCTCAGAGGGTCTCATTTGTTTCTGCTTCTGTTGAAAATCTTGTGGCTTCTCTAATTACACATCAGAGTAATGACTGGTGTTTGCTGTTGCTGTTAAACCAATTGATTTATTTGCTCCAATTATCCTCTACTCACCACCCAGCAGGGAAAATATTTGTAAAATAGATGAAAGGGTGATGAACAAATTAAAAGTAATTCTACTGATAATACCTTACCTTTGTATCTATGTACTCACACTTCACAAATCACTCTTACATAAGCTTTCCATTTGGTTTTACCATCAGAATAATTTAATTAAGTAAAGATTCACTGATCACTTCTGAGCAAACGTACACTCTGCAGCACCAGCCACTAAAGACGAAGAGTGTGGAATCTAACCTCAAAGAGGTGAAAAAGTACAAGTGATTCTAACACAGTCTGGTAAAGACTTTTCCTACTTGTAAGAAGCCGGCCTGTATGCATCAAAGTCGCATAGGGGGTGAGTTAGAGGGAGTCACAGCAAAGTGGATGTAGGGTTTTCTTTTATAATTTAGAACTGGGCAGCAAAGAAAGTGACTGCCTCAGCTGTGGGTGCTCCATCTCCAGACGTAGTTCAAGCAGGGCCTGAGAAGGGGAGGAGGGTGTACACACACATGTGTGGCAGTGGGGACACTTGCACTCAGAGAAGGTGCACCTGGATGACTACACACTCCCTTGAAATTCCATGAGGCCATGATTTTGAAAGCAGTTAAAATCCTATAGCAAAATTTTAGCTACAGGGATACTCATGAAATTACTTCTAGCCCACTTTCTTCCCTCAGGCAGGCATTTTGTAACTTCCTCCTTGCTTTTATCTCTCAGAGGAAAGAAGCCTCAGGAAAGCAGCCACCCACAAAGAGAAGGTTCTGAGCCTGAACACCCTAAACTGGCTGCTATCAGCAGTTAAGAAAAACCTGGGACTCTGTGGCACAAAGATAACACGAGAAAAGTGTGCTGTGGTAAGAATCCTCCACTTGCGCGTTCCAAATCTCTTCAGAAATAAACCTCTATTTCCTGACCTCAGTAATTGTCTTTCATACTGACTGGCTCGGGGACAATGAGAAGCCAAATTTGGGTCTGGTTTCAAACTAGTTATACCATGCCTGTACAGCTGGGGAGACCTTGATTCAGCCACTGGGTCTTGGAACCGGAATCCCAAGCTCCCTTCCAGCAAGGTGGAAGTGTTAAAATCACTTTCTCAGTCATGTCTACCTGGAGCCTCACTTGACACTGTGCTCCTGGAGGGCCCATCACATCCAGTGGGAGGAGCCAAAACTTCTCAGGGTCATCTCCACATAGAATCCTAATAGCAAGTCAGAGGCTGAACAATTTGGCCAAAGTCTCTCAACAAGTTTTAAGTCAGACCAGGGTGAAAATAATGGTGCCTCCATCCTAGTTGCTGTCTCCAGAGACAGGATTGGGGTGAAAATAGCTAAGGACAGATGGCTCCAATAACAGCTAACATGTCCTCCAACCCCCTCTTCCCATGCCCTGTGCATTGCTGAGACTGGACAAGGGCTCCTAAGACAATTTCCTGGTTGGAACTTGTTCCAGCACATTGTCTAGATCAGTGCTTCTCAAATACCAACGTGATGTGAGCCACCTGGGCACCCTGTCAAAATGTAGATTCTGACTCAGTGGGCTGGAGGTGGGACCTGAGATTGTGCATTTCTAACCAGTGCCAGGAGATACCAGTGATGTTCCAAGGACCACATTTTGAGTAGCAAGAGATGAAGACCAGTTTGTCAGGAAAACTGTGCTGTGGGATGTTGGTGGTGATGGTGATGGTGGTGACTAGAGACCCAGGGCAAGCTACTCCTCCCCCAGACAGGCCGGAGAGACCACAAAGACAGCACCATGAAACACTGTTGATCATCTTTAGATCTTTAAGAGGGGAATGTGCAGAGTTGAGAGAACAGCAGGAGGGAGTCTCTCAGGAGGAAAATCTGAGTGGATTTGTGGGCTGATTATTTTCAGAGGAGATGCTGAAAGAGTTTGCCTATCAGAAGGAGATAATAGCTTCCCATTTAATTCTTCAGTTTCTCACAAAGTTTGCAAAGAGAGTAAATAATTAGTCCCTGGAGAAGTGGAGGAGAGAAAGTTCTCAGGATTGAAAACTCTTCACAGCTGTCTTAATGGCAGAATTAAAAATGTCTGCCCACTTTTGGAGACACATGGAACCTGTCCTGTGGTAGTTAAAAAGAAGTTTCACTGGCACTGGAGTTACCTGGTAATAACAAGAGACTTGTTCCTCCAGGGACTGCACCCCGGGGCATTTTCTTCACAGCCCAGGCCCTATGGGGGTGTAGTAGAGGTCCTATACTGTGACCATCCACACTGAAAATTAAGAGCAAGGCCTCTCCTCCAGATATCCTGTGAACGGAGCTAGTCTCAGAGGGAAGGGACCACATTTTGAGTAACAAGAGATGAGAGGCCAGTTTGTCAGGAAAACTGTGCTGTGGAACAGAGGTAAGGGAAGTTCGCATCTCCTCTGCCCTGTTTTGCTAATCCCAGTCCCATCCAGATTCAGTCTGGTTATAATCCTTCTAGAACTATAGCTACTATCAGACACTAGAATTATTGCAGGCCCCTGCCCAAACGAGTGGGTCATTTGCTCTCTAGGGAAAGAATTTTCCAGAGGTTGAACCAGGCAAGGCTTTGTTAGAGACTCATGCATGCGGGAACTAGTACCCTTTAAATTCTATTGAAATTTCACATTTTCTCTTTCTTCAGCTTCTCTCAATTGCATCTCTGTCAATAGACTTCTTCTCTTACTCCAGGACTCCTTGGATTTTCTTGGTAGAGTCAAAGAGAAACATCCTGTTTTTCCACTATTCAATTTCACCTTTACCCAGAAGACACAGTGTGGGTGCACCTCGCTATATCCTACATACAAGGGGTTGGCTTTGAGTAGTCTGTGATAATGAATTTGTTGGCTTCCCACTGGGAACCATACTTTGGAGTACAACTGTGGAAAATTAAAAGTCACGCCAGGCTTCTCATTCTCCTTGCCTTTCTTTCTTCATTCTCCCTTTACTCAAAACTTTCCTGCTTCTCATTTGATTTCTTTTATCCTGGTCCCCACCCATTCTTTTTGCAGTTTCAACTCCACATCACCTGCTGTGGAATAGTTCTTCCCACCCAAAAATCCAGTTTATAGAGTAAGTTTTCCATAAATATATTTGTGAAGCAAATATCCTAAGCTTGGTGAATATCTATTTGCATGCTGAATTTGCAAATGAACTCTGGCATTTTGGCAAAAAAAAAAAAACAAGGTGCTGCTCAAATATCAGTCCCAGGGCAGAGTACCAGGAGCACATGTGTAAGTCGTTGGAGAAGTATTTGAAGGTATGCAAAGGAAATATCACATTCATGCTTCTGTGAGAGCGCTGCCACTTTTTTTCTGGGATTATTAACTTTTGTCCTTAATCTGTGTGGGAAATACGCTTTCCTGCTGGAGCTGCAAATACCTTCCTGAGTTCAGGTCCAATATGGGGGTGGGCTTAACCATTGTCATGTTGGTGTTCAAATGACTGATGTTACAAAAATAGAGAGGGATTTTGAGCCCATTTGAGCCCAGATCATTTGTAAGCAGTTTTAAAACCTATTTTAAGTGTTTCTAGAAGCTGTGAATGACCCATTTGAGAATAAAGAAATGGAGATAGAGAGGTGACGTGGAGAGATTGTGGGGGTGAGGATTGTTGAAAGAAACTGGATTTAGAAACTAATCACAAAAAGGAGCCAGATCAAGTTGAGATGTTGTGATAATCTGCAAGAAAAACACCCAAGGTTGGGTTTCAGAAGAAATGGGAAAAAAACACCAGAGACATTCTGAAGTCTGCAGCCAGAGGAAGAAGCCTTGGCGAAAAGAACCCAGGTAACCATTCCGAGCGCCCAGAATCTGAAGAGGAAATCTGAGGGCAGAGCTCATGGACAGATTTTCCTCATAGATTTTGGAAAAGGAGGAAAAGACTAGAAAAAGACTGAAAGCTATAGAGAGAGAAGGTGAACAGGAAATTGAGCTCTTGATGGATGAGAGAGTGAGAGATGCACTACCTGGAAAAAATCATGACCTCAAACCAAGCTAAAGGGATAGTGAAATCAGGGGGTCCACTGTCTACCTCTTCAAGATTGTACTTCGTAAAGAATGAGGCGCCTGTAATTTTCTCAACTGTGTGGAAACGCTGCCCACATTCCCCTTATGCTGTTCTGCCACTGAGCAGAGTCTGAGCTTGTTGCACTTCCTGGGGCCGGTGGGCGGCTGGACAAACTGTAGAGAAGAGAAATGGAGGAATCTGGGAATGGCCCCTGACTTCCCTGTCAACTGGGCATGCAGTAGAAAATGTCCCAAAGCCATGTTGGTGAAAAATCCGCCTAGAAGAGAATCTTTGACATAGGGCTGCTTAGGAATAATTTGGCAAATCAGTGGTCTGCTTGGAGGGGAATTCTAGGCTAAGCAGGTTCATGTCCCATCTGGTGGGAGAATGGGTTGAGTGTTGTTACCTCAGGAACTTTCGAGAGCTGGGAGATAGTGAAGATGGGTATATGAATGGATACAATTTCTATACTCTGGGTGCCCTGGAGGATCCTACCTCCTATAGACTTAGAATCTAAAGAAATAAGGGGAAACAACTCTACCCTCTGAGATAGTCAACACTGGCTTGTTTCCTCCTTCTGAAATAATAATCCCCTCTCACACAACCACCCTTCCTTATGCATTCATGCAGTCACATGTGAACACACACACACACACACACACACACACACACACACACACACCATATTCCATCTTCTCCTGGGGGCCCTAGATCTTTCACCCATAATTGTTGGTTTGAGCCCAAGGCTTCTCCCACAGGCCCCAAGGTAACCTCAAGGACACAGCAGCAGCACCAGCCGCCAAAATAATTTGGACCCTTTATTATGCATCAAATTCACAAACCTCACTCTGGCAGAAGCTCTGTTGCAAATGCCCCTTTCAACCACCGATCCTCAGTACCCCTGGCCCTTCTTTGGTATCACCAATAGAAACTCTGTTCCTGCTCAAGCAGAGCAATTTATTCTCTTTATCAACATGTTCTCTGCCTTCTTGGAATTGCTACTTAGTCATCTCCCTTTCCTAGAAATGTTGATCACCACACCCTCCCTCACCCCACATCTAACCACACATTGAAAAAAAAGTGCCAGTCTCTTTCCATGATCATAAAATTCCACTGCTAATGTCATTTCATTTTAATCTTCCATTTAGCACTTAGGGACGGAGACTACAAACCCACTTTAACATCGTAAAGAGTCTGGAAGGAAAGAAGAAAATGCAATTAGCAGGAAATTATAAATTGATGAGAATTAATAAAGGAGCAAGTGTACTGTTGTTCTTCGTTTTCCATAAAATTAAATTACCCCATAATGAGAATAAACTGCTCATTAAGAATTATTTCATCTATCCACAGACCCTCCTGAAGAGCAGGCCTCTGCAGCTCCTCACTCAGTCCTAATCATGGCCCATGGCACTATTGCTAGGGGAATGTGGGATCACCGTTGCCATATATTACAAGGCTAAGCGATGAAATTGCTGTGGAGCAGCTGCGCTTTCCCCAAAGGATGCTAAACACTTATCATAGCAAAATTATACATGTCCGACTATAGCTGCCTGGCAAATAATTGAACATTATTTAGGAAATACACTTAGAAATAAACACAAAGTTCAAGAATCTAAAGCAATAGCAGCTTTGGTTCAGGAAATTTCGATTCAGACAATAAAAGTACAGGTTATAAGAAGACAGCCATGTGAACCAAATTTACAAATGTGTTATGAGCATAAAGGGCCTGTTGATCTCTATCCTCAGGCAGGGGTTGAAGTACACAATCATCTGATCTTTCCAACCACCTACTCTGTCTCTCCAGAGAGGACCCACACACAAACCACTACCTTCCACCTTCCTACCTTCTCTCCCATCTTGTGGTCTTCATTCACTGCAGCTCCACTCACATCTAGGGATTTGTTTGCCACAAACTGTGAGCCCATCTCAAACCATGTACATCAAGACAAGTTGTGAGAGCAAAGTGGCTCACAAGAGGGAAGAAAATCTATTTCCTTTGGAAAATTCCTTTAGAATTTTTTAGAATTAGAGATCACCTGCTATCCTTCTACCTAAAGAAAATGCCAGTTGCCATTCTGGAAAATTGTAGTTTTGAATAATGTTGGAAATGACAAAGACTCTAAGAAGCCACCCAGAGCCTCTTGGTTCTAAAGAGAACCAAGATATTCCCCACCTTTGTGCTCATTCTTTTATTACTCTGTTTTTTCAAAGAATTAATTGCCAACATGGAACAGTTTTTGTCTAGTTTCAATTTCTTGTTCTTCAGTTTTAATTACAAGGGTTGTATCAAAAAAAAGTAGAAGACTGTTTTCAGTTCTGTTTTAGGTTTAGTTAGTCCTAAGGCATATTTTTGGACCTTCACTCTAGTCTTCTCTGAGAAGCTGTAGTCTAAATTAAATATAATATATAAAAACAAAAAAATTTAAATCAAAGTTTTTCCTTTCATAAGACTTCAACTGCCTATGCATTCCTCATCATTTGACTATTTATTTGATTATTTACTGCCATTTCACCTAACCAGGGCAAGAATTATTCAAGGCAAGACAAGGTACGCAACCGGGAAGTCTTTACCATGAAGAAGCAGAACTGAAACTCTGCCACACTTCTTACAGTTTACACTAAATCTCTCAATTCCCTGTCCCTTAATAAAACTGTTAAGGGGCCATACTCTCAAGGCTTCCTCACAGACCCCTGCTGTCTCTCTGTCCTTCAGTTGTCTAGTTAGAAAGAATGAATTGTGGTGCTGGAGAGAGGAGGAGCAAGGATTGATATGAATGGCCCAGCTATATGATTGCAAGAACTAGAATGGTAAATTCTACAGATTTTACTCTACAAGTTGAATATGTGTAAGTGGAGTTTAGATAGAAGTCAAGGGAGTTGAGACGCTCGAGAGACCCTAAGAGGTTGAGTGGATTATCCATCGAGACGTAGAAGTTACCTGGAATGAGACTGGGATGAGAAAGAGAATCCTCGGTCAAATGCTGAAGTCCTCAATGAGTGGAGGACTGTTCAGGAGATTAATTGGAAGAAAGGGTGGAAGGGGAAGATAAACCAATGAAATCAGCCCAAAAATACCAAGGAAAATCCAAATCGAAAAGACTCAGCTTGGACATCATTTTTTTCCCAAGAAGCCTACTCAGGATCTGCCTCCACCAGTTGTACTTAATGAATGTTTCCACGGCACCCTGTCCATATTTCTACTTACTACATACCAACCGGTGTCTATTAACTTACATTTCTTTTGGGCCAACTTTCCTGGTCCTGGTATAAAGGAGGAGCAGACTGAAAATCTGTTAAACTGAGGTCTTCTTCTGTGCTCTACACCCCATCCATTGTGATTTGCCTTGATAATTTTCTCATCCCCTCAGCCAATCCGCATGCACAAATAAGCCAGAATTAACAGAGAGGTTGATGGATTGAGCATTACAGGCCACTTACCACTATACATGCTGAAATAAAAGCATGACTGTTGAAGACTAAGAGCCTTGGGAGGGTTTTAACCTTGACTTTACAACCTTTGAGACTCCGTGTCCTCCCCTGTGAAACTGGAGATAATAAACACCACACAAGGATGTTGTATAACTTAGAGAAAATATGTACTTTAATATGCATACAGTTGCCAAGTACATGATATACTGGACAATATCATAGGTTTCTCACCCTCCCTCACTTCCCCCCCACACACACACTCACTCCTCACTCCTCCCCCTTGGATTTGGTCATGGTTACATAACTTGCTTTGACCTCTCACATATGAATAGAAATGTCACGAGTCAATCACGGTGGAAACATTGAAGAGACTCTGTGACCTACTCTTCTACTTCTCTGCCACATGTAATTGGACGCAGATGCATAAGAAGGGGTCTAGATGTACTAACCCTCACTTTTCATCAGCTTATTTTTTTTTAATTTTCTCTTGATTTTATTATTCCTTTTTTTAAATGAATTTTATTTTTATATTCCCCATACAATTGCAACCCCCTTATTTTGACCCCAATCCCTCCCCTCGGCGCACCCCACCCCCCATCGCATTTCTCTGGTTCATAGTTTTTTGTTGATTTTGATTTTCACTTTCTTATAGTTATTCATTTTCCTGGTGCCTTATTTAAGGTTTCTAGATTCCTGCTATGAGTGAGACCATCCGGTATTTTTCTTTTTCTTTCTGGCTTATTTCACTGAGCATGATTCCTTCCAGCGCCATCCATGTTGCTGCAAATTGAATGTGTTTATCGATATTTTTTGAATGCTGAGTAATATTCCATGGTGTATATGTACCACATCTTCTTGATCCAGTCTTCTATTTTTGGGCATTTGGGCTGTTTCCAAAGCTTAGCTATTGTAAATAGTGCTGCTATAAACATAGGGGTGCAGGTGCTCTTTGGAGTTGATGTTTCTGTGTCCTTTGGGTAAATACCTAGGAGTGGAATTGCTGGATCCTATGGAAGCTCTATGTTTAGTAGGTCCAGAAATCTCCACACGCTCTCCATAGTGGTTGGACCAGTTTGCACTCCCACCAACAGTGCAGGAGAGTTCCTTTTTCTCCACACCCTCGCCAACATTTGTTGTTGCTAGTTTTTTTAATATGTGCCATTCTCACTGGTGTAAGATGGTGTTTGTTATGGTACCACTGCCTAGCCTGTATATCTAATATAATTTCCATCTTTGCCTTCTCTGAACACACCTCCATCCTGGAGGGTAGCAAAGTCTGTGTTACTGCTTCAGCATGAATATTACAGGATGGCAATCAGAAGAGTCTTCCACTGGTAGTTATGGTGCTACGAGTGTATCTTTAAATATAATTTTTCAAAACCCTCCAGAGATGCTAAGAGAAATGGGGCAGTGTTACGGGCATACTGTTCTATGAATAAACTTGACTTAATTTCCTTCTGCAAAGAAAAATAAGAACTGATGCTAGCTTCCTGGCCAAAGAAAAGAAAAACAGCCTGGAAAACTATAAAAGAACTTAATGGATGTTTTATAAATGTATCACTTTACTAATAAAAATTAATTTATTATATTTCTAAATAAAATGTTATACATTTCTATTTATTATTTTAATAAATAATATTTAATAAATAAATTATTTAATAAATAATATGGTTTAAATCATTTAGTAAGCACAAGGGACTAGGGTGATGGTTCACATGTGATGTAGTGGTAGGAGACTTATGGGGACTACACCTGAGGGGGAAATCAAATACTGTACAAAAATGAACAACAGTGTAAGAAACTTTAAAAGTTTAATCAATAAAAATAATTTTATAACATACATATAATAGTCATTTAATCAAATTAATAATTTTTATTTAGCAAAAGGGTTTTTTTAAGAAAAAATGAAGCAATCAAAATAAAAAAAAGACTTGGGCCTCCCTGGTGGCACAAGGGGTTAAGATGCAACCTATGAAGCTGTCCACAGCCACTGCAGCACAAGTTCGAACCCCAGCCGGTCAGGGAGCTACCCACATGGTGCAGCTGACCTCTCCTGACTCCCCGCTGCTCTCCCCTCAGCAGTGTATTTTAGTAGATCTGCCTGTTCTGTTCTCCACTCTTTCTCTGGTGAATCCCCTCACCCACCCCACAACTTTGGCTTATACCCCAGTTCTTGTATGCATAAATAAATAAATCTTAAAAAAAATAATAATTTAAAAAATTCAAAATAAAAAACTTGGTGAATAAGCTCATGCATAGAATGGAGGGGACAGAGGAAAGAAGCAATGAGTTAGAAGACAGAATAATAATGAAGAACAAAATGAACAGCTGTGAAAATGTTAAAGCAGTGCTAAGAGGAAAATTTACAGCACTGAATGCAAACATTAGAAAAGAGGAAAAGTGTCAAATCAATAATCTATGTCTCTACCTCAAGAATCTAGAAAAATAAAAAGAAAACAAGCCCAAAGCAAAAGAATGATGGAAATAATATGCCAAGAGCAGAAATCAACAAAACTTGAAACAAGAAAGCAACAGAGAATATCAGTGAAAAAAGATCTGTGTCTTTGAAAACATCAAATTTCTAACAAAGCAGACACCTAGAGAAAAGATATAAATTACCCATATTCACGATGAAACAGGAAATATCACTATCTACACCAAAATCATCAAAAATGGATCTGCCGTATGACTCAGCACTCCAGGCCTATGAGTCTACCAGCAGAATACAAGAACACTAATTGGAAGAGAAATGTGCACTCCTGTGTTCATTGCAGCCCTACTTACAGTAGCCAGGTTAGAGACACAACCCAGATGCCCAAACACAGATGAGCGGATCAGGAGGATGTGGTCTATATACAGGACAGAACGCTACTCAGCTATCAAAAAAGATAAACTCTTGCCATTTGCAGCAACATGGATGGAGCTAGAAGGGATGATGCTGAGTAAAATAAGTCAGAAGGAGAAAGACAAATACTGGATGGTGTCACTCGTATGTGGAATAGAGAGAAACCAAACAAAGGGTCACATAAAGCCAAGCTACAAAAACTAACCCTTGAAAGTTGACTACAGAATGGTGGCTATAGAGAGAGGAAGAACAGCAAGAGCACAGTGGGGAGAGAACACAGTGGACTATGATGGAGGGCAATAGGGATTTTAGTGGGGGTGTGGTATGGTAACAACACCTGAAGGGGGAGATTCTATACTTCCAGAACACAAACAGTGTCAACCAATGTTACCTCAATCATAAGTAAATAAATAACTATAAATTTCAGTGTGCCATTTAGAAAAAGTATACATACTCAGTGGAATATGTCTCAGTTATTTAAGAAAATAAAATCTTGCTTTTTTGCAACAACATGGATGGAACTTGAGATGCTTTGTGTGAAACTGAGTCAAAGGCAATTATGGAAAATAAAGACAATTTCTCTCATGTGTGCAATATAAATAACCAAAGCTAAAGATCTAACAAATCATAACAAAAATGCTTCGACTCTAGAAAAATGTAATGGTGACCAACAAGGGTCAAAAATAGCTGAGAATTAGTTCAACTGGGCTTGTTACTGGATAGCTGACTAGCCTGTGATGGAATAAGCCTTTTGTATACATCCAAAGTCATAAATCAGGGGTGTTAGCCCCAAAACTATCCACACATAACACAAAGTTAATATAATGCCCATGGAGTTCCGGTGGCCACAGGCGTCACATCATTGGCTAGCGTAGGTCTGTGAATTATAGTTCCATTGCGGCGCCAGATGGCCTGTATTTACATAAGTCAAAGCTCATGAAAAACCACTGTGTCTCTATATTAACAGAGAGTGTGCATTTCAAGGACCCAGGTTTGGGGCAGTTGTGCTAACTCATTTTATTTCTGTGGATAACTAATTTGTTAAGGCACTGTCCTTTAATAACAAGACAGGTTCAGTTTAATAAACAAATCTTACTATTTTTATGTCTTGGTTTTAAATTTTCTAGGAAAGCATGACGGTTAAAAACAGAAAAGGAGAATTCTCTACTAAGGGTCTTTAGTATATATTTTAAATAAATTACTGGAGGGAAATTACTTGCCAGCTTCATGTCTAATTCTGGGAAGATTTTATATTTATCAACCCGTTTCTGAGCATATGAGAAAACAGAAAGTTCGACAAACTCAGGCCCATTTGATCGTTGAGAATGTATTCAACATCCATAAGCATCTACTCATGCCAAGAACTATAATACATATGGGTGAAAAATACAAATCAAACATAACCTCTACCTTGAAGATCTCAAACTCTCTCAGAGGAGACAAGCAAACAGAAAGTTACAAGATAACATGGAAAGAAAGAAATTAAGAGATGAACAGAATCCGATGTAAATAAACAGTGAGCAAAGAGCGGTTGGAGCTTGGTCTGGGGGAGCCAAGCAGGACATCCAACTGGTCTGCAAGAAAAAGAGTAGGTGTCTGAGTGGCAGGGGAAAGGGAAGTGCATTCGAGACAGGAAGACAGATGCATGACGGGCTTGCACATGGCAGCGACTTCAGGACTTTTGCCCTTTCCCGTGTATGCTTCTAAGTCAGACTTCTCGGTGGTGTTCTTCTGGTTACAGTGCATCTAGGAAAAGACCCCAAGACTGGCCTCCAACCCCCCCAGTGTGCCCATTTCAACCTTCTGCTCCTCCAGCTGCAAGTTCATCCTCTTTCTCCTCCTAATCAGCTTCCTCCGCGTTTCTACTACCTGATTAACGTGCATGGTCATAAGCCCAGAAAGACCACCACCACCCAACTTATCCTGATCTTGCAGGCCAGGCAGCCCCACTGCCATTTTGTCTCCCTTCAAGTCTCTGCGAGAGAAAATAGAATCGGCAGGCCCAGGTTCCCAGATGAACTGAACATGGCTAAGAGTGTTAACTGAACATGGCTAAGAGTGGTGAGCAAGTGATGAAGGACACACAGTCTATCTTGCTGCTCCTCTTTCACCATCGAGGTGGCTGCTTGAGCATCCCATGTCCATGCTGCCAGGCTGGGGGAGAGAGGCCACTAGTCCCGAATTTTGGTGTCTTGCAGTCCCAGCTACGTATTATGACAACTTCTAGGATTCAGTTAAACATTCTGGACCATACCTCAAAATTCTGATATGATTAGCTGGTCTGGGGTGAGGCTCCCCGGGTGAAGTACTGTGCACACACAGAGACTCGTCGTAGCACACTGCAGAGCAGAAGTGACCACCTTCCTGAATCTGGGACTAATGAAGCCCTGCCAGTTTTGATCCCCACATCAGCCACATCGCCCATCCTCTCTACCAGCACCCAGATGATCCTTCATACCTCAGCCATCAAACAGCCCCAAAAAGCCTCAAAATAAGGAAGCAGCTTATTCAGCTATATCCCTTCCTCCAGAAAGGCAGACCTTCCCGATTGTAGAGAAGGGAAAGAGCTAATGGAGAAGCCAGGATGATGTATGACAACAGATATTCTCACGGGCTTTCCTGGATTCTATTTACCGGTGGCGACATTAGCTCTGTGGCTTATGCAGTGCTCCCAGGCAGCTGGCCTGGCCCGACAGCGTCTGTCCTCTCCACCACCCAGCCCACAAGCATTTCTCCCTCTTTGGTTTAGAGTCAGTTCCTTCAATGCTCTGTGGGGAGCAACTTCTTAAGTCATTCTGTCCCAACCCCTCACAAGGTCATAAGATTAGAAAAATACTAGGATGGGAATGTCCTCAGGAGTGAGTGACACCGTCCCATGCAGGTTACTCCATGACTAGTTGCCACACGGTTAATTGTTTGTCCCAAAGCTTATCTCCCTTTTCCTCCAAAAACAACACTGTGGGACCAGCACAAATGACTTAGCCATCAATGACTTAGCCCAAGATTTCCTGGCATGGATCTGCAGCCGGATGTTTATCCTGGGCTTGCACGTCCAAGGACTTTGCATAGAAATGCAGCAAGGACACACCACTCCGGGGATGTGTGTGCTCAGCACCCCTGTGTTGGAACTCACGAACTGAGGCAAAGAACAACACTGACTGACATAACACCGATGCACGGAAAGGGCACACGCCTCAGACAGCTGGCTGACACGTGGGTCACTCACACATGTGCTCGAACCTCACACCCTATGACTCATTACCAACACATATTCATGTGTTCAGAAAGTGTCTACTTCTCCCTGATCACCCCCTTAGGAACTACCCTGCACATCCAGTGACGTGGTGCTTGAGAAGATGAGCCGGCCAGTCCCACTGCTCGTCCCTGGCCTAGAAGGTTGATTGGGGGGAGGGGCTCCCCTCTTGGCACAAACAGCAAAGGTGGATCCACACAAGAAAGGTAGGCAGCAGGGCGATATCTGGGTCTCACCCTTGCCGCTGTGGAGGGCCACCATGAGGACACCCACTTGCCACCCTCTCCTTATGTGACCCTCTCCTCATATGGCTGGACTTGCCCTCGGTCATCTCATTCACCTCTGCTGCCCAAAGCTGGTGTGGCCACAGTGACAGCAGGTATGGTGTCCTGTTCTCTCCTGTCACCACACTTCAAGGTCTCCCAGAGTTCAGGGAAGTTCACCTGATTGGATATGCCACATGCCAATGCCCACAGTCTGCGGCTATCAGGTCAAGAGTAATCCCAGGAAATGGACTTGCATGATAGCCTGGGGCAACCCTTCTTGTCCCCCCAGGGCCTGGGTAGTAAAGGCAGGGTGCCCGTGGCAGGACCACTCTGTGTCTCCCCCTTTGTATCTTCTGTAACTGGTCACTCATGGCTTACCTTGAGGTCCAGGCCAATGGAGAGAGAATCAGCACAGAGCTCAGCGCAGTTCTGCAGAGGGGACCTGGCCGGGTCAACTAGAGAGCTGCGCCTTCCACGACACCAAGTGAGAGTTGACTTTCAGAGTTAGAGCTGCCTTTGTTCAGTCAGCTCTCCTGCTGGTATTCAACTATTCTGCAAAGAATCTCCAGCTCCTCTCTGCGTCAGAAAGTGGAGATAAAAGGGGAATATAGCAGAGACCTTGACCTCAAGGAATTCAAAGCCGAACATGAAGCTCGGAGCTCATCATCCTCTGACTCCTCTTCAGGAGAGGTAGTCATTGTCCTGCACTGACTCATGTGCCCTTGTCAGCTATGTTGCTTCCATTCCCTCATCTTGAAAATGGTCTCACAGTTAATTGTCCGTAGACAACATTTACTTTTTAGGAAGAGTTACCAGATCCAAATGAAGTTGGAAGAAATGGTTCCATGGAATATATGAGGTGATACCTGACATGCAAATTTACGGGAAAAGAATTAACAATAGGTACATGGGAGTTCCTGCAGATGGAAAAACATTGTTTTGGTTTTTTAAATACAAACTCTACTCTAAACAAGAAAAAGAATGAAATCATACCTCCCTGTGAATGACATTTTCATAATAACCATGTGGTCATATTAACTAAAAGAGTAATAACTGGGGGGAATGAGAGTGAGAAGCAGAATCCAGAAGATTGAAATACACATTGATCATGACAGAAAGTGATAAGAAAATAATTTAAATTGATAAATTAATCAATAGCAGGGAAAAGCTTATCATTAAGAGGCTGTCGAAATAATTACCAGAAGAGTTAAAAGTGGTTTTCTTTGTGTAGTAAGACAAGATCTTACTGGGGAGGGTGGTGACCTGTGGTTTTTTAATAGAGGACTTTTAGGGCTGTGATTGTTTAAACGTGTTTTACCTTGATTATTATTTCTCTAATCTTACTTTTCAGAAGATTTTCACTGCGCTTAACCATGGACATGCACTAGGGTGCAGGGTGTTTATAAGCTTTAGTCACTGGGCAATCATATGGGTCTGGGGCAACATAGCCAATCATGGGTTCCTGACCATAGAATCCAAGGTCAAGGGAAGGACACATAATTATATACCATCATGCAAGCAATAGAGCACAAAACAACGGTCCCCAATAAAATAATGGCATTCAAAGATTGTCTACTCCTATTTAATGATGCTTATTTAATATATTGCCCATTAATACATGTGCCAGTTTTGGCAAATTCCATAGAAGAAACTGTCATGGAATGCATAAGCCAGAATTGGGCTTTTACACTCCAAATCCATTGACCTTTGCAACATTTACTTCCCAATATTTTCATTCAGAAATCCTAGCTACCCTGGTCTGATCACTATTTTCAAGGTAAGTTATCTTTTCTTTTTGGCCCCACAACCTTTGGTCACATTTTTTAAGCATCTCCCTACCTAGATCCTTTCTGTTCTCTCCACCTTTTGGAATGCTGCCCAGTTTTCAAGACCCAGCAGGTGCATTTCACCTCCCATCACTCAGCCACATGCTGCAGAGGTTAGTCCACTAAGACCTCTGTATCATTAGAATGTATCTTTTTTAAAATTTTTTTTTTATTGTGGCAATGTTTGCTTACATCATTGCTTGTAGTTTGGGACTATAGGATTTCCCCCTTCAGGTGTTACTACCATAGTGCACCTGCCAATGCACTAGTAGTCCCATGTCACAGTGCATCAGTTTTTGGAAAGATTAGAATAAGTTTCATATGGGTGGGAGTGTGCAAAACTTACTTCAAAGAATGCTTTTAATTTTAGCAGCAGGGAATGGCAACCATGCAAAGGCATTTGGAGGTGGGAAGCATGAGCAAAGCCCTCCCAGCGGGCATCTCTCAGGATCAGTGAGGACCCCATCATGGTAGGAGGGACAAGTATACAGAGAATATGGGGGCAGGGGGGTGGTGAGCCTGTAACCGCAAGTTGGTGACTTGGGAGAAGACCTTGAATGCCAGATTGAGACATTTTATATACCCTGGTCAGTAAGAGAGCCTTGGAGTTTTTTGAGCAAGGAAGTGGACTAATCAAAGGTTCCCTTTACAATGATGACTTAGCAGTAGTTAATAAGAGCATGTGAACTGGGTGAAACATAAAATAGAGACAGCACTTAGAAACTATTCTAGTCCTTGCAGAAATTTTTCGAGGATATGAGCTAATGTGGTCAAGAAGGCAACAAGGATGGGGTGGGAATAGCTTAGAAGTAGACCTCCAAGTGACTTGAGAGCTGATGGGTCCATCTTTCTGTCTATCTCGTTTTGTACAAAGAAGAGGCTCCGGTTTTCATACCTGGCAAACTCGGAGATGGTGATAGAAAGAGAAAGATGAGATGATTTGTGTAGAATGTTTTAAATACACCATAAGGATATTTAAGTGCAAATATCCAATCCAATTCGAGGAAAGGACAGGATCTCAGGGATGAAATCAGAGCTGGAGATCAAGCTATCTCAGCAGCAGCAGATTATCTGAGCAGGAAGAAGTAGACAGAGAAGAGGTTCGTAAGTAATAGCCTTTAAAAGTCCTTATCAAAACAGAGACCAGCTCTTAGATAGATAATAGGAACAAAATGGTGGTTGCCAGCAGGAAAGTAGGGGGGGGGCGGTAAATTAGGTAAAGAATCAATTGTAAGAAGGATGGACACAAGACTTTGGGTGGTGATCAGAAAGTAATACATAAAGAAGTCAAGTAATAATGCTTATACTTGAAACATATCAACCAATGTTATGTCGATGAAAATATTTTTAAGTCTTTGTTTTGTCATTTTCATGTGGGTTGGGTAAAAAAAGAAGAGAAGGGAGGAGGAGACTTATAATAAAGTAGCCCCTCTCTTTTTGTTGTGATAGTTTTGCTTATTTTCTGTTCTATCCATTTATTTCATAGCGCGGAGGAAAGCAAACAAGTGGGCCCATTTTGCCCTCTTGAGCTGAAAGCCCATAATAGCGAAGATTCTAAGGGAGATTTAAAAGTTGTATCCCCAAGGAAGAGCGCAATTCTAAGTGGGGGACTGTAGTAGGTCCCCGACAACACTGCATTCCCTGCCACTTGAAGCCCCTGGAGGTGATCTAGAAGCTGAAAGTCATCATGAGCTAGAAGCTGAACAAGAGGGGGATTAAGAGGATATCGACCGTGCTGGTTGGCCCAGAACTGAGGCCTTTCCCAGCACATAAGACTTTTAGTGCTAACCTTGAGGAAGTTCTGGGCAAACCAGGGTGGTTTGGACACCTACAATGGGGTGGAATGAAGGAAGTAGGCAGATACGTCAGAGATCTCATAGCCACTATTCTCTAAATTCTCTCAAAATGTGCCCAGGGCTGGGAAGCAGGCATGCATGGGGAAGGTGGGTTCTGCTGGGGTCACTCGGGCGGACAGCTCTGAGTTCACCAGGGGGATCTTTATTCACTAGCAGAACTAGAGCCACTGGACCTAACCAGGGACTTGTCCCGGGGCCCATCCCTGTAGATACCACAAAGCGGAGGACAGGGCTGGAGCAGGAGGGCAGGGGGCTTGGGCCAGGGCACTGCCAGGCTGGCAGACAGAAACTCAGCAGCCACACAGTCACCCATGAGTGACGTGGCTGAGAAGGCAAGCAGGCAGAAACCAGTGGGTTAAAGCGACCTCTGACACAATGACACTGTTCAGTTGGTCTATAAACCAGGAAGAACAGCCTGCCTCCTGTCCCGGGGACACGTGCGTGCCACATGCCACTGTGCAGATCCTGTTGGCGTTTCCTATAGAAGCAGAATTTGCCAAAAGGACAACTTGAAAGGTTAACAGGGTGTTTGGGAAACCCCAGCCAATTGGCCTAAAGGGACACACAAATCACTTCTTCCTCCTCTTCGTCCCTGCAGAAGTCCCACAGGCAGTGTTTGCACATCCTCCTGTGCTTAGCCGAGCTGCCAGGGTAGGTATTCGTCATGGAATCTAGAGCAGAGGGCAGCTACAAGGGTTCAACTGTGATTTTAAGTCATGAGGGCTGCTACAAGGGTTCAACTGTGATTTTAAGTCGTGAGGGCAAGATAACTGTCACGAGAAGATAACTTTTGCAATTAGGGAGGCCTAGACCCTGACTCAATCTGGCCAGTAAGCACCCGTTCCATCTTAGGTAAAGTACCTGGCAATATAGGTCTAAAAATCCCTGTCTCTTAGTGAGTTCTGGCATACAGAGACCTAGTTACAGGCCAATTCCTGAGGAAAGGAACCTTCCTGGCCCTACAGAATGCCTCAGCTCCCTGTGTGGATGTGTGTGTGACTCTGTGTGTGAGACTGTACGTCTATAGATGTGTATGTCGCTGCGTGTGTAGCTGCACGTGTGACTGTACGGGGTATAGCTGTGTGTCTTTGTGTGTAGATGTAACTATATTGTGTAGCTGTAGGCGTGACTGTGCATCTGTGTGTGTGTGTAGTGTATGCTTTTATGTGTATTGTACAGTGTGGTTGTGTGTCTGACTCTGCATGTGTGTAGGTGTGTATATAGATGTGTGTGTGTGTGTGTGTGTGTTCAGATGATCCTCTGGCCTAGAATGTTCCCTTTCTTCCCCATCCCTCCTCAGCAGCAGTATTTTCTCTGGGTGATGTCTCCCCGGCTCCAAATTCAGACAGGCTCAGCTCTCCAGTCTCCCACAGGCTCCCCATTCAAAACCACTGGGGGCTTCCACCCACTGTAAAAGGAGCTTGTTCCCAATTCCAGAGTACATGAAGCTAACTATCGCTGAGATACCCTGCTCTGTCTGGTATGCAAATTGAGTCAGAACTGATCCCATGCCCCAATCCTAGATACTCAGTTTCTAGATGAGCCAAAGCCGCCCCCACCCCGTACAACACCCCCAGCTCCGTCTCTCAAACCACAACCCCCTCCCTACTTCCCTTTGCTCCCTACACACGGAACTCATCAGGAACCATGCAGCCCCCAGGGAAAGACTTCCACAGTGGAGGACATTATGTTTCTGGAACTGGAAGGCCCCATTAGGGCCTCCCTGGTGGCGTAGGCGGTTGAGCACAGCACTATGAAGCTGTCCACAGCCTCTACAGCGCTGGTTCGATTCCCGCCGGCCGTGGAGCAACCCACATGGTGAGCAGACCTCTCCTGTCTCACCCACTGCTCCCTTCAGCAGTGTATTTCATTGATCTGCCTGTTCTGTTCCCCACTCTGTCTCTGGTGAATCCTCTCACCCGCCCGTGTAACTGGCCTGTACCCTGGTTCTTGTATAAATAAAATAAATCTTTAAAAAAAGAAGAAAAAAACCCATAGAAGTAAAAGCTTCCTGCTAAATCTATGAAAGGGGAGGTATTCCAAAGCAGGGGGATCTGGAACTAGAGAACGCTATTTCTGCTTCTATTGTCAGGCTACTTCGTTGTTGGGGGTGGGCAAAGGCATCAGAGACATGTCAGAGGACACACGGCTCTTCACTACCATCTGCAGAATTAAACTCCACTCCAGGTGCTGACCTGAGACACCTGGGAAGAGCTGAATTTGAGAAAGGAAGTTGGGAGATGGGGGTGGGGGAAGAAATAAATAAGGGACCAACCACAGCTGGCCCCTTGAACAAAGTTAAAGGAAGGCCCCATTTTTCTGGCAGGGCTGACATGGAAGGTGGGAACTTAAGGTTTTCCTGTTCTTCCATGTTCACACTTGACACCCCCTCTTTGGCCTCCATTTCTTCTCACTTTTCTCCTCCTCTGGTATAGAGAAACGCTGAGGAATATGGCGCAGTAGGAAGTCAGTGAGTAAGTCTCCTGTAAGTGTTGGGTCCAAACATGTGAAACAACACTCTGTCATTGGAAATGTTGTGCCCACTACATCCTCATACATGTGTGCGGGCGTGTGCACACACACACATACACACACAAACTTCAAAGCCCCCCCAGAAAACTTTTCAGCTAAGACTCAGAGAATCAACTCAAGACACAACAGCAGTATGTCACCCTCTCAGCAACTGGCCAGAGGATAGCATTACCATATAGAGGACATTAGGATGGATGACCTTGGTGAATAAGGGTCTCCAGCATATAGAGGTAAAGGAGACCACGAGGAGGCTCTGCAGGGCAGACACAGTCGTCAAACAAATAAGAGAAGTCAGAACACAACTCATGGCATAAAAGCAACACAACAAAATGTAACTGGAAGAAGCTGTCACTTGTTTTTAGTAATTCAGCGTTGGTTAGAATGTGGGGAAACTGGATGATCACATGCCACTAAAGGGGGTGTCATTTTGGAACAAACAGTAGAGCTGGAACTTTTTACTTACTGAGTCCAGGAATATTGACTGATTTATTCTTTCACCCATCTACCATTTATGTCTTCATCCCAGGTACTGTTCCAGTCACTGAGACTCTATTGATTTAAAAATCTGCCCTCACAATGTTCACACTTGAGTTAGGATCCTATTACGATATTCTTTCAAAGAGTTAAAATTGTAAGAAAATAAACATTTAAATAAGGGATTGGTTCAATAAAACGTATGCATTCAAAATTATGTTCAGTCTACAATAATCTGTCTTCTATCCTAGAACTTCTCCACCTATGAAGAGACACTGAAACATCCTCAGTGGCACTGAGAACCCAGTACCATGGCCTGGCATCTCCCTGCCTGCTTTCCCATCTGAAATGCCAGCTTTATCATGAGCTGGTACCTGGGTCACTTCAAACTTTCCAAGATGCTTTTAACCAATACGAGTTCTAACCTGATCAAGGGTTATTGTCTCTTCCTAAACACCAGCAGTATTGGGGGGCATTAGAGTTCTCAAAAGAAAACAGAACTAATAGAGGATATAGACAAACATGCATAATACACACACACACACACACACACACACGGATATATGACAGAGATTGATTTTATTACTGTAATTATGTAGGTTGGCAAGTCTGAAATCCACAGGGCAGGCCAGCACACTGGATACCCGGTCAGAAGATGGTGTAGGGGCAGAATTTCCTCTTCCTTGGGGACCTGAGTCCTTTCTCTTAATGCCTTCAAGAGATTAGATTAGGCTGCCCTACATTTTAAGACATAATCTGCTTCACTCAACAACTATTGATTTAAATGTTAATCTCATTTTATAAAAAATACTCTCATGGTGACATCTAGAGAGGTGTTGAACCAAAAACCAGGTACATGGTTTAGCAAAGTTGATAAGAAAAACTAATCACCATACTAGTCATGACCTGCATGAGATTTGTCATGTCCACGGAAGGTTCTCACTGGTACAGCTCCATGGAAATCTCTAGGCCACCATCTGACCCTTTTGGAGCTCTGCTTTGTTGGGAATATGCTAGAGAGGAATATTCCTCAGAGTCAGGGCTGTCTTTAACCCCAGAAAAAAAGTTCTTCATTTTCCTAGATTCTTTTGTCTTACTTCTTTATTAATGTCAGTGAGCAAGCGCTGCTGGTGGAAATCATTAACAAGTAAGCGTATGAACAGGTGTAAAGAAAATGACAAAGTGGGAGAATGTTTAAAAAGGAGGGCCACTGTGGCCAGGGCAAAGTGGAATGAAGCATTGGTCTTGAGCACATATAAGGAAAATAGAGGGTAGCGTGTGATCACAATAACGGGTGAAATTATAAGTAAATAATGACAAGATTGATGTCAAGTTTAAAAGAACGAAGAGGGATGTACAGGAGCAGAACAGGCAAGGCAGCGCGATTTAGTAAGGCACATTAGAAGATCTGAAGCTTACATTTGGACATTAACTCTGAATCCACTTATAGAAATATACATGAATAGGGGCCTCCCTGGAGGCACAAGGGGTTAAGATGCAACCTGTGAAGCTATCTGCAGCCACTGTAGCAGGAATTCGATCCCCGGCCAGGGAGCTACCCACATGACACAGCAGACCTCTCCTGACTCGCCCACTGCTCCCCTCAGCAGTGTATTTCAGTCAGTCTGCCTGTTCTGTTCCCCACTCTCTCAGGTGAATCCTCTCACCCCCCCCCCCACTTCTGGCCTGTACCCAGTTCTTGTATGCATAAATATATAAATCTTTTATTTTTTTTTAAATCTTCTATTTTTCTTTTTTTTTTTAATATTTATTTATTTATTTATTTATTTATTTATTTATTTATTTATACAAGCACTGGGTACAGTCAGAAGCACGGGAGGGTGAGAGAATTCACCAGAGCCAGAGCGGAGAGCACAACAGGCAGAAGGACCGAAGTACAATGCTGAGGGGAGCAGCGGGCGGCAGGAGAGGTCTGCACGCCATGTGGGACCTTCCTCCAGTGGCCGGGGAACAGCCAGGGATCGAACCGGTGCCGCAGAGTCTGCGGGCAGCTTCGCAACCCAGCGCTCAACTGCTGAGCCACCGGGGAGGCCCAATATATAAATCTTTTAAAAAAAGAAATATACATGGATAACTCTCAGAATTCTGACTCTTTCACATTTCCTGGGATGCAACCTGCCGTGCAAAGGACACGGACCAAGTCCAGAATGTCAGATGTCGCAGATTAAGGAATAGATTGAATTGAGGAAAGAGAAGGATCATAACGCCAGTATCAGCAAGAATGAGTTTCTCTCCCTCTCATCCCATGGAGCGATTCCAGGGCCATAATGATCTCCTGGGTGTAGTTGGGGTTCCATTCATTGGAGGGAATCCTTCTCCCTGTAGGTCTGTCTCACACCTTAGGCTGCACAAGTCTAAGAAAGTGGTCTTGTCAATAGTGAAATAAACAGTCTTTGATGCCAAAAAAAATCTGGTTTAGGAATGCCAGCTACCTACAGGAGTTGCCTAGAATTGAAACATTGCCTGGCATTGGGGAATCTGGGGGTGCTTGGGATCTTAGGCATCAGCAGAACATAACTGTTACCCTTGAAATTAAGGACTCAACAATCACAAGTGTCTTCATGTCTCCTAGTGCTGTGGCCTCAGTTCTCCATCGTCCACAGCAGCCCATGCCCAGCTCTCCCCTTGCAGGTCTGGTGGTCTCCCCTCAAACGATCCCATCACCCTCGACCCCTAGAAATTTTCTGATCAATTCCTCCTCTTTTTTTTTTCCTCCTCTTTTTTTATATAAACTATTTTGCAATAGAGTCTTTTTTTAATTTTTAAGATTTCTTTATTTATACAAGAATTGCGGTACAGTCAGAGGCACAGAAGTGTGAGAGAATCCACCAGAGACAGAGCAGGAGCAGAACAGGCAGATGGACTGAAGACACCGTTGAGGGGAGCAGCGGGCGAGATAGGAGAGGTCTGCCTCGCCATGTGGGTTTCTCCCTGGCTGGCCAGGGATCAAACCCACACTGCAGAAGCTGCGGACAGCCTCACAGTACGGCGCTCAAACCCCTCTGCCACTGGGGAGGCCCTCAATCCCTTCTCTTGAACTTATTATAAGGGATCAAGAAAATGTGTCCTAAACCTGTGGTCTGAAACCTCCTGCTAAGATGGGTTCTCGCAAGACTAGGGGAGCAGTGACTGAAGCTAGAGTTATACACAGCAGGAAAGACAAGCATACAGTGGGCTGCAAAAGAAACCATTTCTATAAGTTAGGGAAGGGTAAGGGCATCTCTTGAGGTCCTGGCCATTTTCTCTGATACTGAGAAAATGAGGAAGGATTATCCAACTCCTCTCCCAGACTCTGACACTCTAGCCAAATGTTGACTTTTTCCATAGGAAAACAAACTTCATCCCAATGAGGAAAGATCATAAGTGGGAAGGTTAAACTGGGTGATTGACTGCATGGATCTGCTTGGCAGCTCACCCACTTCCTCACTCGGCATATAAGAAGTAAGCTGGGCACCCGGGATTCACTGCTTTAGGACGTCACACCGTCTCTTTCAGAATGTTCTCTCTCCAGCACCAGTTCAGGGCCAGCTGGGCCGTCCTGCTCCTGGTTTTCTGCCTGCAGCTTGGGCTCAACAATGCTCAGACAGACACGTGAGTCATCCCTGTCTCCTCACAGAAAACTTTGCAGGGAGTGCTCCTGACCTAGCCTAGAAATCTACATATGCCATTCTGAAAAACTCTCCACCTTCCCAGAGCTTTAGTCTCAGGAAAGACCCAGCCAAAGTTCCACTGCTCCCAGGAGGCCCCATGCATTCCCCTCGCATTTCCACAGAGTGCTTCTAGTCTGCCCGTGGAAATAAGGCTCCCGGTTGCACATGAGAACTGTAATTGACAAGTAGCTCTGCTCTGTGGCTCTGATCCACATCCTGTTCTTGGTCCGAAAGTGCTCACCTCACCCGCTGAGAGTTTAGCAGGTCTGTGAGTTCCAGCAATAGCTTTGGACAACTTTGCCGGGACTCTCTGAAGGAACAGAGCCCATTGATCCTCGGCCCCATGATTAGAAGTTGAGTAAGCCCAGTCCCTTAGACATCCTTCCTATTCTGAAGCCCAGAGATGATTGGAGGAAACCATTCATCCCCACCACTAACCCCTCCCGTACCAGGACATAGGAGCATGGGTTTGGAAGTCAACATATTCAGCGTACATGTTGGGTCACGTAAAAGGAAATAGAAAAATGAAGCTTCGGGGGAGATGCAGAAGCACTGAGCACTTCTAAGAGGTCTTCCCAGGAAACAGGGTTTGGAATGCGGGGTTTCCGGCAGGATTACAGTGGTACTCTCTATGTCCTGTCCTGAAGGACACCATTCAGGATTATAACAGGTTAGTCTAATGGAGGCAGAGAGCCTCAGAAACCCTAAGTGGGACAGGTTCAGAGACAAAAGTCACTCCACATAGCCATAAGGGACAGCAAGTGGTTAAAATAAGCTATGCTAGCTAGGCTCACCACCCCCCAGTTTGCCCAGGAATTCTTGGTTTTGGCACCAAAAATCCTTCACCCTAGGATACCCCTTGCAAAATGGGGGAGTAGCCACTCCAGCTAAGCCGTTCATCCTAACAATCCTAAATCCACTCACAAAAGGGAGGACTAGGAAGACACTGAAATCCTCACACCCCTCTCCTGGCTACTGAGCACTGGAGCAAGTGGATGGGGAAATGGAATCTCTCTGAGATCTGACATGCTTTTCCCTAGGAATATGGGACTGTGAAGAAGCACTACAGGCCTGGAAGCACTCCTGTCCCACCAACACCATAGGCACCTAGCCAGGAGTTTCAGGGAAAGAAAGAGTAACTCTGGTGGTTCTGAACCCAGCCCTCACTGACAGAAGAACATCAGACTATTCTCTCTGCCTCCATTTCCTTTTTCCTGTTGAGGGTGACATGTGGCCTGGATGTAGGGTTCCCAAATACGGTTAGGTTATATGTTTAAATCTCTTATAGAGTTAAATAAATACAGATTCCTAGACCCCACCAGGAAACAAAGGAGGCGCTCCAAGAATGGTCATCCAAACTCCCCCAATGCTCTGAGAGGTTGTGCTTTCACGTGATCCTGTTGATATGGAGTTTTCTATTCACGAGGACTTGAGTCTTCTCAGTCAATGGATAGTCAGCAGAACCTGCAGGATCTTATTAGGAAATAATATATGGCATTGTATTTTTGTCCTTTTTTACTTTATTTTTTGTTAATGGAAGGAAAGAGGCACAACTTTCAGTGTCCAAATTGCTTTATTAAACAAAACTAAAAATCTGTACTCAATCAACCCCAAATCTAAAGTCCCCAGGAGATTCGGATGCTCAGAAATCAGTCCAACACCCATCATTTCACTGTCCCTGTACCTCCCCTGTGCATTCTGCCTTGCACATTAGGCCCCATGTCTTGTGGATTGATCTTTGACCTCTGATATGTTTCTCTCTTCCCCCAAACCAGTGCAACGATAATAGGAATGAACGTGACCATGCCCAGCAGCGTACGGGCAGATGAACTAACTGAGGTGATTCTTAAGGTGAACACAGATATGAGAGAATGTATGGTGGTAAGTAAATGCCTAAACTAATCTGACTCCTAAATTATAAATTCAATTAGATTAGTCTCTCTTTAATATTGCACAGCATCATTAATCATTGTGAATAAACATTCTCATACATGTTATGCCACTCGAGTCTCAGTGATAATCATGGGAGCTCGGAGCCAACTACTCTTCTCACTTTAGAGATGAAGAAAACCTGATCTAGAGACCTCTAGGAAGACTAGGAGAAAGAAGGAGAGGTGGGAAAAACATAACTAAGAGGGAGAGGAGGAGGCCTCCCTAGTGGCCAATGGGTTAAGTCTCAGCACTGCACCACGACGGCCTCAGTTGGATGCCCAGCCAGGGAGCTTACCCACATATGGTGCAGTGGACCTCTCCTGGCTCCCCACTGCTCCCCTCAGCAGTGTTTCAGTAGATCTGCCTGTTCTGCTCCCCAATCTGTCTCTGGTAAGTCCTCTCACTGCCTACACCCCAGTTCTTGTACACAAAAATAAATTTTAGGGCCTCCCCTGGTGGCGCAGCGGTTGAGCACTGGGCTGCGAGGCTGCCTGCAGCCTCTGCAGCACCGGTTCGTTCCCCGGCCACCGGTGAGGGTCCACCAAAAAAAATAAATAAATAAAAATTAAAAATCTTTAAATAAAGAAAGAGGGAGAGGAGAGAAAGAAAGTATCAGAGCCAGGTAAGCCTTGATAAGAGCTGCTTCAGGGTCCTGGGCATGACAGTGTGAGCTGGGAGGGTGGGTAGGGGCTTTCAGAAGGGAAAACTGCAACCCCATTCCACAGGTTGAGTTAAGAAGGAAGGTCCAATTTTTGGACTAGAGAAGAGGTTCTCAAGTAGTAATATGCAGTGATACTCCTTGAAATCTTGTTAAAATGCATTTTTTGCATTTCTGGGGAGAGACCAGAGCTTTTGTATTCCTAAGTCTCCCAAGCCATGCCCCAGCTGGGGTTCCAAGGACCACACTTTGAGTAACAAGAGATGAGAATGGATAACGTGATCCCTCTTGTCTGACTGCTGCAGGCCAGGAACGAAAGGGTCCTGTGTGGGTACAACACACAGAGAGACCTTTGCCCAGGAAAAGCATGTCCTGCACCAGCTCACCAAGGGGCCTCTCACAGGTCAGAGGAGTGCACCTGCCTTTTGTAAACTACCTGTGTTCCAGGGCTAGGACAGGTGCGCCTCCACCTCCTTCAGGAAGGTCACCTAGTGGTGTACGTCCCAACTAAATGGAAGAACTAGTGATAGAATGCTTAAATTGAAACCAAAATTGGGAGCAGGTAGACTCCAATCCATTAAAATATATTCTAAAAATGGCCCCACACAGGTGAGAGAAAGTTTTCTGATCACTGAGCAAAGAATAGCACAGCCTCTTTGTCACAATTTCTAAGAGTCAGAGTCCCCGGGGAAATTTAGATTTGGGGCTTGCTGGGCGTTATGTACAGATTTAGTTTTGTTTAATAAAGCAACTTGGACATCTTCTTTCCTTCCATTCACAAAAAAATTAAAGTAAAAAATGATAAAAGTACAATACTATATATCACTTCCTAAGAATGTCCAAGAATATGAACTCTGGATATTAATTTGAGGTGAGAGGTAGGCAGAGTCATAAATTTTTAATGCTGTATATTGTTTATTATAGTCACAGGTAAGAAACGGAGTAAGAATGTGCACTTAAAAGTTTTGTGATAATGGCAGTCTGGTGGTAATAGGTAACGAAAGTCTATTTTGTTCCCTCAGAAAATGATAGGCAGTGAAAAATTAGTTTCTTCACCAAATGACATGTGATAATTCTGTGCTACTGTGATGAATAAGATTCTGTTTAAAGGTCAATGTTAGTATAATATAATAAAGTTTCCTTCTTAAAACCTACCTGAGTATAAGTAAAGGACAGGAAGTCCATAAAAACCTTGACATTAATAATTAGAAAGAATCTATTCCAGGAAATTTTGTTAGGTTCTGGCCCACCAGTTTTTATTTGTAGCTAGTTCCTAAAAAAAAAAGGATATAAATTGTAGAGCACCTTTATATTTTTAAAATTTTAGGAAAGTAGAATTTGTTTTTATGTGAGAAATTGCTACCACCTAATCCTCATTTTCTATCAATTATGATATGAAATTTAAATTTAAATAGGATAGATTATACTCTCAATCATGTATTTGAATATACAGAGCATAGAGTCCTTTGAGGTGGAAGAAAACTTACAGTAAATTACAATGCTTAATGCTGGTCTCATAAAGTCTATGCAATGCTTATCAGATGATAATTTTCAATGTATAAATAAAATGTGTTAAATGACATAGGAAAACCACCATATTGAAAACAGTGATAAAATTATTTAAGACTTATTTGTGATATAGTAATGTTTCTTTATCCACATACTAGCCAAGGGCAGTATGTTTAAAATATAGATAAGTTAAATGTTATTCTTTAACATTTATAAACATTTATTATATGTGATGGATGATGGTGCATGACTTAAATAGGTACCTTAAACTGTGTACTGGCCTTACCAACAAATCACATGTACAACTGGACATGTCCTGGGTTTTGATTTCTTGCTTTGAAGATATAATTCTTGAAAATCCTAACTCACAAAGACATACTGTTCCAGATATAAAGGTCAATAAGGCAAGGGTAGGCTTTTCTGCAGAAATGCCAGGACTCCAAAGTCCTCTGAGTGAGATTCCAATGGTGTGAACATTTGAATTCATTGCCGGGTCTGAGGGGTTAGTGGGTGCAGTTGCCAGTCACCTGGGCAAACAGCCCCAGCCATGACCAGGCCGCCATTCCGATAGCTCCTCTGCTTTCAAGGTGGCAATGACAGCAGGCAATACCTAGCCACATCTGTCATGTGGCAGGAACATATCTGTTTCTCCCTGTGATGAAAGCCACATACACGGCCAAGGCCACTGCGGGTCGCTGACATATTCCTGGCACAGGGGATGCTTGATTGGGGGAGGTCAGTGAGATAAAGAAGCACTTTCTTCCCATCTGAGTTCACACACTCACTGAACTCTACCCACAAATCCCTCTGGGCCTGTGAACCCCAGGATGAAACCCCTGTGCTGCACATGAACTAGACAACAGCTTTCCAACTCCACTGAATCTTACACAGAACTGGGATTTTTATTAGAAAGCACTCTCTCCTGAAAGAAGGAAAAAGGAAACGTACTTCCAAGATTTCTTTTGCTTATCTAACAGTCAAGAGTATGGGGCAGGTATTTTCATCTCACAAAGGAAGAAAGTGACAGATATCACTTTAACACCAAAGGTCAGGGAGTTAAGGGGGAGCCCGGCCAGGCTTCAGTCACCAAGCTGGCAGCCAGGCCTGGCTCTGCCTTCTGCACCCAGTCAGCCAGACTGTGCTTGCAGGCCAGTGCCTGAAGGCCCGGCCAGGTAACTAGGCAAGCCTGCTCCCCAGGTGAACAGCTGTGCCAGGATGAGTTCTCCGGGCCCTGTGGATTCACCCAGCTCTTCCCTCCCGGGCCCGAGGCCCACACGACTGAAGTAGAAATTAGAGTTGAGGAAAGCCGAGTGGACTTCAACTCCTGAAATGATGCTCCAAAAGGAAAGCCCCCCTGACCCCCGGCCATGGCTCTGGCCCACGTCTGGCCCCTCTTTGTCTACGAAGAACATCCCTCCTCCCTCTTTGTCTTTCTCTCTCTTCCCGTCCTCAAACTAACACTGGGTTCGTTCTTTCTCCCCAGATTAAAGCCTACCTTGCAAGTTCTGTTACACTGGATGGTCCTTTGAGCTATAAATACACTGCCTGTCTCTGTAATGATTATCCAAGAACCTTCTTCTGGGACCTTCGGACCAACAGTAAGTATCAGAGCCTTGCAAAGGAAGAACTTCACACGAGGGAGGGAAAACCACATGGCAACGGTGGCTCTGGGTCTAGAGCAGAAGTTGGGGCAGAAGGGAAGAGCTGAAGGCCCAGAACAAGGGAGATACTTTTGTAAAATATTTCAGGAAACTGAATCCCAGCAAGAGATGCCTGACACTAGTAGACGAGATAAGACACTAGGGGTTAGAGTGTTATCAGGAATGATCTTTGTTCTTGTCTCTTTCAGACACTATGACGATAGCATTTGTGGTTGATATTGTTAAGGATACAGGTATTTGCCCCTACGATAGGGCCGTGAGTCCAATTACTGCAAACCGTTTCGTCACCTATCGCAGTATAATGGTATACTGACCTGAGCGGAAGCCCTCGTCTCTCTGATCTCTCTCCCAGGTGCCTTCCTCCAAGGGAACTTGGTGGGAGGATCTGCCGTGGTCTATAAAATAAACTTCTCATAAGCTTCTCTGTGTAGTGTTGTATCTTCCCACAAAAATCTATCCCAGAAAACCCCCAGAGTACCCAGAATTTCTATAGCTTTGGTCTTTTTTTTTAAAGATTTATTTATTTATTTATACAAGCACTGGGTATAGTCAGAAGTGCGGGAGGGTGAGAGAATTCACCAGAGCCAGAGCGGAGAGCAGAGCAGGCAAAAGGACCGAAGCACATTGCTGAGGGGAGCAGCTGACAGCAGGAGAGGTCTGCGCGCCATGTGGGACCCTCGCCCGGTGGCCAGGGATTGAACGGGCGCTGCAGAGGCTGCAGGCAGCTTCGCAACCCAGCGCTCAACCGCTGTGCCACCGGGGAAACCCAGCTTTGGTCTTTCAAAGACCCTTTACTGAAGAGAGTTCGTGGGTCCTCACTGCCCATTGGTATGAAGAGGGAAAGATAAAGAGACAGAGAAGAGAGGGGTCATTCTTGGGAGGAGGGGCTCTAAAATTCAAAGTCAATGAGGGGCACAACCAGGACAGGCACCCAAGACTCCTGACTCCTTGACTCTCCCACATACCACTGCCCCACCAGGCCCTCCCTCAGACACGGGAGATGGAAGTTGCCCTGCATATAGCAGAGGCAGAAGCAAAGCTGGTCCTCTTTGGAGCACCAGTTTTCCCTTGTATTCTGTGGTTTATTTTCAACTGGGAAAAATGACAGACTAAGTAATATGTGGGGACATCAGGCTGCACAGAGATACACTAGGTTAATGAGTAGAACGGGCCTGGAGGGGTTCTGCCAGAGAGGAACTGGGGCTTTCTTAGAGATGGAGATCTGGCTAGGATCCTGGGCACCAAGAGGGCAGGGGGCTTCTAGCAGATAGAACAGCAGGCACCAAGAGCCCAAAGCATGAAGGGTGGCACAGGTAGGGCAGGTGGGCACATTGATACTGGGTAGGATTAAGGCAAAGTCAGAAAGGCTAGAGAAGAGCATGGTGAGGGGACAGGAGCAAAGTCAATGTGTCTAGGTAAGAGGGCAAGACCATATCTCCTAGACCAATGATTCTACGTGGCACCAGAATCCAGGACAGGGAAACATGATCACTGAAAGAGATCACTTCATATGTTCATTAGAGTTTACTAGCATTGATTATCTGCATTGATTCAGCAATGTTCTGAATAGTTTTACTTTCATGTTCAGTAACATATATGATATGCGTGGAATATTATTCAGTCATGAAAAAGAAGATAATTCTGCTATTGGGACAAGATGGAATTGTGCTAAGTGAAATAAAGCAAAAAAAAAAAAATACTGTAGGACATTACTTATATGTGGAATCTAAAAAGACTGAACTCAGAAGCAGAGAGCAGAGTGATGGTTACCAGCGCTTTGTTGGTGAGGGACTGGAGAGATGCTGGTATAAGTGTACAAACTTCTTGTTAGAAGATGACAAGGCTCTGGAAATCTAATGTACAGTATAGTTACTACATTTAATAATACTGTACTATATTCTTGAAGTTTGCTAAGAGAGACCTTAAATATTCTGACCACATAAAACAAGTAGCATGTGACGTGATGGAGGTATTAGTTTAACCTATGGTGATAGTCATTTTGCAATATATAAGTTTATCAAATCAACATATTAAAATATTAAAAACGGGCCTCCCCTGGTGGCGCAGCGGTTGAGCGCTGGGCTGCGAGGCTGCCTGCAGCCTCTGCAGCGCCGGTTCATTCCCCGGCCGCCGGGGAGGGTCCCACAAATGAATAAATAAAAAAATAAATAATAAAAATAAAATATTAAAAGCATGTGCTACATGTCAATCTTATCTCAATAAAACTGGAAACCCTTTAAATAAAGTATTAAAAAACACTCATTATTTATTCATTCAATAAATATTTATTGAGTGCACTTGGCTTTACAGAAGTGAATCAGGAATTTTTATCCTGATCTTCTGAAATTTATATTGTTTGTGGGATCTAGACAACAAGCAAGTAAATACTATTCTTATCTTCATTTAAGAGAAAATTGAAATGAGATAAAGAAAGTAATTTGCAAATAGACAGTAATTTAGCAGAGCTAGGATTTGAACCAACCACATAGGCTGACTTCTACATACACACAGACACACACACACTCCCCTCCTGCCTTAAGTGGGCCTCCTCAAACCTTCAGCAAACAGCATTTCCAAAATTCTATATTTTATTTACCTCCTGCACTAGTTCTGTGAAAACCTTTACCTCTTGTGGTACCTTTGTCTACCAATGCAACGAAGTCTTAATTGTCTAGAGTAGCTCTGTCCAGTAAAAATATAGAAAGAAATATATTTTAAGCTACATATGTAACTTAAATTTTTTCTGATAGTCACATGTTTTAAAAAAGCAACAAGTGGTGAAATTCATTCAATGATTTATTGTATTTAGCCTATTATGTACTAAGCATTATTTCAAGATGTCATTAATAAAAAAACATGAGCTATCTTACATTCTTTTTTCCATACTAAGTTTTTGAAATCCACTGGGAAGTTTACACTCACAACACACCTAAGTTGGGCTAGCCTTATTTCCAGGGCTCCATGGCCACTGGTGGTCAGTGACTACACTAGACAGTACAGGTATTAAATGTTTCCACTATCTCAAACAGAGCTGATGGTCAGAAAAACCTAGAGTCTTAGAGAGTAAAGTCTTCTGCCAGCCCTCATCATAATGCAATGCACAAACTCCTACAACTGCCATCACATGACCACTACTACCTTGATACACTGAAAGAATGATAGATTGCTCTCTTTGAGAAAAGTCAGCTGAAATTAGCTAACTGCTTCACCGATAACAGTTAAGATTGCTGCTTAATCTGTTCAGCACACTCCTTGATTTTAATTGGTGCATGTTACACTTAATACTTAGTAGAAACATCCTTTTACCTTCCCCGGAAGTCTATTAGGGACAGGAGACTTATTATGGAAATTGGCTCACATGCATATGGGGGCTGAGAAACCCCACAATATGCCACCTGCATGCTGGGGAACCAGGAAAACAATCAGTAAAGTTCAGCCTGAATCCTGAAGACTGAGAATTGGAAACCAATGGTATAAGTCCCATCCTATAATCAAAAATCCCCTCAAACCAAGAGTGCTAATGTCCAAGGGCAGGAGACAATGGACATCTCAACTCAAGCAAAGAGAGATTCACCCCACTTCCACCTTTTTGTTCTACTCAGGTCTTCAAGGGATTGAATGATGCCCACTGGCACTGGTGAAGGGCATCTTCTTTACTCAGTCTACTCATTCAAATGTTAACCTCTTCTTCAGACACCCTCAAAGACATATGCAGAAATGATATTTTACCAGTTACTTGGGCATCCCACAGCCCCATCAAATTTGACACATAAAATTAACCATCACAAGACACTTGCCTGATCTTCCTTCATAACAGAGGGAAACTTTGTATCCTTTGTCAGGGCTATTCTCTGGATAGAAAAAATTGCACAATGTCATGCATATGGTAAGAGTACTAATGGCTAAGAAGGATGTCTAAATGGGTGGAAGGAATAAGGAAATACTACTTTAAGTGTAGTACGGCAAGGCAGACCGAGAATCCCCAAGTTCCTCTAAGAGTTCTGATGAGGAAACTAGACAGCAAGGTCCCGCATACTTGGAAAAGAAGGTAGGGTCATGTCAGATGGATGCCACAGGAGAGAAGCCATCTCAGCTTGGGTGCCATAAAAGCAGTAACTGAGACACAGGCAAATAAACAGGAAGCTTATTTTGCAATGTGATGTCAAGAGAGTGAGGAACTCGAAGGATGAAAAAGAAAAGATGGGAAAAAATTGAGCAAGCAAATAGTACCAAGCTGGCTACTATTTAGGAAACTGGTTGATCAGTTGGGAAAGAATTTCTGAGGTGCCTGATGAAATATGTCTCAAAAGGATGAAAAAAGTCATTTATCCATTGGCTTTTTTTGCCCAAGGAATGGTCAAGAGTGGCCCTTCCACATATCACCTCTCATATCCTTCTGAGTACATTGCGTGCTGAGTACATTGCTATAGGCATCCAGGCCTCAGCATCATAGAGGCAAGCAGTGACACCTACTGGAATCATTGTTGAGTTACAGTAGCATGAATTTGGTCAAAGCCACTGATCTTGATTTCAGTGACTGTGACAATGTGTGAGGACAAGCAGAATCAAAATGAGTACTGACCCACTTACTAACAAGAAGAAATAAGCCAAGTACAAGCAACGCCAGCAGAAAATAAGCCTGGGATAGACACGAATCTTGCCCTGACTACTCACTAAAAAAGAGGGGTGGAAAGAGGTACAACAAAGAAGTGACTGAATCTTGAACCCAGAGCAAATGAGAAATTCTTGGATTGAAGTGGATTTATCATAACATGGCTTCCTTTGGTTTATGCATTGGGTAGATTATGAAAAGCAACATATATTATTGATTTGTGCCCTATATGATTATCCTCAGGTGATTCTCATTGAGTCTTTAAATGACTGTAAGACCAGTCATTGGAAAAGCAATTTTGTGGTTGGCCTCTTCAAGTAAACCGATATATTACGACTACTTGAATCAATTACTGATGAAAACCATGACAAGTTTCTGGCTCAGTTATGGGTTATTTTACTTAATTATATATAAACTTAGAGATGGAGCCATCTCATCAGTCTTATTGCCCATGCTATAAACATTTGTAATTGTATATCATTAATCAACTGGATTAATTAATTCTGCACTCAGTATCCTCACTAAGTAAGGCTACATATTGCATGCTCTTGAAAGCAGAGATGCGGTTCAGGTGACTCCATGTCTAGAGCACATCTATATGTCAGCCTGAATAGTTCAATGAAGTTACCAAAACAAATTCTCACGAACACAATGGCTCAAAAGAATTCAATGTTAGGATCTTTTTTGATGTTTATTGAGGTAACATTCATTTACAACATTGAATGTTTTAAGGGTGCAGGTTCATACCTCTATAAATGTAAGTTATCATAGTATGCCCACCACCAAAGCACTTATTATCTTAATTTTGTGGGTTAAAAAGTAACAAACATCTCACTGGATTAAAATAAAGTTATTAGAAGGACTGTGTTCCTTCCTAAAGAAACCAGGGTAGGATCCATTTCCTCATTGATTAACATTGTTGGCAGAATTCATGCAGCCCCTCTATACCTTTAAACCACAAATATGAGAACTAGAACTTGAACCCTTCTCATGTCTCTCCCTTACTTTCTCTCCCTCCCCCACAACCAGAAAAGGTTCTCCACTTTTTAATGACTTGTGAGATAAAATTGGACCTGTCCTGGGCACCTGCACCCCTTTGTTTATAGCAGCACTATCTATAATAGCTAAGCTATGGAAATAACCCAAATGCCCAAAAATAGATGACTGAATCAAGAAGACATGGTCCATATGCACAATGGAATATTACTCAGCAATCAAAAAAGATAAACTCATTCAATTTGCAGCAACATGGATGGAACTGGAAGGGCTCATGCTCAGCAAAATAAGCCAGAAAGAAAAAGAAAAATACCGGATGGTCTCACTCATAGCAGGAATTTAGAAAAGCTAAATAAGGGACTATGAAAAGACTAATTATAATAAAGTAAAAATCAAAATCAACAAGCAACTATGAACCAGAGACACACTACAGGGTGGGGAGGAGGGATCAGGGTCACAATAAGGGGGGTGGGGAATTGTACGGGGACTATAACCAAGATGAAAATGCATACATTGTGCAAAAATGAAAAATGATGTAAAAATTATATAAAATAAAAATTAAAAAAATAACAATATAATTTAAAAAAATTGACCTGTCCTGATAATCCTGAATCATCTCCCTATTCCAGCTTCATAATCTTAATTACATCTGCAAAGTTCCTTTTTCCATGTAATGTTCTTAAGACTAGGGTCTGGGCATTATTCAGCCTACTGCATATGGACAGATAGAGAAGAGTATAAAGTCAGACCATATGACTTGTTCCAAAGAATTCCCTGTATTTTTTTATTTTTTTAATTTATGTATTATTGAGGTACTGTTGTTCCACATCCTTACCATTGTTTTGACAGTTTACCTATTACTGTTTATCAGTCTCTATAGTTTCTGTTCACAAGCAAAGCAAATAACCCTGGAAGCAACTGTTTCCCCAGCTGTGAAAGGATGATTAGCACATTTACATGAGCTATCATAGACCTCTCTTTGTCCTTAGTCTTAGTCATTGTACAGAAAACTCTATTTTTGTTCTAATTATTAGGAACTTTGTCTTTTTAAAGATATCTATATTGAGATAATCCATGAGTCTGATTTTTCTTTCAGAGTGAAATTTCCTAGCACAGCAGAACTTTGGATTTTCCTGGGTAATTCCCAAATTGTTTTGCGTAACTGACTTTACCTCCAACCAGTTCCTTAATATGTAAACAACTTCAAAAATCTTTTAGCACTTTGGCTTTTCCTTGTCCCAAATGTAATATTATGTCTGTCTCTTAAAAAGAAAGCCAAAGGAGAAACTGAAGTATCTTCCATTTTACTAAAATAAAAAATGTAATTTACTTTCCTAGGTTGTCAGGTCAATAGGTGTTCACCATTTTAGAATAAAATTCAATGTCTTAAAATGTCCCAACAACATAACAGATGCCCAATAAATGTTTTTATTTAATTGTGTTAATAAAGATGTGCAGGTGGATACCAGTGGGAACATCATTGAATTTTGTAAGCATTATAGTTCTGCTGCAGAACTGATAATCACTGGTTACTTATTTCCCATATCTCCCAATCAGACACTTTCCACTTTAGGAGAAATTTATTGAGTGGATACAGGAAGATACAACTGTCCTAAGGGAGAAATGGGGTCTACAAAGTTGCTCCTCTGATAAAATGTATTTACATTTATTGGGGATAACATGAAATAGTATTTAGATAAAGAAAATCTTGGAGGAAAAAATCATCTTACTGACTTAGCATTAACAAAGATCAATGTCAAAATAAGAGGAAAAAGAAAATAAAAATTTAAATATGAAGACTGCTATGAGAAAGAAATTTTTCATTCACCCAAGAGAACAAAACTGGTGGGGAGGGATCCAGAAATATTGAATTAATGAATAAAAATTAATAGAATAAGAACAGGTTCATATGAAGAGATGGCTATTGATGACTTTTGTTCCAGTATAAATGGGTCAAGAACTAGAGAAATAAATAGGAAACTTCTGGAAGGATGTGTGAGAAATAATTACTGTTACTATCTGTTGATTATAAGATGAAGGAATTAAGTCATTTTAAAACTTATCTGATCCTTGGAATGTAGAGGATCCAAATAAGGGATCAGGGAAAAATAAGAAATTATAATAAAGTGAAAATCAAAATCAATAAGCAACTATAAACTAGAAACATTCTGTAGGAGGGAGAAGAGAGCAGGATCAAAACAGGGGTGGGAAGAGCACAAGGGACTATGGTGATGGTACACGGTGAATTAGTGGTAGGAATTTCACAGTGACTATAACCAAGATGAGAAAGCATACATTGTACAAAAATGAAGACGGATGTAAAAATATATATAAAATAAAAACATATTTAAAAATAAAATAAACTTACCTGTTCCTTGAATTTATGTCAAAATCGTTATCCTATAAAAGAATCAAAGAGAAATTCTGTAAATGAAAATTACCACTGAAATAAAGAACCCAATGCACAGATTTAATAGCAACTTGGATGCAGTTAAGGAAAGAATTAGTGAAACTGAAAACAGATTATAATTATAATTCAGAGTGCATTATAGAGAAAAGAAAGATGGATACTGTACAAAATACAAAGAAATAGCTAAAAACAACCTCCCCTGATCTTGCTCTCACTTGGTCCTTGTCTTGCTCTCAAGGTCCTATTTAGCTCCAGCACTCCAGTTCTCTAGAAGTCCGTAAGAGGTAAGAGTAGCAATCTCAACAGTCCCAACTCACCCACTCTTACACTTTACTTCCCCACAAGCATCCTTAACTCTTCCATGATTGTCCCACTTGGATGTTAGGTGGGCAAATCCATGGGTCCTAGTCACCCTACCTCTCAATCTGTGTTGAGGGAAAAGCAGCTCTCCCTGCCCTCATTAGTTAACCAAGCATATGACTTCTTCCATTGGCCTCCAGTTACTTCATCCTTTGTGTGCTCTTGGGACACACAGGGCCCTCAGGTGTGAGTTCACACAAAGAGGATTTTTATATTGGCAGTGACACACCGATGCTTTCTCCACTCCTTGAGTCCCCCTGCTCTCTCTGCCCTTCCCACTTCCGTTTTCTCTCCAAGGCCACCTCAATCCTGAGCTTTTCTCTTGTTTTAAGTCCCTGCTTCTCTGGCCATATCTTAATAGAAAACAATTTCAGCAACTTGACAATTCTTCAGACTTCCCCTTGGAATTCCTATCAACAATACCCTTTCATCCATAGTAGGAACAACTTTGTCATTAGCTGTGACAAGCAAAGCCTCTTGTGAAGTGCCTTTGGTGATGCCCATGGGCCCAGCTTCTGCCCACTGCTTCTCTGCAGCTCCCAACACTGTGAAGCCCAGACTCTGGTAAGATCATCCAGTCATGTACCCCCTGCCTCTGTCCTCTGTCTCCCACTCTCTCACAGATGTTTCCTGCAAACAACCATTGTTCTCATTCAACCTCACTTGATTTGAGCATCAGAGCTGCAAAATTCCAGGATTTATGGGGTGGTGGCATCCACTTCTCATGCCTTATTGAGGGCCATTGAGATGGTCATTCATTAATCAGCAAGTGTACTTGTACTGCCACCTAGAGGTCAGGTACCATCCTAGGAGTTGAGAATGGGATGTGGTGATGAGCGAAACAAAGAGGCTAGGCATCAAACACAAAGAGGAATGTAGAGGATCCAACAGGTACAAGACTCTAAAGGGACTTGTCCCATTTCTCCTTACTCACTTGGAAGTCTGAGTCAGCAGAAGTGGGGAAGCGCCAATGACAAGAAAAATAAACGCTACAACCAATAGTGGTTGGAAACAAGCAAAGTAGCACGTGTTTATTACACTGCGTTCAAGGGAAATAATTGGAGTTCAAGAATAGAGAATAAAGATGAAATGGTAAAATTTTTAACTGTCCCTGGGACAGAAAAACTTCATGTTTTGCCTTACTTAAAAGAAGCCTTACGTATGAGGAGAATCAAGTGTTATGAAGATTTTCAGACATCTCACCATGAACCTTCTCATTATTAGAATTACTTTATTAACATTATTTAGTTACCCAGATTCCATACTGCAGTAGTTACCATATTTGCCTAACACTATTTTAGAGTTATCTGCATTCATAAAAGTTAATTTGCTCCAAATTGAGAATTCCACTTATCATTGTGTGTCCTATGCTTGTATTTTAAAATCAGAAACAACTTCCCTAAGATAAAAGGGAATCTCTTTTGGTTTTAAATTACCAAGACAGATTGGGTATGTGGAATATTTACCCTAATGTTGGTTAGCCTATCTTTTAAAGGAATGAGACAACTTTTCCTTCAACTTATATTCCTAGTGTTTTGTTAATAATGAAACAAGTATGCATATGTATATGTGTATGTGCAATTATTAATATATATATTTTTTTAATTGGGAGGAGAGCCTGGTTTACAACTCTGCATATGATTTAGAGGTACAAGACCACCCTTCAGTGTACATGACCATATCACACACAGCACCAAGAAACCCACAGTCTTCCACCACAGTTCATTATGCACCCTTTTGCTCTAGTAGCCTCAAGTCTGCAGTCAGTCAAATTTCTAAGGTTTGTTATTGAGTTGGTTTTATGTGACACTTTATTTTGTTTCTCTACACTCCACCTATACATGACATCAGTATTTATCTTTCTTCTCTGACTTAATTTGCTTAGCATAATACCATCCAGCTCCATCCATAATGATACAAATGGCAAGTGTTTACCTTTTTTATGAATGAGTAGTATTTCACTTTGTATATATACCACATTTTCCTAATCTACTCATCTGTCCTTGGGCAATTATGTGTTTTCCATATCTTGGCTATTGTAAATAATGCTACAACGAACATAGGAGTGCATATATATCCCTTCAAATTAGTGTTTTTGCATTCTTCAGGAAGATACTTAAGAGTAGAATTACTGGATCACATGGTATAACTATAATAAATATTTTAATAAATCTCCACACTGTTTTCCACAGGGGCTGGAGCAGTCTACATTCCCTAGTCTACATTCATACCAGCAATGTAATAGAATTTCTTTTTTCTACATCCTCACCAATACTAGTTAATTCTGGCTTTCTGACATGGGTAATTTACACAGTGTGAGATGGTATCTCATTGTGGTTTTGATCTACATTTCCCTGAATACAAGTGATTATGAGAATTTTTCCATGTGCCTGTTTGTCATCTGCATGTCTTCTTTGGAGAAGTGCCTAGTTAGCTCTTCTGCCCAATTTTTTTAATTGGGTTATTTGTTTTCTTTTTCTTGAGTTATATAAGTTCTTTGTAGATCTTGGATATCAGCTGTGTATTGTGCAAATATTTCCTCCTATTCAGTAGGTGTCTTTGTTTTACTGATAGTTTCTTGCATTGTGCAGAAACCTTTTTAGTTTGAAATAGTACCAACTGTTTATATTTGCTTTTGTTTCTTTTGCTGTTTGAGACAAATCTATAAAGTCATCACTAAAGCCTATGTCATGGAATGTTTTGCCTATACTTTTCTGTGTTTTTTATGGTTTCAAGTCGTACATCCAAGTCTTTAATCTGTTTTAGTTATTTCTTGTGTATGGTGCAAGAGAGTGGTGTAGTTTCATTTTTTGCATGACTGTCTGCTTTTCCCAATACCATTTATTGAAGAGATTTTGCTTTCTCCAATGTATACTCTTTGCTCCTTCATTGTAGATTAACTCTCCATATAAATGTGGGTTTATTTATGGGCTCTCAATACTAGTCCATTGGTCCATATGTCTGTTTTTAGTTCCAGTACCACACTATTTTGATTATTATATCTTTGCAGTATAGTTTGAAATCTAGCAATGTGATACTGCCACGCTTCCCTCTTTAATCAGGATTTCTTTGGCTGTCTGATGTCTTTGTGGTTCCATATGAATTTTAGTAATGTGTGCTCTATTTGTTTGAAGAATGCCATTGAAACTTTGATTGGGATTTCATTGAATCTGCATATTGTTTTGGATAACATGACCATTTTAACAATGTTGAGTACTTCACTCCATAAGCAGGAAATATCTTTCCACTTCTTTCTTTTTTCTTTTAACAATGCCTTATAGTTTTCATTGCATAGGTCCTTCACTTTATTTGTTACGTTTACCCCAAGGCATTTAGTTTTTTTAATAAGATTGTTTTCTTGATTTCTTTGCATATAAAAATGCAGCTGGTTTTGTAAATTGATTCTGTAACCTGCCACTTTGCTGTTTCAATTAATTTTTGTGGAATATTTAGGGTTTTTATGTATATTATTATTTCATCTGCAAATAGTGATAGTTTTACTCCTTTCCCAATCTGTATTCATTTTATACCATTCTGTTTTCTAATTGCTCTAGCTAAGATTTCCAAAACTATGTTGAGTAGTAGTGGTAAAAGTGAACATCCTTGTCTTATACTAGATCTTAATGGAAAAGCTTTCAGTTTTTCACCATTGATAATGATGTTACCTGTAGGTTTGTCATCTATGGCCTTTACTACACCAAAGTTTCTTCCATTCCCCCCATTTCTTGAGTTTACTTTTACCAGAAATAGATGTTGAATTTTATTGTGGACTTCCTTAGCATTTACTGATATTGTCATATGATTTTTATCCTTTTGATGGATTTCTGAATGTTGGACTATCTGCACATTCCTGGAATAAATCCCACTTGATCATGGTGTATTATCCTTTTTTAATGCATAGTTGAATTAAGTTGGCTTAGATTTCATTTAGGATGTTTGCATTTATGTTCATTAGGGAAATGGTCTATAACTTATTTTTGTGCTGTCTTTGTTTTTGGCATCAGGATAAAATGTGTTTGGAAGTATCCCCTCTCTCAATTTTTTGGAAAAATTTGAGTATAGGCATTAACTTATTGGTGAAGGTTTGACAGAACTGCCTAGTGAAACCATCTGGACCTAGACATTTGTTTTTGGAAGATTTGATTGCTGTTTCAATTTCCTTGCTTGTGATTTGTCTATTCAGATTTTCTATTTCTTCCTGATTCCACCTCAGAAAGTTACATACTTCGGGCCTCCCCGGTGGCGCAGCTGTTGAGCGCTGGGTTGCGAGGCTGCCCACGGCCTCTGCGGCGCCGGTTCGATCCCCGGCTGCTCCCCGGCCACAGGCGGAGGGTCCCGCATGGCGCGCAGACCTCTCCTGCCGCCCGCTGCTCCCCTCAGCAGTGTACTTCGGTCCTTCTGCCTGCTCTGCTCCCCGCTCTGGCTCTGGTGAATTCTCTCGCCCTCCCGCGCTTCTGACTGTACCCAGTGCATGTATAAACAAAACAAACAAACAAACCAGCAAACAAATAAATAAAGCATGCCTCTATAAAAAAAAAAAAAAAGAAAAAAGAAAGTTACATACTTCTAAGAACTATCCCCTCTCTTCTAGGTTATTCAACTTTTAGCACACAAATGTTCATTGTAACATCTTATGATCCCCTAAATTTCTGAGATAACTGTTGAGATACTACTCTTTCATTTCTGTTCCTATTTGAGTTTTCTCCCCCTTTTTTTGCTTTGTGAGCCTAGCTAGAGGTTTGCCTGTTTTGTTTTTTTAAATAACCAGCTTTGATTTCATTAATCTTTTGAACTGTCTTTTTAATTTCTATTTCTATTTCCTTTATTCCTGCTCTAATTTTTACTATTTCCTTTCTTATACTGGCTTTTGGTTTTGTTTGTTCTTCCATTTCTAGTTCCTTGAGGTGAGATAAGGCTATTTACTCAAGTTTTTTCTTGTTTCTTGATGTGGATCTTGATATGGATCTTGTTTCTTGATGTGGATCTTGTTTCTTGATGTGCTATATAATTCCCTATTAGTACTACTTTTGCTGTGTGCTATAGGTTCTGTTAGGTTATGTCCTCACTTTCATTTGCCTCCAGGTATTTTTCAATTTCTTCCTTAATTTCCACACTAACCCAATAGTCACTCAGTAGTATGTTATTCAGCCTCCGCATAGTAGAGATTTTTCTTGCTTTCTTTTGTGGTTGACTTTTAGTGTAATACCTTCGTGATGAGAGAAGACACTTGAAAGAAGACACTTTCAATATTGATGAATTTATTGATTTTTTTTGTGACAATATGGGATCTATCCTGGAGAATCTCCCATGTGTACTTGCGAAGAATGTATATTCAATTTTTGGAGGGTGTAATGACTTAAAATATTGAGTAAGCACCGTGGTCTAATTCTTTGTTTAAAGGTATGATTTCCATGTTGGTTTTTTTTCTATCTGGTTGACCTTCTCATTGGTGAAATTGAGGTGTTCATGAGCCCAACCACTATTTTGTTGCTGCCAATGTCTGTTTTCAAATTCCATAATAATTGCCTTATGCTCTTTCATTTGGTGAGTGTTATGTCAACCTGTTGTATTGTTCTTTAATCATAATATAGTGTTCATCCCTGTGTCTTGTTACCTTTTTCACCTGGAAGTCTATTTTATTTGAAATAAGTGTGACTGTCCCTACCTTTCTTTGGGTCCCATTTGCTTAGAGGATTGTTCCAAACCTTTACTCTGAGCCTATGTTTCTCTTTGGAGTTCAGATGTATTTCCTGGAGACAACAGAAAGTTAGTTTTTTATTTTCTAATCCTACCAGTTACTCAGTGCCTTTAGATGAGTGAGTTCAATCCAATTACATTTACAATGATTAATGATAAGGGTCCTGCTACTGCCATGTTGTCCTTTGTTTTCTGGCTCTACTTCCTTGTTTAATTTTTAAGTGGATACTATTCAATTTAGAGATGAGTTCCTTTCAACACTTCTTGCTGGGAGGTAGAGTACTGGCAAACTCCTCCTTTCTCTTTGTCTGAGAAGGCCTTTATTGCCCCCTTGTAGCTTAAGGGAGTCTTGCAGGATATAGAATTCTCATCTAGCAGCTTTTATCTTTAAGTATTTTCAAGACATCATTTGCCCATACTGTTTCCTCAGAAAAGTTTGGTGTAAGTCTGACGGCAACTTCAATATTCTTTCTTTGTCTTGAACTCCTGAAGTTTCACCTCTATGTGTCTTAGTATAGGTTTCATTACATTTAGGTGACCAGGTGGTATCAGGCTTGTATATTTAATTCCTTCTCCAAGTTTGGGATTTTTCATCTTTTTTTTTTTTTTTTAGTAAGTTCATGGTTCCCTTCCCTCTCTCTTCCCCTTTCTAGAATACCTATTATTCTTATATTGCCTTTCCTCCTGGAGTTGGGTAATTCTCAAACATGTTTCCTCATCTTCTCTTCGTATTTCTCTTTCTTCTTCCACCTGGATTCTTTGTTCACCGCCATCTTTGAAGTCACTAATCTAATCTTCCATTTGGTCTATTCTACTTCCATAGCTTTCTACGGAATCTCTTTTTCAATATCTTCTTTCTTTTTACATCCTGCACCCCCATTATTTCCTTATTTAAAACTTCAATTCTAGCTTCCATTTATTGATTTTATCTCTCGGGATATTCATATGTTTTTCTGTATTTTCTTCCATTTCTTTGAATTTCTTAGCATGGCAATTTTGAACTTTGTATCTAATGGGAAGAAAATATCTTCCACGTCTTTGTGGGAGGAGTTTGGACATTTGTCCTCTCTCTGTGATGAAATGTTTCCATAAAGAGTCAAGGTTCCATGAATTGTATTTTTCCATCTTACCATTTTGTAGCTTTCTAGGTGGTTATTTTTTCAAGTGTATAAGGGTTCAGTACTTCAACTTTTCCAGAAGGTGGTGCTGTATGTCACGGAAAACTGGTCTGCAGCTGCTCAGTTAGTGGGTGGTGGAAACTCCTGGAGGGATCCAGTCATTGGTGCAAGTGGTGTGCAACAGTGGCTTGTGTTTGTAGTGCTGAAAGCCCTCTTCCCTGGATTTCCAGGCCCATGTCTCTGCCGTCTGTGGATTGTGCTGTCTTGCTTTACAGCATTAGCTCAAGTCCTAAGGGAGTGGGAGATGGAGAGATGGAGCACCATTTTGTACTCTGTCCTCTTCACTAGGGACCTGGCTCACCTGGAATACCTCAGCTCCTCCACAAGTATTTACTGTCAGCTAAGGGTACACTTCCACACTAAATCATCTCAGTCAACTGTTACAAATTTCTTTAAATCCAAGCAGTAGTATGGATTAAGGACATTGGTGTACCCAAGGATTCTCAAAGAGGATACAGAAACATCTTGTATAATACATAACTTTAAAAATTTATCATTTCTCAGGTAATTTGTTTTGCCAAGAAGATCTATCTTTTGAAAACTAATGTTCTTGCTTTATTATTCTTCTTTAAATGATGAAGACGTTATAAAAATCTATCAGGGAGGGAAATGTTACAGACAAGTCAACCCTGTAATTAGTCTTTGGCCTGCACAAAAGGATCCACAGGTATGGGCAGTATGACAGAGTGGGAAAGAACTCACTCTGTAATCAAGTGAGTTAGCTGAATGCCAGGTCTGTTTGTATGACTGTGGACAAGTTATTTAACTTCAGTTTCATCATCTATAAAATGAGATGATAAAGGATATTCTTCACAAGGTTGTTGTGAGGCTGATGATTTATTTCTACATCAATTATAGCTATAGACATATAGATATGTGCCTACCACAGAATAAAAACTACATCTATATTTTTATATTATTATTTTTTAATCAGTTCCCTGAGTTCAAAGGCAAGTCAAACTAAGTTAGGTGGTGACTTAGTGAGCAAGATTGAATAAATCGAGTCAATAAAGAACACAGTTCTTGATAACATGTTAGTGATTTACAAAACAGAATCTACCTAGATCCCATGACTGAACTAATACCAACACATCCATAGGAACATGGGAGTGGATTAGGAACCAAATCCTTCCATCATTTGCATCTCTAGATTTATATTAGAGCTAAGAATTCTGAGATAAACAAATGTAGTGAATTTGGAAATGATGCATCAACTACTTCCTCCTGTGACATTAATAGTGGGATTCTCAAGGATCTGCTCATCAAATGTCCTCCAGACACCAAGAGGAGAAACAACTCAGGATGACTGAAGCCTGCAATCCCCCAGAGAATGGATTATCACCATTTCACACCATCTTGATTTTAACAGTTATAGGCACTGAGTGCATCATTGGTATCATTGCAAATGGGTTCATCATGGCTATCCATGCAGCTGAATGGATTCAGAATAAGGCAGTTTCCACAAGTGGCAGGATCCTGTTCTTCCTAAGTGTATCCAGAATGGTTCTTCAAAGTTTCATGATGCTAGAAATTACCTTTAGCTCAGTATCTCCACACTTTTATAATGGCGATGTGGTATATGATATATTCAAAGTAAGTCTCGTGTTCTTAAATTATTGTAGCCTCTGGTTTGCTGCCTGGCTCAGTTTCTTCTACTTTGTGAAGATTACTGATTTCTCCTATCCCCTTTTCCTTAAGCTGAAGCGGAGGATTTCGGGGTTGATGCCCTGGCTTCTTTGGATATCAGTATTTACTTCCTTGGGTTACAGTGTGCTCTTCTCCAATGACATTTACACTGTGCATTGTAACACTTCTTTTTCTAACCTCTCCTCCAACTCCACTAAGAGAAAATACTTCACTGAGACGGATGTGGTCAGCCTGCTTCTTCTCTATAACCTGGGGATCTTTGTTCCTCTGATCATGTTCACCCTAGCAGCCACTCTGATGATCATCTCTCTGAAGAGACATACCCTGCATATGAAGAGCAATGCCTCTGGCCCTAGGGATCCTAATATGGAAGCTCACCTGGGGGCCATCAAAGCTACCAGCTACTTTCTAGTTCTCTACATTTTCAATGCAGTTGCTCTATTTCTTCATATGTCTAACATCTTTGATGCCAACAGTTCCTGGAATACTCTGTGCAAAATCATCATGGCTGCCTACCCTGCTGGCCACTCAGTGCTACTGATTGTGGATAACCCTGGCCTGAGAAGAGCCTGGACCCAGTTTCAGCACCAACTACATTTTTACCTAAAAGAGTAGACTCTACCACCAAAATCCAAAAGTACCAAGTACTTAGCCTAACCATCTCTGACTTTTCCTCACCTAAGCCTTTCTTTCCTTTTTCTTTTCCTTCCCAAACCTGATCTCATCTTTTTTACCTGATGTGTTTTTATATAAGAGGTGATTTTCATTTCTCTCTTTTACTTCTTGGACATAATCTTAATGATTTTTGACATATTCTTTATGTGAGCCTTCTATTTGTACCTCCCTTTGTCCTACATAAAGCAGGGATTCTAGACACTGGCTACACATTAAAATCTCTAGGGGAGATTGTTAAAATACCAATGTCTTAGTTCTACCATAAATCAATTATGTCAGAATTTCTGATGCTGTAACTTAGACTACTTTTAAAATAAAATTATGGTGATGTGAAATTGCAATGAGAATTGATAAATGCCACCAAAATAGATGAATGCTCTGAAACTTGAGCTCCTGGCAACTTCTCTCATTCCCATATACATACACATGCCTTTTAAAGTGATTCAGATTATTCAGGAAGCTTTCTGAGCAATAGTTAGAAATACCTTTTTTCTCTATCCTCCAAAGACATAACCTGAATAATCTGGAAACATTTAACAAAATTAACACTTCATAAAACACTCTTCAACCTGGGCCTGCCCTGGTGGCACAGTGGTTGAGCGCTGGGCTGAGAAGCTGCCCGCAGCCTCTGCAGTGCTGGTTCAATCCCCGACCACCAGCGAGGGTCCCACATGGCACACAGACCTCTCCTGCCGCGCCCGCTGCTCCCCTCAGTAGTGTACTTCACCAGTCTGCCTGTCCTGTTCCCCGCTCTGGCTCTGGTGAATTCTCTCACCCTCCTGCACTTCTGACTGTACCCAGTGCTTGTATAAATAAATAAATAAATAAATAAATAAATAAATAAATAAATAAATAAATAAATCTTAAAAAAAAAGAAAAACACTCTTCAATCTGAAAAATTACTGTTTAAGAAATTTTCCTATATATAAGATATGGTGTATACACACACACACACACACAAAGATCTTTGTAGCATTATTCATTAATGAAAGGACTTGTATATCCATAATTAAATATTGTATAAACATTTCTTAAAGTGAGACAGATACATGTGTCCTTTAATGAAAGACTTCTAATGTATTGTTAAATTCAAAAGCAAGGAGATATTTTACAATTCATTTTTAAATGAAATGTACATGTTTCTGGTGTATATAAATGTGCATATGAAGTTTCTTGAAGGATGTGTCAAAAATGATTAGCAGAGGACTTCTGAGTAGTAGCATTGGGTGCCTGGGGATAAATAAAACATTTGCACTTCATCTTATTCCTTCCTGCATTATTTGAACAACTTAGAACATGTATGCATGAATTTCAAATTTTTTAAAGGTTTATACTGATTTTTTTATTACAAAGAGAATTAGGTAAGTAGGAAAGGTTTGAGGAAAAGGACTTAATTAGCCAACTGAGTCTCTCACTGTTTTTATAAAAAATGCAAACCCTCAAAATCATGAATTAAACATCTCACTCTCTTGTCACTACATCTTATTTTCCATTTTATTTGCTCAAAGGCTGCCATGGAAATGCCATGGGCTTCCAACCCACTGGCATTTCTATATTCTCTATTCCTCTATCAATTCTCTACACTTCCCTTCATGTTCAGTTTGAGTTACAGATTAATCATACCCACATGCTTAAAATTACTTTAAGTATTTACAAATGAAGTGACATTATGTCTGAGATTTGCTTTGAGATCATTCGGCAGAGGACAAAAGTGGAAAGTATCTGGTGAACCGTGAATGTCAACACTTAGAAGATGATTGTAAAAATTTTTAATTAATTTATAAAATTTCTGTAGCATATGAAAGCCATATTGAAATCCATATGTGAGAGGCATCTATAAAGAAGCACATTCAAAGCTTAGGTTCTTAATTGTTCTCTCAAAACACATATTTCCTTCAATTTTCTCCAACTTATTAATATTAAATAGTACTATAATGTTTTCCAAAGCTACAATTCTGGGATCCAACTATGGGCCTGTTTTTTCTCCCCCCACCCCCCTCCCAACACACACCAATTAATCAGTTAATCCTTCATTTCTTTTATGTGATGTATATAACTAGAGGATTGTTCATTAGTTGACTTGACAAGTATTGGCTGGACATCAACTACATGACAGGCATTTTTATAGGTGGCCAGTGTATAGTACTAAGCAAAATAAACTGGGCTCCTTTCATAGTATAGTGGGGAACACAGGATAAACAAGTTGTGGTACTTGACCAACTTAGCCAGAAAGGAAAAGTCTATGCAAGTAAGTAAGATTTAAAAAACAAGTAATTTTAAAATTTATAATCCCAAGAATTTGGAATTTGGAAGGATAATTACAAACAACTAAGAAAATCAGAAGGAAAACACAATCCATTAAATATGTAAGGATATGGAAGGAGAAAAATCCTTAAGAGCAAAAAAAGACAAAAGATTAGCCAAAGGGCCTCCCTAGTAGTGCAAGGAGTTAAGACGCAACCTATGAAGCTATCTGCAGCCTCTGCAGCACGAGCTCAATACCCGGCCGGCCAGGGAGCTACCCACATGGCGCAGCAGACCTCTCCTGTCTCACCCATTGCTCCCCTCAGCAGTGTATTTCAGTCAGTCTGCCTGTTCTGCTCCCCACTCTGTCTCTGGTGAATCCTCTCACCCCCTCCCCCCACACTCTGGCCTGTACCCTAGTTCTTGTATGAATAAATAATAAATCTTAAAAAGTAAAAGATTAGCAATAACGTTAATAAAAAACAAGTATTCTATATGAAGACTACTTCAAATGCTCCAGAGGACTTAATTAGCCAACATATCACTCTCTTGTGAGAGTTAAATAGCAGGAGATTTAAATAAGTAGAAAGAGTTAATGTCATTAGATGAACTAACATTTAGTATGACTTTCACACAAATGCCAAATTTTTCTAAACAAACTGATCATAAATATTATTTAGAAAAATAAATCAAACAGGGCCTCCCCAGTGGCACAGCGATTGAGCGCTGGGTTGCGAAGCTCCCCGCGGCCTCTGCGGCACCAGTTCAATCCCTGGCTGCTCCCCAGCCACCAGAGGAGGGTCCCACATGGCGCACAGACCTCTCCTGCCGCCCGCTGCTCCCCTCAGCAGTGTACTTCGGTCCTTCTGCCTGCTCTGGTCCCCACTCTGGCTCTGGTGAATTCTCTCACCCTCCCGCGCTTCTGATTGTACCCAGTGCATGTATAAACAAACAAACAAACAAATAAATAAATAAAATACGTGCCTCCTTAAAATAAATAAATAAATAAATAGATAGATAGATAGATAAATAAATAAATAAATAGCTCAAACATAGCCAGAAACAGTCTGATAACAAAAAAACGAATGTGGAAAAATTAACCCCAAAAAATAAACATGTTATGAAGCCACCATGTTGAAAATAGTGTGGTACTGGGCGATGAATAAGCAATGAAGCCTAATAGAACATCAAGAAGCATGAGGATTTAGTAGACAAGAAAGTGGTATTCCTGTTACTTTTCTTTGCTCTGGAAGTAACTTTCTCAAAGTCCTTTACCTTCTCTTCTTGACACTGGGCTCCTAACCCTCACTCACATTTGTCATTACTGGAAATTCCCTCACTGAATATATGAGTTGTAACTCTCAACTATTTCCTAGAGCCCACATTTTGGCATTTCTTTTATTACATCCTCCTGTGTTTACTGGAGCACATCCTAAATCCCTGCCTCAGAGAAGGTATTTTATTTTGCCCTTACTCCCAATTAGTAGTTTGCTTGAGTACACAATTCTAGGCCTAGCTCATTTCTCTTAAGCATTTTTAACTAATTTCATTATATTTTAGCATGATTTATGTATTCCTACTATTTGGAAGTCTGAAAACAACCTGTGCTTTTTTACTCTGAGGGGTTTTGTATATTCTTTTGCTAGAAGTATTTAGGGGCTTCTTTTTATCCTTTGTAAATTATGAGGCTGGTACTACATGTGCATGCAACAGAAATCTGACTACAGTGAACACATGACATCCACTTTTTTTTCAATGTAACATGATATTGACCCTGGAGACTATGCTCCAGGAAGTGGTTAAGGATGTAGGATCTCCCTAACTTCCTCCCTTACTATCCTCATGGCCTTGCTGAACCTCTGGTTCATGGTCACAGGACGGCTGCCACCCACAGAGGCACCATCTCTACATGCCAGGTGAAGCTGTGGAAATGGATATCCCTGCTGGGAGATCCAGAGAAGAAATTGCTTTTCATCTTTAATTGCTCACACTTTCACTCTAAACAAAATCAGAGTAATTTCAGTGAGGAAGAGGGGAGAGCAATTCTGGCTCAGGCAACAAATAGCAAGTGCTTCACCTGGGAAAACTATATAAAGCCAATTTAGGACCTAGCCATCAAAAGACCATGTCTTTCAGCAGGTTTGAAAAATTTTCTTCAATTTTTAAGTCCTTCCATCCTCTCCATTTTCTCCAATGTCACTCTATGGAATTGCTCACAGTCCTATTTTTAGACCTCCTATTTTTTAGACCTCCTGGATTAAACAATTGTATCTGTGATCTCAGTTATCATTTTCATCATTGATTCTTGCTCTGCATTCAGAGAACTTACCTTAACTTCATCTTATTTTTACTGAAATTATATATTAATTGAATATAATTTTAAATTATATTTTTAATACCTAAAACCTTTTTCTTATTTAGTTTAATATCCTTTTTTTTCATCTGATAGGTACAATACCTTTGCCTTCTCTGAGGATACAAGTTTAAGTTTTTTAAATGTTCTTTGATCTTTCCTTCTTCAGGGTCATTTATTCTGAGTGTTTATCTTAGTCTTTCTCTTTCCGACTGTGGAGTTTGCTCCTATTTCTGATGAGCCCTGATTATTAATTCATGAAGGAAAAGGAAAATCTAGTTTGCTAAGCAAGTATGGCTTCTCAGTAGGACATTCTCCTGAATGGAAGGCTGACTGGGAGCTAGTTGTTTTGTAATGGGATGGTCCTATTCATCAGGATTGGCTTCTCATAACCGGCTTTCCAACCTGAGCCAAAAATGTCATAAGAAAGAGTTTAATCTGGGCCTCCCTGGTGGTGCAGGTAGTTGAACGCCGCACTGTGAAGCAGTCTGCATCCTCTGCAGCACTGGTTTGATCCCGGCCCGGCCAGCCAGCGAGAACCCCACACGGCACGGCAGACCTCTCCTGTCACGCCCGCTGCTCCCCTCAGCAGTGTATTTCGTCAGTCTGCCTGTTCTGTTTCCTGCTCTGTCTCTGGTGAATCCTCTCACCCTCCCGCACATCTGGCCTGTACCCGGGTTCTTGTATAAATAAATAAATCTTAAAAAAAAACAACTATAAAACAAAAAAAGAAAGAGTTTTATCTATGTGCAAACACTTGTACTAGTTCTTAGAAGCCTTAGTTCTTCCTTGGAAATGGGTTCAAAGTCTCCGGAAAAGAACTGTCATTACGGGGTGGCCAACAGTTCGGAGGTGCTGCTGTGGGGGAAGGTTGAAATGATCACAGAAGACTGAGTTTTAGTGATGCCTTTGCTTTTGTCTCACATTCTCTATACAAAGCCAAGAACTCTTTATCCAGGACCCTGGAGGGTCCATTTCAAAAGTTTAATCTTTGGTACCCATAATACTTAAACATGGACAATCTCCTATTGACCAACTCTTAATTTGGGATCATAAAAATCCCCCAAACTGACTTTCTTAAGGAAACTTTTGAACTGGACTATTATACCATTGCTGAAGTCTGGTTTTTGTTTAGCGACAGTTTCTCTCATTTGCTAACTGACTGCTAATTCCATTTTGTGACTCCTGGGGAAAGCTCATCATTCCTCAAATTGATAAAACCATGGTAGCTGCCCATTCCTTTTTCTTACTGGTTGCATAGAGAGGTTTCAGAAAACTTGAATTGACTAAAGCTGATTAGTGGGCTGGACATGAGAGGTTTGCATCAACAAGTTAAATGATCAGAATATTTTAAAATAAAGGAAACCATCTCTGTGGGGGCTGTCAGCATGAGATTCATGCAGCACTCAGCTGGCTCCCTACAAGTCCTTCACCATACATGGGGGATTTTTTTCAAAGGACAGAACTTATGCCACCCACATTGCACCTAACTTGCCTGCCAAGCAGCTAGGAAGACATAGTGGTGACTTCTGGGGAAGACCAGGTGTGCATCACAAGACACTGGCCCGCAGAGGGAATGAGGGGGTTCTGCACAAGGAATTTCCCCACCCCACTGAACACAAAGGGGGAGCTGCAAACACCAGGAACCAGGGAATCAATCCAGGAAGGGGGAAGGGCAGGAGCAGCCTAGGTTGGGGGGGGCAGAGGGGAGGGGAGGTGAAAGGTGCCAGATTGACCGTGGGGATCACAGGGGAAAGGAGGTCACAACAGTACCCCTGCCGAGGAGGAAGTCAGGGTAGGACTGCACACCCGTCTGCAGACCTGTCCAAATCACCCCCTCTCTCCTCTGCCCCCACCCCTCCCTGCCCCTCCCACCTTTAACCAGGTGCAGACTCAAAGCAGGCCAGAAAATGTTGAGAGGGATGAGTGAACTCAAAATGAGTAAGTGGGCTCAGAATTGTTTTCACCACCACCACCACCCCCCCTGCCAGCAGGACAGGGTGGAGACAGGGGATGGTGTATGTACTTTTAAAATATAAGCTGCTTTTTCAAACACTCAGTTTGCAAATTTTTTAATTCATCCCTACTTGATATGGGAGCTCACCTGGGATTTGGAAATACACTCCAGGTGGATACATGCGCATGTAAACTGATTTGAAATCTTATACTAGGATTTTGAGTAAAATCCCCAGGCAAGGCCCAGGCCCGGGGAGAGAGAAGTCTGGGAAGTGACTGGAACAGAGTTGCTCAGCAGTCACTGCTGGTGTCAGAAACAGGGAGTGGACTGTGAGAGAGAGCTGCAGAACAAGGAGGCCTGGGCAGATCTGGGAACTCCTCTTTCGTCTCTTCCCCAGGATCTCTCTGAGCAAAGGCCTCCAACTCATTTCTCAAGCCTCCTCTCCCCATACAAGCCCAGGGCTTACAAATCTGTGTCTGTCCCACATCCCACTCCTGATCCCCAAGCCCTCTCTATCCCCGGAGTCCCTCCCCTTTTCTCCTCTTTGATCCCAGATTTTTGCTAAGCCAGTGACTGTGTCTAAAGATCTTCTGCCTTGCCAGCGAAAGTTCTTCAGTTTTAAGAACTATTATGGACTGGCTTTTGTAGCTGAGTTTAAAAATAACCCCAGCAGAAGGCCACTAAGATGTGGCTTCCTGAGAACCTGCAGGCCTTGGGAATGCAAATCTGAAAATGATCCCGCTGCCATGGGCACTGGCTGGGGAACACTGCATTTGCATCTGCTGTCCGAATCCCAGGGGCTGCAAATCAGTCAGTGGCTCATTCAAACCAGAACCCTGGCACCGACTGAAGTGCCTTGGAGATGGATTTGGAAGGAGGAATAGAAAGGACACTGTTCTGGAAACTGGGACTACTGAGTCCAGGGCACCATCAAAGCCACAGGCAGGTGGCAGGGTCCCCACCTGGCTGCCCCGCAGGTGACCTTGAACTTAATGGAGCATTCCCTTCCCTTTCGGTTAGCAGGGTCCCACCCCTCCCAAAGACACCTTCCAATACTTTAAGTCATTGCATCTATTTAAATAATGTCATCACCACCATGACACGTTTTCAGGCCTGGAACAGGAAAGAAGCGATTTCACAGAACACACATCCACATACGGCAGGCCCTTGAATAGCACCATTTGTTCAACAGTGGCATTTCGTTATAATATTGATGAGAAAAAAGAAACCCCCAGTCAACGTTGAACAAGATCACGTCACCCAAGGACCCAGTTTCATTCTTTGGTTTTGCTTAAAGTTGCAGTTCCCGGGGCCTTGGGTGAGCGCCACCCGCAGTGACAGAAGAGCCAATTGTGGGAGCAGAACCAAGTCCGCTTTTTCTTGCCTAGGAAACAGATTTTCCTGAAATCACTTCTATCTATGCATCTGAATGAGGCAGTTCCCTCCCACAAGCCCTTATCTGACTCACTAAAAACCTCATCATATTATATGATACCATAAAATATCAATTTAAAGATTAAATATCTGGTTCCCTTAAGATTCTAATCTCAGGGATCCTCACTGCTGAGAGCCAATGAAGCACCATCTCCAGGAAGTCCCCAGGGGACCCCTTGCCAGGAGAAAGAACACAGGGAACCTCAGGAGGTGTCATAATCCCCTTGGGCTCACTGCCCGCTGGCCAGAGCTAACCACACAGGCCACCTGAGACCAGATGGAGGGCAGGGTAGTGGGGGGGGCGTGGATGGGGACTCAGTGAGTCCCACACCCTATTCATAGAACATTCCATTGCTCCCATCTCCCCTAGAATTCTCCTTTTCTGCTAAACAAAAAAAACTCTCTCAAGATGCATGTGGAGAAGGGAAAGGAGAAGAAAGGCACACACCTTTATTTCCGCATTTCTCCAACACTCCTGTCAACTTCAACCCCCCCCCCCAATAGAGCAGGTGGCATCTCCCCTTTAGGGACACCCAGGCTATGACTCGCTCTTCAGAAAGGCAGGGGCGTACTGCTGTCTTGGCCTGGGTGTCACGGCCTTGGGGTGGGATACGGACAGTATGGAGGGCAAAGAAAGGCAAACAGAAACCATGCGCATTTAAGCGTTCTCAAACTCAATTCTTTCCATTTATAACACCTCCAATTTATACTCCCAAGTTCCAACCACCTTGGAACAGACAATTTGAAAGTCACAGAAGAGCACAGAATGCAATTAGGACATGGGAGCAGCAGCTATCCCTTCTGGGGATCCCAGAATGGAGATGGCCCCCCAAAAAAACAAAACAACTGCAGAGCACAAATCTAATAATGCCAAACAGATGTCAGAAGAGGGCGAGGGGGGGCTGAGGGGATTTTACTGTGTTGATGCAGCAGAAAAGGCAGCTGGCAGCTCTTGGAGAGAATCTGGGTTACCAGATCCAAGAGCTCCCCGGTGAGCATTCGCTCTTCTAGGTGGCATTCTTATCCTCCTCACAGAATGAGGACGCTTCATCCCCGGCTCCACAAACCTTGAAGGTCTGGCACCAAAGGACCCTCCAGAATTTCTGGGTCACAACTCAAAGGCTCAGAGTTCCCTTTGCAGAGCTGAGCTCCTTGTAATCTCCCCTGACGCTTCTCCACGCAAATCCAGGTGCTGGAGCCCACAGAAGGAAGGTGCCCTACCGCTTCCCTCCTTCCCTCCTTCCCACCTTCTCCTGCCTCCTTCCTTCCTCCTCCCTCCATCTTACATTTTCTCCTTCCCTCCCTCGTTCCTTCCGTCAACAAATTACTTAGTGACTACCCAACATGTGGTCAGGCTCAATCTCCATCATTTAGAAAAGAAGACTTTAAAATTTATAAGCAAACGGGCCTCCCCCGGTGGCACAGGGGTTGAGCACGGGGCTGCGAAGCTGCCAGCAGCCTCTGCGGCGCCAGTTCGATCCCCGGCCGCCGGCGAGGGTCCCACATGGTGCGACAGTCCTCTCCTGCCACGCCCGCTGCTTCCCTCAGCAGTGTATTTCGTCAGTCTGCCTGTTCTGTTCCCCGCTCTGGTTCTGGTGGATTCTCTCACCCTCCTGCGCTTCTGACTGTACCCAGTGCTTGTGTAAATAAATAATCTTAAAAAAAAATTATAAGCAATGTAGAAGTAAAAGGTACCTTTCCCAGGCAGACAGCTAGAAATATAAGGAGAGACAGAATCCCACTTCCACTGGATGCTTCTGCCCATCCACCTGCAGAAAAAGAAAAAAATCAGACTTTTTCTTTACCGGACAATTCTGGGTCTGATTTTGGGCTGAAGACATCATGCTTCCCCAAAAGCAAGCATACAGACGGCACCCCACTTCCAGTATCTGCAGCACAGAGGGAGCAAAGATTCTGCTGTATCTGAGGGAGAAAAGGGTGGATACTGCCAAACAAGCCCCTCTCCTAGACCCTTCTGGAGCCTGCTTCTTCTCTCTGACCTTGGGGCTCTGTTGAGAATTGGGGCCTTTTTCTGTTGGCTGTGTGCCCCAGGCCCCAGGCTGATGTAGATGGCACCAGATACCTGTTTTATTTTTATTCTCATTACCCCTTGCATTTTATCTGGACTACCCCACTCTACCCACTCACACCAACATCTTGGTTCCTGCACAGAACACAGCCATTTTTGGTGCTCCACAATCTGCTTCCCCCCAATTTTTTCCCTCACCCCAAATCCTGTCTCTCTCCTTGTGGAAGAGCTGTTCATAGAATACACTTATCATTTTTGAATGCTTAAAATGGCCCAATGACACACAAATTTATCATGTAATAAAATACCACAGGTAATTTTATTTCTAGCCAACTGCCTGCCACCAGCAGCTTTCGTCCTTGTGAGTGCTCTGAGGCCCGGGAGTGAAGGCAGTAGGCTCCCACATTGCAAGCAGAGAATCAGCTGCAGATCGCTACTTGGTGTCCTCAGGAAGCCCGAAAGTTTTCTGGTTACCACCGCAGGGTTTCTGCAGGCCAGACATTTACACATTGGGAAGCATTTTAAAGTTTAATTCAGAGCCGCAGAGACAGGCGCTGTCCTGTCTCCCCACGAGGCCATATGCCCCAGCTCTTCCTGCCAGCAAGGATTCCAAACATTGCTGCTGGTTCTTCCCTTGTGAATATCATCAGATCTTTCCACCCTTCCCCACTATTTCCTCTTCTCTCCTTCTTCTACCTCTTTCCCTCCAAATTTCTCAGTAAGAAAAATATCATCCAGTGTTCCTGGGAAGACAGGGAAGCCGTGGGCTACTCCAGCCCTCCGGCACAGGGAGACAGACTCAATGAGCTCTCCCCTCCCTGCCTGGGAAGAGGGCCTTTGCGGTTTGTGGGGTGAATCAATGGGATTTTGAAGCTGTCCCCAACAATCACCTTGTACCAGGCTTGTCAATGAGCTGGATCCTAGCCCGGACCACAGGGAATGACCGTCTCTCGACCACGGCCTCCACTGCACCATCTAAGAGTGCCCCCTGGCGACGAGCCACCCTCCAGGTAGGTCTGAGTGTCCACATGCATCAGAAGACAGCACCATTTTCCATCAAAAAATAAATCCCTTATCTCCCACCTAATGGCCTCTCCTCTCTCCAGGAGGACAGCAGCTCCCTGTCCAGAGAGGAGTCGGAAAAGCACATGGTATCCCCTCCCTAAAGGGAGTGCCAACTGGCTACTCAGTGCCTTCTGGTGTCACATACCAGTACAGACTGGGGTGAGCAGAACAGCACCCTCCCCAGAGACACCCCATCCTCACCTCTGAGACCTGAGCACTCGGCCCTCCATGGTGAAGGGGACCTAGTGGATGTGATGAAGCTTAGCACTGTCAGAATAATCCTGGATCATCAGGGTGGGCTCAGAGTCCTCGCAAGGGTCTTTATAAGGAGGGAGGGACTGTATGAAGGAGTTAAAAAGCCCCTCACAATGTGTGGCCCTTCATTAGATAAAAGAGGGTCACAGAATGGGAGATGAAGGGGAGATGAGACAGAAGCAGAGGTCAGAGTGACCCATTGCTAGCCGGGAGCACCAAGCCAAGGAATGAGGGCTGTGCCCTGTCGTGGAAAGGCAAAGGAAGGCTTCCCCCAGGAGCTGCCAACAGGAACAGACCTGTGAACACCCGAGGTGAGCCTCGGAGCCCTGTGTGATGGCCAAGGGGACACAGTGTGGGCATCCAGAGCACAGAGAGGGGGCCTGACATGGCACCTTTCTCCAAAGCTGTGCTCCTCAACTTAGGGCAACTTTTGCCCCCGGTGGGGCGTTTGGAAATGTCTAGAGACATTTTAGATCTTTACAACTAGAGGGACGCCAAGGGCAGCTAGTGACAATGACTGGAACAGGCTCCTACAAAGAATTACCCAGAATGTCAGCAGGGCCAAGGTTGTAAACCCTCATGCAAGGCAAGAAAAGAACTCTTCGGCCTCAAAGGGTCATCTGGGGAAAACCTGAACCTTATCGGCATCTCCAGCATGTGTCAAGGAATGAGGAGGTGGGGCGGGGGGAGAAGCATGACCCTCCTCCCCTGCACCCGACATTGTAGTTTGGGCACTCCCTACCAGATGTATGATTCGCAAACATTTTCTCCCTTAATGTGCGTGAGAGTCACTTTCTTGATAGTGTACTTTGATGCACAGAACTCATCTAATTTTGATGAAGTCCAATTTTTCTATTTTTATTTCATTGCTTGTACTTTGTCATATTTAGGAAACCATTGCATAATTCAAGATCATAAAGATTTATGCACATTTTCTTCTAAGAATTCAACAGTTTTAGCTCTTACATTTAAGTCTTGGATATTTTGAGTTAATTTTTGTATATGGTTCGAGATAGAAATCTAACTTTATTTTTTGCATATTCAGTTATGCCACTACTTTCGAAAAGACTACTCTCCCCCCATTGAATAGTCTTGGCACCCTTGTTGAAAATCTATACATTTGGTGGCAGTTATCATCATCTGAAATGTATGTGTTGAATATATTATCTGCTCTCCCCAAACTCCCTCCCCACCCCAACAGAAACTAAACTAAGTTTCATGAAGATAAGAACTTGTCTTGTTTACTAGTTATCTCCAAGGCCGGGGACATAACAGGCACTTGATAAATATTTGCTGGAGGAATGAATATATAAGACTTCAGTTTCATTTAGAAACAAAGGCCATTGTGTACCTTTATCCCTCCTCAGTGCAGCAAATATTTAATTTATTATTGCTCCAAAAAAACAAAAGATCATTGAACAATATCTATGCCAGATCTCATGGCAGTTTCCTGTGTGGGAGGAGAAGAGCCTAATTAGTCAAGTAAGTACCTGTTGGTAAAGAGAACATTCGCAGTGAACTTGAATAGAAACCCAAAGGCCAGGATAAAGGAATCATCAGTGATGCATTACTTGATAGTCTAATGATGATGCCACCCCCACAGGTGACATTCCCTTCACTTCCTGCGCCTGAGTTCACTCACCCCCACCAGGTCTCAGGCCACGTGCAGCACGGGTATCCTGGTATTCTGAAGTTGTCTAGTCTTCAGAAACAGGCTGTGTGGGTAGCTACAGTTGGTTTATTTAAGGAACGCAATTTTTTACTAGCAACTTATCTTCCAAGAATTAATATTAACAAGTCTGCTGATAAAAAGAGCTTTCTTATGGGAAGTGTCTGAAATAACCTTGACTGTGAGGATAAGGTTTCAGAGCTTTCCCTACAAGTGCACAGGTGAGACTCTCAGCCAACTGCCTGAAATAGAAAAGGTTTTCCTTGAGCCTGGTTAGAAAGAGCACGTCCGCCCACTTGTGGACCAAGTCAGGAGTGGCTCCGTTTTCCAAGAACGCAGACACGCCACCTTGCGGTGGAAAGTGCTAGCCACACTTCAGAGCTCGGGCGTAATTCATTGCCCCCGGGGACAGGCGTTGAAGAGGTTCTCTGAAAACCTTAGGGACATAAGCATCTCTGGGTGAACATATCCAAGGTAAGAAAAACAAACAAGTGCCAGGAAAAATAACCAAACTTAATTTTTCTGAACTGTGATTGTCGGCACAATACATATATGTGTGATATTGACGACAGTATTTAAATTTAAAATTGTTTTAAACAAAACATACAAAATAGAGAACACTTTCCTTTTAACATTTTCTTTTACAATCTGTTAACTTTTGTTTTGGAACCAGAAATCTGCAGCTTTTCCTTTCGCACCGACTCTTCATTGTTAAATCTTGTATCCAGTTCCATGTGAAAGCGGAATTCAGCCTTCGCTAGTGCTAGGAATGATATTAGTTTTGCTTTAATGAAAAGTCTAAAAACAGGTATTCTCAAGGATTTCAGAAAATCTTTGCACAACCGCTGGGGTGTCTGCAGGAGTCTGGCGCTGCAGAGTCACAGTCCCAAGCTTTCCTTCACAGGTCACGCTGTGGATCATCTTTTACACTCTAGGTAGAATTAACAAAGGCCCTCTGAAGCGGGGGAGGGTCTCTTCAGAGCATCTAAAAGCCAGAAGCCACCCTGGGTAGTCAGTTTTCGGTGTATCACAATTTCCCTGGCCGCTTCAGGCCACCAGTTAACACCTCCAGACACTAATTCCAGCTCCGACAAGAGCAGGAGGCCAGAACCACCTGTTCTCCATGATGTTTTCACAGCTGCCTTTGTGGGGTAATGTCCAAAGTGCTTCTCAACCCAAAGGCCAGTTAATGAGAACAATCTTTGCTGCTTAGCATAAACAGATTTTCTTCCCTCAGAGGATGTGAATGAATTCAACAATTCTCCTTCGCCTTGGGCCGTGACCAAGCCTCCCAACTGGTTCACGTGTCCGATTCACCAAACCACGCAGAACGTGTGGCCCTGGCCCCAGGAGGGGACCCAGCTTACAGGTGGCTGGCTCCGCGTCCAAGACAAGTTCCATTTTTATCTTCTAGCAGAAAGCAGTTCCCACTGAATAATCCTAGTGTGTGGGTAGACGTGTCCTTACCTAACTTGCCATGTGGAGCTGAAGTTTTACTGCAAGTCTGATATTAGCCCCATCTCTCCCAGGAATGGGGCCACATTAAGTTGTTGGGAAGCTGCCTCTCTCACTAAGATGAATTTCTTAATTACTTCCTGGTGTGTGCCTGTTGTGGGCACATTGTCCAATATTTTCAATCAGATAAAAATGCTCAAACCCACACCGAATAAATAGAGCTAATTATTACATCCAAGATTACTAAATATGGACCCTCATCAGCTGCGATCGCAAATGTCACCACGTTTAAAACTTTCTTCACACACATTATCCTTCCACTTCCTTGCTGTATTTACAGCACATTGAGCAGAGTGTTTCTGGTTGCACTTAACATTTGCACGTGTCTCTCTCTTTTCAGGACACACAATTTCCACTGCATTCATTAGAGGCTCTTTTACAACTTGCTATCTGTGAAGAATTCCATGTCCTGGGCAGATTTTTCACCTAAATACACAACTACTCGCTTTAGAACAACCAAAACAAACCTTCTTGACCTTTCCATCCGCTCTGCAGCTCAGTAGGTTTTGATCACACACTCCCCGCAGCCCTGGTCCAGTTCTCACACAGCTTTGTTGCATAACGCTATCTAAACTGCTTTCTCTCGTGGTGTGTTTTGCCAAATAAGCACTTGGGAAAATGGTCTTCCGTTTACAAAGTGGAACATTTCACCCTTTGGATCAATTTTCTTCTTCCTACTTTTCAGATAGGAAAAAAGACCTTGTTTTTCTAGTATTGTACTGTGGATACTGAGTTTCACAAGCCAAAAAACTCAGTTTTATAAGCGACTACAGTCACTTTCTAGAGCTGATCCTCTGGATCTGCTCTCCCTCTATGTGATGGGAGAATGTGTCACTTAGTCTCCAGGAAGTCACCCTGTTGTTTCCACAAGGATGTGGCCTGGTTCCTGCTGCCTGAGTGGCTCCTGGTGTCCACTCAATGCCATACAGGCGCCCTAAGGAGCAGCGGTCTGCAGCCCTCCCCTGCTCCATAGCTGAATTTCAATAGACAGCTTTGGGGATGCCTAAGCTTAGCTTTTTACTGACCGAATATTCAGAATCTTAGAGGGTGGGACATAGTCATGGGGGTACTGGTGTTTTTTAAGTTTAACCACACCAGGCTTAGACACTGTCAGACAAGATTTTCTCAAGATTTCTCCTTCCTGTTCTCCCTGAGGAGGCATTTATGTTCCTTGGAGATGAGAGAGAAACTGGCGGGGAAGGGATTCTCCTCTGTGGCCTTCTCTCCATGCATTGGCTGCATCGGAACCCAAGCTCGAAAATCCCCCTTGATATGACCGCTGGAGCCCTCGGGACACCAGACCTTTTTGTAGACCCAGGGAGGGCTTAGTGGCTCTGCCACATGTCAGTGGGCCATGCAAGAGTGAGGCCCCTGAGGACGGGGAGTGGGGAGCGTAGGGGGAGCGTAGAACAAGAGGGAAGAGTCTGCAGAGCCAGGAGTGTGTTCTCTGGTGCTGTTGGGGGGCCTCCACAGGCCACAGGGAGGCCCCAGGCAGTGGGAGACTCAGGAGCAATCCTGCAGCCCCCTCTCTGCCTCTGACATGCCCACCAGCCTGAAGTGCTGAGCGAGAGGTAGGACCCGGCTCCCAGATGCTCCTCTTCTGTAGCCTCCCGGGCTGCTGCTGCCATTCCTCCACAATTTGAAGAGAAGTGAAAGAAAAAAATGGATCCCCTCATCATACACTTGTCCAAGTCTGTTCTCTCCTATAACTGGACCAAAGCTTTGGACTTCATAGCCAAGAATGTGAACCCTTTGGTGCTTGGCTCCCCCATAAGAGCTTCCCTAAAGGAAAGGTACCTCCATTCCAGCTCCCCAAATGAGAAAGCACCATAACATAAGAAAACCGGGCCCACAGCCCTACAAACACGGTGCTAGGAGGGGCCCAGAGTTGGCAGCTGTGACACCGCAGCCAGTCTACAGACTTCAGCAGCCGTCCTCATGCCCACCCCCACCCCCACCCCCGACCCCTTCCCCAGGCTCAGAGGCTGTCGGTGGGCGGTAGGCGGGCTGCAGGCCTGCCAGGCCCTTCTGCTCTCCATTCAAGGCAGAGGAAAGTGGACAGAAGATGACACCGGAACAGAGGATCAACAGTTGGTTACAAACTCACCTAACTCGAGACAAGACAAGAAGGGGAGTTTGCTGTCCGGACTCCGTGAAAGCCGCTGACAGATTCGAGTCTCCCCTGTTAGCACAAGGGACATAAGTGAACGACTCTTAGAGATGAAAAAGAATTTCTCATCAAATCATGTTTCCCATTTCTATTATGAATAAAAATGCTATCAACATTCTTGTACAAGTCTTTGTGTTGACATGAATTTCATTTCTCTTAACACGGCTTCCTTAATTTTGCAATGTATTGCTTTGGTGCTGTTTTAATATAAACATGATTTAATGCAAAACAATTTCGTAATAAAAATAAATCCCTCTCTCCCCTATTGGAAATAAAATGAATTTGGGGTGGGAAAATGATTTTTAGCATGTCTCCACTCATAGTAGAAACATAATTCACAAGTATACCACCAAATGGTAACTGGCAGAGGCCTGGGGTCAGAGAGGCTGGGAATGTGTGGGTGCTGTAACAAAAAAAAGGGGGGGTACATACATGCCTTGCTAAGGGGCAGCTGCAATTCCCCTTCAGCCAGTTCACCATGCACACCTGATTTTGCCAAATCTTCCAATTTTCCAAGAGAAGACAGATTTTGGGGGGTTATATGTATGAAATCTGCTAAATTTAAAGGTCAGCCAATTTAAAAAAACAAAACACAACAAAACACAGAAGCCCTGGTTGGATTGCTCTGTCCGACAGCGGACAGAGCAGCAAGATAAAACACGAGTGCAGGCCGGGACTGGCTCCAGGCCCGCTGGTCCGATCTGGGTTACCAGCAAGACGACCTTTTAGCTTTTCAAAAAACACAGCACGCTGCGCCCTGTCTGGGACTGTGATGGACTAGGTCAGGAGTGAGTGCCGGGCGCCTGCGTGTATTTTTTAAATGCCTGGCTTCCTTGGGTTTCACAGTCAGGGTGAAGAAGCAGGAAATTAAACTTCAAGTTTCATCACATTTCCCAATGTCAACACCTGTTGAAAACACTCTTGCGCCGTCTCAGGCTGTCTAGCTGATTCTGAGCTTGACCGCACACGTAGATATTAGCAAACTAAGGCCGGTGACGGGACACAGCAAAATCTGGGTCCATGGGGGCGTCAGCTTTGTCTCTAATTAACCCAAATGGCATCCCGCTGGGGCTTTTCTGTGTACTCTCTGACGACATTAGAACAGCTGGCCCTTCTGGAACCAACTCCACTCTCAGCCACAGGTGCTCACAGGGGAGCTGACAGGAATTTCTTACTCACACACAGGCCAACCACTGGAATAAAAGCCTCTCTCCAAACTAGGGAGACGATGAGGAAACCAGGGGAAGCCGGTCAAAGAAGCTGTCCGCACCTTTACAGGTCATTTAGCAGAAGACAAAGATGTGAGACAAGGCCAGGGTCGTGGGGACACTGCATTCCTAGCGTGGACTCTGGCCCGGTGGGTAAACAAGCCGGGGAGGGAAGGTGCTGGGCAGGAACCAGTCTCAAATTCTTTCCAACGAGCTCCTGAGAGCCCAAGACAAATGGGTCTTTTTGACAAATGGAGACAACAAGCAACCGGATCCTCTCGTGGTTTGCATGCCGAGCCTGTAACTTACATTTCATGTCAAGCAAATGAAGAAAAATTGGAAATAATCATGAAATGGGCGAGGGGCATGACCGCAGCACTGGCTGCAGGCGAGAGGACTGCAGGGCGGGCGCTGCTGCAGGCCTGGAAGCCTGAACGTCGGGCCAGAGGACATGGCGACGACACACACGGAGGCCACAGATGAAGACACGTCCACGGCTGAGATCGTCCTCACCCTGACGGTGTCCGGCCTCGAGTGCGTCACCGGCATCCTGGGGAACGGCCTCATCATGGCCCTCCTCGGGGCCCAGTGGGCAAGCGGCAAACGCCTCCTGGTCGGCGACCACATTCTGCTCCTGCTGAGCTGCTCCAGGCTCGTGCTGCAGATCTGGATGATGCTGGAGAGTGTTTACAGCCTCCTGCTCCGGGTCACTTACAGCAGGACCGCCGTGTACGTGCTCTTCAAGGTCGTTCTCATGTTCCTGAACTTCTTCAACCTCTGGCTGGCCGCCTGGCTCAACGTTTTCTACTGTGTGAGAATCGCCAACTTCACCCAACCCTGGTTCTCCGTGATGAGGCGGAAAATCGGGGCGCTGATGCCCTGGTTCCTGGGGCTGTCCCTGCTCGTCTCCCTGGGCTGCAGCTTCACCTTCGCTAGCGACACCTTCTACGTGTACGTCAATACTTCCACTCCCATCCCCGCCGGGAGCAGCAACACCACTGAGCAGCCCGACCTCTCTGAGGCCCACGTGTACTTCTCTGACACCAACGTGGCCAACCTGGTCCTCCAGCTCCTCCTGGGGGTCTCCATGCCTCTGGCCATGTTCATCCTCTCGGCCGCCCTGCTGATCGCCTCCCTCAGGCGACATGCACTCCGCATGCAGAGCCACGCCACGGGCTCCAGGGACCCCAGCGCAGAGGCCCACGTGGGGGCCATCAAGGCCCTCAGCTCCTTTCTCGCGCTCTACATTCTCCACGCCGCGGCGCTCTTTCTGTCCATGTCCAACATCTTCGGTGCCAACGGCCCCTGGAGCGCCTTGTGCAAAGTGGTCGTGGCTGCCTACCCCGCTGGCCACTCGGTGCTGCTGATCCTGAGCAACCCTGGGCTGCGGAGGGCCTGGAAGCAGCTTCGGCACCAGCTTCATCTCCAGCTGAAAGGGCAGCCCCTGTGACCTCCCGCCCCGGGATGCCAGCTCCTGCCGGCTGTGCTTGTCCTGGCCCAGATTTCGCTCCTCACCATTCTCTCCTCCCCTCATCCTGCTCCAGCCTCTTCCCCAAGTAACCGGCTCCCTGTCAAATTGAAATTAAATGTTTAACTCGGGATTCTTAGAAGCAGCAGCTAATGGGCAACTGCAATGGATGTGTGAGCACTTCTTGATCTGTCACCCACACCCTGCCCTCCAGCTCCCTGCTCCTCCTCCTCCCCTAGTCTCCGCCACCCCCTGGAAGGTTGGCTGGGGGCCCCTTGCCAGGAGCGCCCATCAGTTCTCACAGATCAATCAGCCTGGGGCGGGGGGGAAGGATAGAGCCACCCTACAAAGGCACCTCCCAACCCACAACTGCACAGTCCAGGCGGCAGAAGGGACAGCAGAGCACCTGCAAGAGATGGGCTGAGGGCAGAAAGGCTACTCCTCTCTCTCCCCCACCTCCCGCCTCCCCCCTCTCTCTGCCTCTCTCTCCCCTACATCCCTTTATAGTTGCAATAGCTTGGGACTGACTTACCTAAGAAGGACATTATTTGTGATATCACAGCATTTTAACAGTTTTCCCCGGGGGGTATTTATTTATAGGACTATTTAAGGTTGATAAAATATGACAACTTAGATTTTGAGGTTTTATCCTAATTCCTAAAGATTAGAGAAACACGCTTTTTCCAAACCACACGTGCATATGCTACGAGGACTCAGATGGTCACAAAGGCAGACAGGAAAGTGGTGTGAAGACCCCGTCAGCAATGCGAGCGCCGGGATGCCCGAGGCGGCCCCCTGTCCGTGCTGACTGTGAGGAAAGCATGTGTCACTGTTTCCAAGAACCGAAAGGGGCAGCAAGGTAAAGAGCTTCCAGGACGACCACATCCTCCCCTGTGCTATCTCCTGCCCGCCTTCAACGGGCTGGAGTTTCCCAGCCTGCCCCTCTCTCCTCCCACCCCCTCCCTCTTTCCTTCCTTTTTCTTCCTGCAAAACCATGTAAGCTTCCAGAACACCCTGTCTTTGAACTGGTTGGCTTTAGGCAGCTGCCTTGGAACTAGAAAGTGAAGAACCGGGGTTTTCCTGTATTAAGGTACTGAGGGGTCCACTCTGCAAACTCAACATGCCTGCCCTGTCCCCTGGGAGAGCCAAGGTTCCTTTCCCACAACGTCACTCTGGACAACCCCCCAGGCCCCTGCCCCCCCTTCCCCCTGCAAGTGGGGCAGCTAAGGTGGGGGGGGTCACCACAGGACTCCAGTCTAGAAAGCCAGGGACAGGCAGGGGGTGTTCGGGCCTAGTCCAGTCCTCAGAGATGACTGAGCAGGCAAGCAGCCAGGGTGCGTTTCAGGGCTGGGATTCGAAGGGCACCGGAGGGTCCCACCGTACAACACAATCTCCCCCTCCCCACCTCCTGGGTGGCTGCTAGATTCCACTGCGGTCCCTGCTTTCCTTGAGCTTGCTAGGCAGGAATTCTCTTTTTTCTCCCAGGCATCCTAAGGAAAAGAAACTCTAAGGTCTTTTGCAACAGTGAGTCTTACGCTGGGGTGGGAGGGGCAGAAAAATCAGAAGCAATCCTGGCAGAAGAGATGGGGGAGGGCAGGGGCCTGACACAGATTCCTGTTCCCCCTTCTGCAAAGCGAATCCTTCAAGGAGAAGGGAATTTCTTACTCACACTGATTTGTGGGACGAGAAGGGAGGATGAAGAGGCTGAGGAGCCTGCCTCCATGTTGGGGGCCCGGGGGAGCTCCCTGGACCCCTCCTCTGGCTATGGCAGAGGGGACGAAGACGCCCCACTGGAGAGGGAGAGTGGAGGGAATGTCCTCTGGGGAGAGGCAGCCCTATGGCAAAGGAGGACGGGTGGAGCCTGGGGCTGACCCAGGAAGGGCAGGCCTGGGCAGAAAGCAGCCGCAGGCAGCACAACAGGTGTGGGCTAAGGGTGGCACAGACACAGCCGCAGCTGAGCAGCCAGCCGAGGGCAGGGAGGCGTGAAGGTGGGGTGAGCGGGAGGCGGACTCAGCTGGTCTCAGTTTGGAGAAGCTCCCACTCGCACGCAGCTCCTGCCTGGGCTTGGGCATTACCCAAGCCACAGAGCAAGGCTCCCAAGAACTCTGCAGTGGAACATTTCTGGGTGGGACCCTGCATAGTTCAGGATGCAGTGGTGCACCCTGCGGGGTCAGCCAATCACCAGGCTCATGGGGAGAAAAGGATCGTTTACAATGTGTTTGCTTGACTCTCAGTTTCCCTGACTGTTTTACTAACGTGTCCACGGAGCCTCTCCATTCTGTCAGGAGAAAAGTGGGTTTTGAAGACAGTCCAAAGAGAAAATGAAGGAATCCACAATCTCTGCATTTGGGTGAGGCAGCAGCAGTGAGAGGGTCCCAGGTGGAAGATCAATGGATAAATCCTCACTGGCCCCTCAGGCCACCATCCCCACTTTCCCCCACTCCAGGCTTCGTGCGCCGCGCCCCCCCAGCAGTCCCTGGAGCCAAGATCACATTAGCCTGGATCCACTCTGCTCCTCACTGGTGTGTGACATGCCGCATGTTATCAGATCTCTCCGAACCTCAGTTTCTGTGTCTGCAAAGTGGGAATAATCACAATACCTACCTTGGCAGCCATGGGATGGAAATGTGCCTACCAAAATGGATTTGAGGATACCACCCCCAAAGCCATTCACTCCATGACAATGAGTAAGAACTCCTCAAACTACAAATCACCACACAAAGATGAGTGTAATTATTCACTCAACAAACACACACTGAGCATATAGACTATGCATCGAACACAAAGATCCACCCAACACAGCCCCCCACTTCAAGATGCACTCGAAGGCTGGGGCAGAACAATGTACTAAATAGCAATGTGGGCGCCATTTACTAGGAGGTCAGGAATGTACCACGAAACTCAAATGTTCACAACTACAAGTCACTCCCCTCCAAAAAATACTGTATATCCTGCTCTTGCTGTCCTTCTGCAGGGCAAGAGGGAAACTTGGGACAGACTCCTCTCTGTCTCACTGGTCCAGTTAGAAAAGATGGGGGCCGAGAGAAGAAATGTTCCATGGAACATCCTTAGATCCCACAGGGCCCGAGGATGCAAAAAAGAAAGGCTTCCATTACATGCCACTGCCCTAGGGAAAACTGCTGTTTGCATCTCTTGCCTAGAGTCCTCCAGGACTGCAAGTAAGTCCTCGGTTTATTCAAACCAGATGTAGGGTGATGAATGATGGCCGGAGGCCCTGAGAGCAGCTGGGGCTGAGCGGTGGAAATGCTCAGCAAGGAGAGGTGGCGAGTGACTCTGGAAGTCTGGAGACCCCAGGGGATCCCTGTGTGGCTTCCTCTGTCATCGCCCTTGGGAGAGGACCAACTTTCACATTCTACCCATCAATAGTCATCCACGAGGACAGCATGCCTGCCTTTGGATTCAATGCCTGGGAAAACACTTCCAGGCACCTGGAGGCCATGTCTATGTGAGGCCCTGCAGCCATCCACTGACCTATCCTTACAGCCATGGCCAGGCCCCCAAGGAACAAGGGTGTATCTGTCTGGGGGAGCCTACGAGAGAAGTACCCTTTGCTGGGATTACAGGTAAGTGGGACTGTGATTTAACTCCTACCTCTACCGTCCACTCCCCACCCCACCCCCATTCCCTGCCTGAGCATAGGCCTCTCCCAGATTCCACTCTCCACATCAGCAGGTCCTAGGGGCCAGGTGCTCTGGGAGTGGGTGGCGAGAGTCATGGGGCGTGGGTAAGGTCAACCATAAAGTGGGAGAGCTGCAGGAAAGGAGAGGTGGTGTCACTCTGTGGGACCTAGCTGAGGTGTCTGAGCACATGGGCATTGCGCGGAAAACCATGGAGGATAAATCCCAAAATCCAAGCCGCAGACCCAACAGAATCTGGGGGTCTGCTCTGCATGCTCCCTGACACAGCCTTTGACAAAAGGAAAACATCTATCATCACCATGGAGGCCTCTAACTCATCCGTCCTCGAAACCCGTGGCCCCAGACCTCACGCACAGGATGGCAGAGCAGATGGCAGGTGGCATCGGTCCGTCAATCAACGCATGAGGGTGACAAGATGAGCAAGCAGGGGGAGACTCTAGCCCTGGAAGTACATTAAGTGAGCTATATGTTTGTTTTATGTTTGTTTTTGACGAAGAGTTGTTCTGCCTTGTGTGAGAGGGAGCTTAAGACGTATGTTCATGGTAATGCTTAAAATAGTAATATTCCTCTGAGCTCCTTTTTTCTAAATATTTGTAATGAAAACGAAGGTCTTCTCCCAATTGGGAGTGTGCGTGTGTGTGTGTTTGTGTGTGTGCACACGTGCACATGCAAAAGCATTTTAAAAGCTGAGACAACTTCTTGCCCTGCTCATTCTCATCTATGATTCAACCCCCTTCATGCTGGCATTCGTGTGTTTTTTCTCTGCGTTTTAGCTCTTCCAACTCCACTTTGCCCATTTCTGCAAATATTAAGCAGGCGCTGCTCTATTTAGCTGAAGTTCCTCTAAATAGGGCTCTGCTTGCTTGGCCGTGGCTCGTGTCTCTGGCACCTGAATATGCTGTGCAGTGGGGACACTGCACTGTTTTGATTTCCTTCAGCATAAAGCGATTGGGCAGTTTCATATTAGGCCTCAATAAATCTTCACTGTAAGGAGTTTCACACTAATCATAAGCTACCTGTTTCTGTTCAAATAAAAACTAAAATAAAATTTGAAAAGTCTTAAGATCTCATTATCCTATATTTTCTCAAAAATTAAGTTTCAATACTTTCCAAGTACCTTTTCAGGTTTCCCAGAAGAATGCTGTCCTCCCTTGGGTCTCTGAATTTTTTCTCACCCTAGGTTATGTTGGCAAAGAGGTGCTCTGGGGGGGGGGGGAAGAATGAATGAATGAATGAAAGGAAGGAAGGAAGGAAGGAAGGAAGGAAGAAACCCTTGGATGGAATTTTCTGGCTCCTACTGGGTGACTACCCCAGGATGGAATTCAAACTACCAACCTGATGTCACTAACAGGAGCCTGGGGGGAGAGGCACGCCACCCCCTCAATCTTCCAGGCAAAATCACAACAATAGTTTGAACATCATGATGCAAGAGCACACAATCTAGAGTTCAACACAGTAGGAGCTCTGTGACTTTGGGCAAATTGCTAACTCCTCTGAGCCCCAATTCCCTCTTCTTTAAAACAGGGGCAGTAAATACCTGTCTCAGGAGGTCATTATCATAATGTGTGAAATTCATCCAAGCGCTCCGCGTATGTTGTAAGCCCTAGGAAGTGTTTCTAGTCATCCTAGGACTGAAGGGCAAAATGGTGTTGTTTGGGTTCGCGGCCACAAGATGGCATCTCCCCCTTTCTGCACACAAACCTTTTCTGCAGAGGTACGTGCCGCTCACCCTTCAGAGAGCTGGTGAAGGGACCACATTTCCTCCCTCCCTCATCTTTTGTTTTAAGCTCCAGATAGTCCCTTGAAATTTTGTTAAGAACCCAGTTATTGATCCTTATTGTACCCTCCAGGGAGACTTAATAGCATTCAAGAACTGCCAATCTTCAGAATTAGAAGAACTAAATACGAAGCCACAGATGTCCCTGCTGTGGAAGGGTGAACTCCCTGGTCTCCTCTCTCTTCATCTCTCCTCTGGCTCAAAAGAAGGTGACAGTGGTTGAGCGCTGGGTTGCGAAGCTGCCAGCAGCCTCTGCAGCGCCGGTTCGATCCCCGGCTGCTCCCCGGCCACCGGAGGAGGGTCCCACATGGCGCGCAGACCTCGCCTGCCGCCCGCTGCTCCCCTCAGCAGTGTACTTCGGTCCTTCTGCCTGCTCTGCTCCCCGCTCTGGCTCTGGTGAATCCTCTCACCCTCCCGCGCTTCTGACTGTGCCCAGTGCTTGTATAAATGAATAAATAGATCTTTAAAGAAAAAAAAAAATCTCTTATAAAATTCTCTTATAAAAAAAAAAAGAGGTTGACTTCAAGAGGGGCCCCTTTCATCACATCATTTCACTGAAAGATCATAATCAGTTCATTAAGATTTCAGTTTCATCATATTTTTCTAGCTACCATATATTTAAAACTCTGTGGGGGAGCGGGGAGGGTAAGGATAGTACGGTAAATAATGGCCACAGAGCAGCAAGGAAACTATCTATCAACAAATCTACTAGATCTTTTCAAGAGGAAAATGATTATTTTTGATGAACCCAACAACTGACTCTAAAACTTACACAGAATAAAGGTCCTTGAACAACTAATCTCCCTGCGTTATGAAGGCATGTGACTACCAAGTCCCGTGTAGTTAAACAACAAAACAAGAAAATGAGCAGAAAAATAGTTTCTTTTATCCGTGGGAACTTAAGATACCATAAGAGTGAACGATATGTAAGTGGGTGCTTTATTTTTTATTTATTAAATGGTACTGGAAATAGGACTCCTCATTTGGAGAAAGATAAAGTTGGGGCCCTTCTTCTTACATTAGACAAAGGGAAATAAAAATAGGTAAAAGACTGAAGTCTGGAAGGTGAACTGATTAAATCGACAGGAAAAAATACAGAATAACTGAACAAAGGGTGGGCGATGGCTTATTAAATAATCCTCAAGAGCTCTAAAGTGGATAGACACCACCAGACACCCCCAGAGCACCCCTCACCAGTACCTGAACTATGATAAGCCTCTCTCAAGGAGGTACGTATCTCAAACCCCCCCAAAGTGCATCTTGTCAATTGAGTTAACTTAAAGACCTGAAATGTGCCCTCTCTGCTTTGTTTAGCGCATATGGTCTGCCTCTTTGTAAGTCTGCAAAGCAGGGGTGGAGGCGGTGAGAGGGAATCTTGGAAGCAGAGGGAGAAAAGTCCGGGCTGGCTTTAAACTCTTGAGGGAGGTGCGACCAACGAGAAGCAGAAGGGCCTTTGGAGGACTAAACCCAGTGCCCGAGAGTCAGGGGGCTACCAGCTGCTGCTGGAAAGAGAAACCGACCAGGGGCTGAAGCAGCAGCTACAATGTTATTTTGCCCTAAGAAGGTGGTTCTGGTTCCAAGAAAGGGGACTGGGTCATTGGCCAAGTTTACAAACTCTAGTTGCAAAATACTTGGTAGAAAGCATTTTGTTCATTTTGCTCATGAAGGAACACAGAAATAAAAATACTGGAGCAGCCTGGTCATTGCTCAGAGGATGATCTTGGGAGTAAAGTTGAAGGGGCCTGGCAGGAGTCCCTTCAAGCACCATTCCATGGGCAGGGGGCTGAGCAGCAGCACTATAGCTCTCCTGACAGAAACACAGGGAAGGGAAAGCCGTCAGGCTCGTTCTTTGAAACAATCTGCAAGCCAGGAAGTGGCCCAGAGCAGTGTTCAGCTGAAGAGCCAGCTCCAGATCACGTGCAGAAATTCTCACCATGCATCACCGGGGCCTTTGTGAGCATGAACAAGTTTCCCTGGCAGTAAAACAAGGTCCATGGTGATAACATAACCCACCTGAACCGCCACCATGAAGAACAGTTCATTAGCTTTTTGAAAGTGAAATAGAAACTTACCATTGGATCCAGGAATGCCCACCCACCCCACCCCACCCCCCGGTGTCTGCCCAAGAGAAGGAAAGCAGATGCCCCCACCAAGACTCCGTCGCAAGTAGTCACACTGCATGGTTCTCCATGGGCAACAAAGGAAGCATCCAAACGCCATCACTAACTGTGGTGCGGCCAAGCAGCGGAGTGACACTCAGCCCCAGAAGTAGAAACTGTTGACAGCACGGGTGAGCCCCCAAAACATCACGGTCAGTGAAAGGAGTCAAACCATCTGTAAGTGATGCCATCTGTAGGAAAGTTCCAGAAAATGCAAATCTATAGAGATAGCAGATCAGTAGCTTCCCAGGACAATGGTAGACCAGCCCCCAGGGAACTTGTTGGGGTGAAGGAAGTGTCCTTAGGCTGGGCTGTGGCCTTAATAAAAATCACTGGCTGGTGCACTTCGCTGAGGGGATTTTAGGAGGCAAAAATTATACCTCAATAGAGCTGCTGGAGTAAAATGGCACTGAAGGGATGGTTATGGTGACTGGATGAGTTAATATGCATTAAGCACCTTAGAAGAGCCCCCAAGGGTAGTGAGCTCTGTGTCTATTTCATAAGAACAAGAACAAATACTGTGTGATCCATCATGGGAGTAAATTACTAACAGTTCTTGTATGTTTTTCTTCATCACAGGAGGCACATCTGAGAACTTAAGCAATGGGATCTCTCCTCTTCAGTAAAAAGGTTTTCAAAAATCACACTGATTTTAAACTGATTTTAAATGAGTAACTTTGAAAAATCATTCAAGTTGAGACTTTGGCACCTGTCACAGGGGCTGGCCTCTACCTGCCACCCCTCCTGTCTGGACTCTTGCCTTTGCACTCTTTAAGCCTTCCAGCTAAAGACCCAAGAAGGTGGCACTCCCCCCTCTACCTCTCTGCTCCTTGTGGGAGGCAAATCTCCCCACTGTCTCTACCCAACCCTACCGGCCTCCTGGAGAGCCACTTTCTCTTGAAGCTTTTCCCAACTCTTGCTCATTGCCACACCAACACACACACACACAATTGAATCACCAACCAATTTTTCACTTTGTGTCCTCAAACACTGAGAATGGGAGGCGGGGCACTGGATGAACACTAGTGTGTGGGTGGGTAGGAGGGGGTGTCTGCACCAGCAGCAGCCCCAGGAGACTGCCAGCCATTCCATCACCACCAACAGCTCCCTCCAGCCTGTTCCCAGTCACTCCCGCCCCAGCCCAAGGCCAGGAGAAACCATGGAGCCACTTGCTGTCCTTTCTGGAATTTCATCTGAATGAAATCATACAATGTAGTCCTTTGCATCTGTTGTCTTTCACTTCACAGAAAGCTCTATTGTCACAGCTGGGTGGGAGGTGCTCCTGGCTGGGGGGTGGAGACCACTGGGATAGTGTACAGAGAGCAGAAGGGCCTGCACAAGGATTATCCTGACAGTAAGTCATAACTGAGGCCGAGAAATCCTGCTCTTGTGGAGGGAAGGAATGAATGAATGAAGAAATGAATCACATTTTAGACGTGAATTGAAGGATTGTTGGTCTTCTCAAAATCAAAGCAAGTATCTACAAACATTTCATTATCTCTCCCTTTTCCATAGATTGAACTTTGTTTCTCTGCTGATATGCTTTCAAAGAGCTCTCCAGGATGGGAGAAGTATCAGAATTGTTCTATCAGGGTGTAGTGGCAGGATGGGCACACAGCAGGTTTCTATGATCCTGCAGACAGGTAGAGTCCTGGAGCCCTCGGTGGCTTTCTCAGGCTTTTTTTGAGCTTTTACATGTAGTGCAGCAACCAGGTACACAGCAGGCAGGGGTGTCAGGGGGCCGGCCTCCAAGCCCCTGACAAGTCCTCACTCTGGGCTTCTCTCCCCTTCTTTCTCCTGCCTCTCTTCTGCCTCTGCGTCTCTTAGCGGATATCTCAATGCTGCAGTCATGGCCCACAGAAGTAAACACACCTACAATAATGTAACAAATGCAGGTGCCCACCATCAGGCAGGGCAATCCTAATGGTGGGAGAGCAGAAAAGCCTGAAAATCATTTACCCTACAATCCACTCCCCTCGGGGTTTTCTGCTAGACAGTTGACATGTAAGTTATATACAATTTTCCCTTAACAAATATACACACGGCAGCCATGGCCCACAAAAGAAAACAGCAATGACACAATACAACAGAACACAAGTAAGACCAGGCAGGGCACCAACCTAGTGGCAAAAAACAATTACTGGCATCAGCAGATGATCCACTGCTTCTGCTGCCAAAGGCACTGCTCATCCGAGAGGGGAACCACTCAGGCATCTGCCGTCACACACCAGGAGCTGTCAGGCTTCCTGGCCTTCTCTGGCTGTAGTCTTGCCACAAGCCACACCCCTCATCCACCCCCAGGATGCACTCACTCTTGGATTGGCAATTCTGTACTTAGGGGGTAATCACCCAATCTTCAGTGTTTCTGTCTGTGGTCACGCCAAGACTCGGCTTTCTTAGCCACCAATGCGACACGCAGACCCCCGCACTCAGGCCAACCCATTGCACAAGTGCATGGGTCAGGGATCCGTGGATACAAGCTCCACATGCGGCTTCTCTTGGGTCCCCTCTTTGGCTGTGGGCTCTGCTGCTACAGAGCAACCCCAATATAAAACAGGTTGCCTGACTGTGGGTCCTCACCAGTGCGCTTAAAGGGGAATTAATGCTAAACTGCAGACACACACAAACGGTTGATAAAAGGCTTATTTTCAAGGGAAGGGGAAATGGGAAACGAGTAACTCAGGGAGAAAAAGGGGGAGATAAGTTCGTAAATGTGTCCTACCCGTTCCACTGACCTGGAATCCCAATGACCCACCAAGCTGGCAAAAACCTACCAGTCACGTGGCCAAGAGCATGAGCCACGTGAGTGTTACCCCACTAACATGGCTGGTTATATTCACAAACAGGAGAAAATGGCTGCTTAACTCCGCCCTTAGGTCCTTGCAACTTTGGGGATCATGGGATTTGTAGTTCCCAGTGTCTTGATGAAGTGGGGATGGCATCCACAAAGCCTGTACGAAGTTTGCTCAAGACGTCCTTTCCCCCTAACACCACCACAAGCCACGTTCCCCACCCATCCCCCAAGTACGGGTTCCTCAGCTCCTCACCCTCACTAAACAATGAGCAGGACATCACCCACAAGTGACTTTAAGAGACTCACTGGCCTTCTGTAGCACACTTAGGCTGCTTAACAGCTGCTCAGGGCTTCCCAATCTCAGCACCAGTTTTTGCCTTTCTAAGTTGGCTTTTCCTCTGCCTGGCTGCAGAGAACTTGGCGAGGGCTTCCTCCCTCAGCCTCTTGGGCTCTTCTCATGCCTGCCCCTTCCTCTACTCTGGCCTTTGCCTCTCTGGGCTGTGGCCCTAGGATTTCTGGGCAATACACAGGCTGCTTTTAAACACTGAGGCCCACTGGCCACCCCGAGATTACCATCTCCTGGTACAAACAATACCATCCTCCCCCAGGGTCCCCAAAACTTAACATTACCCTGCCAACGTTCCTCCACCTTATGGCAGGAGTGTCAGTCCAAGTTCATTCGTTGTTCCTTGTGCCAGCACTGGGCGAGCTCTGAATCATGGTCCTTTCTTCCCCAACGATTCTGCTGCCTCAGATGTCATGGGCTGGTCCTCACGGGCTATCTCCCTCGTCCCTCAGCTCCCCGACCTTGTCCACCTCCTGTGTTCCTGCAGCATCTCTAGCTCTTCCTGCAGCTCCTGGCCTCTGGTCACCTCCTGTGCTGCCATGGCACATCCAGCATTGTAACAGGCAAACACAGTCTGCTACTCCTCAGGCCCTCCTGAGGTCTTCAGAGGGCTCCACACCCCTCTGCACTGAATCCATCTTGCTGACTTATGCCAATTGTAGGGGCAGGAAGGCACATAGCTGGTTCTATGATCCAGCAGATGGGTAAAGGAGAGTCCTGGAGCCCCCCGTGGCTTTCTCAGGCTTTTACTGAGCTTTTACATGTAGTGCAGCAACCAGGTACATGGCAGGCAGGGGTGCCAGGGGGCCTGCAGGCCTCTAAGCCCCCAGCAAGTCCTCACTCTGGGGTTCTCCAGCATTTTTTCTCCCCTTCTTTCTCCTACCTCTCTTCTGCCCCTGCTTCTCTAGGTGAGTATCTCAGTGCTGGAGTCATGGCCCCCAGAAGTAAACAACACAACTATAACAATGTAACAAATGCACGTGCTCATCATCAGGCAGCCTAATCCTAATGAAAATCATTTACCCTAAACAGGCGCACTGTGATGCCCTGCACAGATTCCCCCACAGACAGGACCCTCAGGCCATGGGGCACTGCCAGCAGCCAGTCAGAGGCTGATGGAGTCACCTCCACATCCTGGCTTAAGAGTGCCCCTCACCCTCACTCAGGGCTATTCTGAAGGCCCTCCAAGCCTCAACTCCTTGTGGGGTGGCTGAGGCCAACCTCTCCCTGCCCCTCCCCTTCTGGGCCTTCCCATCCCATAGGTGTCTCCTTGAATCAATCTGGAACAAGGCCCCTGCTCTCCACCTCCAAGAGTCTGTACCCAGCGGTCACAGTGGGAGACAATTGCTCTGGAGCATGAAGGCTTTAAACACATGTAAAATCTGCAAACTAATCTCTAGTGACAGAGAGCAGATGGGTGGTTGCTTAGGGGTGCAAGGGAGGGAGAAGTGGCGGGTGCTGAGAGCCACCAAGGAATGTCTGGGAATGATGGATACATTTACTGTCTTGACTGTGGTTTCCAAGGGGCATGCACTTGACAAAAGTCACTAAAGTGAACTCTTCAAACATGTGCAACATATTGTACGTCAGTTACACCTCATCACACCTGTTGTATAAAAAGAGGGAAAAAGCCTTAAGGAGAGTCTGTGGAAATAAGTGCATAATTCTTAATACAGCTATTTTCATTTTGTCCATCTTTTGTTTTTGTTCCGTGCATGCATATTTTATAAGGTACAGTGGCAGCCCCCATTCACTGTTGTCAGCTGGGATGTTGTCACCCACCAAACTTGTTATTGATCATATCTGAAAGTACCCCCAGTTTACCGAGGTTTATCTCTTTTAATATAACACAGCATATCCAAGATCAGAACCGTAATAATGTCAACAGCACCGTCTGGCATCTTGGTCTGGTCTCTGAAGTGCAGAAGCGAATGCACAGAATTCCACGTGACCCTTGATAAATCCTTTGGAAAATGTCAGGCGGTGAGAACCGGTGATAGGAACACTCAGCGGTATCTTGGCAAATATTATATCGTATAACTGTGTCACACATGCTGCTACGTGGCCTTCATAATTGACATTTTCCTTAAGTCAAAGTAAAATATACAAATGGTAATAAATCATAGTCTCCTTGCAATTTCCTCCCCCTTCTGCCAATACCAGTTCCCAGAGGCAACTTCCTTCTTCCTTCCTCTTTTCTTCTTCCTTTCTCCCTCCAGCCTTCCTTCCTGTCTATCTTTCTGGGCAGATAATATACTCACAAGTCAAAAAAATCAAAAAGGATTAAATGTCATGCACAACACAAGCTCTTCCTTCTACTCTATCCCTCGTCACTGAGCTTCTTCCCCAAAAGCCACCAATTTTTTTTTGTCAGTTTTTCATCTCTCCATCCAGCAATGTTAACAAGCATAAATGTTTATAACCAGTACACTTCGAGAGGATTTCTCCCTTAAAAGACAGCCTGTATTACACACTTTGTTTCACTTACGAACATATAGGCTATCATCCAAAAATATACAAAGTGCTTCCCAATTTTTCCTACAGTTGAAAACAAATGTTGGTGTACAGAGCTAGTCCAGCCTCAATGAACATATGGGCGGTTTCCAATCTTCTGCCATATTTTAATACCCTCATGGCACATCACACTGCGAGGAGGCGAGCATGTTTAGTGTACACTCTTAAAAACGGGCTCTCTAGGTCAAAGAGTATTCGCATTTGTAAACCAGAAAGATATTGCTAAACCGCCCTCCTCAAAGGTTATAGCAGCTAACGCTCCCACCAGTTACACAAGACAAGGACTCCCAAGAATCCCTGCCAACACCCTGAGTCATCAAGCTGTTTGATTTTTGCCAATGTGGTCAATGGAAACATACTGTAGTGTTATTTTAACTCAGGATTTTCATAAATATGTACAAGCAGGTTTTTTATGTTTGAGAGCAATCCATGTATCCATTTCTGTGAGTGTTCTGTTCCTATCACTTGCGCATTTTCCCATTGGCTTTATGTTCTTTTATCTTATTGATTTTTTTAGCTCTTTCTGCATTAGGATAATTAGCTTTTTGACTGTGAAATGAACCCAGTGTTTTTTTCAGTTATTTTTTGGGGTATGAATTTTTCCAAATGATTTTTTTAAATGTTATGTAATTGTATCAATTTTTCTTTCAAGGTTTCTGCATTTAGTATTATACTTAGCAAAGTTATCTCTACTCCCAGATTAAATACAAATTTTTCCATAAATTCTTCAGATAATTTATTCGTTCCTTTAGCGTTTAAATATTTGGTCCATCTGGGGACATTCCTTGTATACAGTGTGAGGTAGAGATTCACCCATATTTTGTGTAAACCTTCCTTGTTTTCCCAATACCATCGATTAAAGATCCTTGTACTGAAAAGGCAACTTACTTAAAGCATTTCCAGTTTCAAATATTAATTAAGTACAAATTACATGGTTAAATTGATTTTATGATGTTTTGAATATAGATAGCATCATTGACTGGCCTATGAAAGGTGAGAATTTGGTTTCCATAAACACCCCTCTCTCCCTCCGCCAATGTTTGATAATTACAACATGCTTAGTTCCTCTATAGGCTACTTTAGCTTCTTTAAAAAAAAAAAAAAAGATTTATTTTATTTATACGAGAACTGGGGTACAGGCCAGATGTGCAGGAGGGTGAGAGGATTCACCAGAGAAAGAGTGGGAAACAGAAGAGGCAGACTGACATAATACACTGCTGAGGGGGAGCAGTGGGTGAGACAGGAGAGGTCCGCCGTGCCATGTGGGTTGCTCCGAGGCTAGTGGGGATCGAACAGGCACTGCAGAGGCTGAGGACAGCTTCACATTGCTGCACTCAACAGCCTGCGCCACCAGGGGAGGCCCTACTTTTGCATCTTTAAATGGTTGACTTATGCCCCTATTTCTTGCTCCAAAAACTTGAATCAGTGCCTAGGCAATCCTGTCAGCAACATGAAGATAAGTATGTGTAGATGAATCATTAACATGTGCATGTTTGTCGTTCCCACTCTACATTATCCACAAGAGGGGATATAACAGAAAAATAATAACAATAGCATGCAGAGGACGTAGACTCAGATCAATGCTTTACCATTTATGATTCCCAAAATAAATATCTGTGAGTCCACACTGATATAAAATGATTGAATAAAGAAGTAAGACAAGATTTTCAGAACTGTAGAAGCAGCCACTCGAAGAAACCATACAATCGAAATTGCTGTCAGTAAGAGCCACTGATAGATGACAGTGTGAGGAGGAAAAGGATATTGGCATCACCTCAAATATGTCCCCTTAAATATGCGTTAATCACCCTGGTGATTTTTAACTCATGTCCACAAATTCTTTGATGTTCTTCCCTCCAAGAGGGAGATTTAATCTATCCCACTCCACCCCCAAGTGGTCAAAGAACAGATTGTGGAGGGGGGGAAATAGGTTCTCCACATCACAGGTGGTTAAGTCATGTTGATACGTGGCAGCCCCGCTCACAATGGGGAAGGGCTCTTCGCCTCTGGTATTCTTCCCAAAATCTATTGCTCTAGCTTCGTCATGAGAAACCATCAGAGACACCTAAATTTAAGCACATCCTACAAAATACCTCGTTGACACTTTTCAAAAATGTCAAAATCATGTAATACACAGAAGACGAGAAACTTTCACTATTAAGAGACATTCACAGCTAAAAGCTCTGCGGTATCCTGAACTGGATCACAGAAGAGAAAATGGGTATGAATGGAAAACTGGTGAAATCCAAATGAAGTCTGCAGCTTAATTAATAGTAATGTTCCACGTTGAGTTCCTAGTTTTGATCATTGTCCCACAGCCATGCACACTGTTCACATCGGGAGCTCCCAGAAACACACACTATCTCGACAATTCTCCTGTAAATTAAAGTTGTTTCCAAATAGAAAGGATAAAATTAAGTGATGATCTACGTTTAAAATAAAATCTTCTATTACTGGACTAATTGGCACTTGGATACTTTAAAATTAACACCACTCGGGGACGTTTGGAGGTCATGCAATTACTTCCGTTTGCAGGTGAGAATAACATGGTTTCTGATTCCATTTTGTATGTTCTATTCTACCTGAAGGTTGACATAGCGGCTTTGTATTCTGACGCCCTGGGGTTGTTTTTACAATGAGTAAAGATGAAAAAAATGGGAATCTTTAGTGTCTTGTGTTTTTCAAACCGTAAGTTAGTAATAGCAAAAAAATAGTTTTAATAAGACTAAAAGGGGCTTTTTAAAAGTTATTTTTCTTTGTGGTATATTATCATCCTAACATAACAGGCCACAACGCCAAACACAAGCGGGGCAGCCCATTTCTCATTAGGCCTACCCTACCATTATGCAGCAGTGAGTCCCCCTCGCGCCTGACCAAAAGTGTTTTGTCAAATAGCCCCCGGCATGCGCCCTGCTCTGCAAACACAGAGAATGTGGACTTTGGGAACTTCCCACTCTGTCCCTCTCCCGGGAAGGCCCAGCGGCTGCCGAGCAGCAGAACGAACCGCCCCGCCCAAGTGCATTCGAGGCCGGGGTTATCACACGCGCCCCCACTTTCACGCGCCCGGGAAGCTGGGACTCGGGGAGGGCGCGCGACCGCGCACGGCCGGCTGGAGCTGCAGGGAGAGCCCGGGCCGCGCGCTCGCCGGCCGAGAGCAGGCCCGCGGGGGGCTGGGGGTGCGCGCGGCCCTCGGCGCCCCGGCTGCCGGCCCGGGCCCGCTCGCGGGAGGCGGGAGGCGGCGCGGGGGGGGGCGGGGGCGGGCCTCCGGGGCCGCCGGGAACCGGGGCGGGGTCCAGGCGACCTAGAAAAAGGAAGCGCGCGCCGCCGCTCTTCCGGAGCCCCGCCGCGCGGCAACATGGGGTCCCTGCCGCGGCGCCTGGAGCTCTTCTACGACGTGCTGTCCCCCTACTCCTGGCTGGGCTTCGAGGTGACGGCGGGGGGCCGCCGGGGCCGGGCGCGCGAGGCGAGGGCAGACGGAAAGGCCGGGCAGGGCGAGGGGCCGGTGCCGTTCCTGGCGCTGCCCCACGGGCTCGGGACGAGCCGCTGGAGCGCCGGGGCTGAAGGTCACTTTGCGTTTCCAAACGGGACGCGGTCGCTGGCTCCAGGCCCAGCCCTTGTGTCCTACAGCAGCGCTGTGCTGGGCACCCCTGCGCCCTGTCCTGTCAGTTTTGGGGGGTGGAGCACAGGGCAGGAGGGACGCTGTCTGCAGAGGCAAGGTCCCGGGGCGGAGCTCTAGCCGCGGAGAGTTTGGCCATTCCAAACCGAACGGCTTTGTGTGTAGCCAGCATGACCCCCTGCGTGGAGCCTCGGGCTGACGGGCTGCCAGAAACAGCCCGCCCTCTGGCTGCCTTCTCGCCTTTTCCATCTCACATGCTGGTTCTGTGCTTCTCTGCTCCTGTAGATCCTGTGCCGCTATAAGAACATCTGGAATGTCAACCTGCAGCTGCGCCCCAGCCTCATTGCAGGGATCATGAGGGACAGTGGTATGAGGCGCAAGTCAGAGGCAGGGAGTTGAGGGAAAGCGGATCTCTAAGGCCTCTGGGAGCTGCCCTGGATGGGGACTCTACACGGGCACCCGCAGCAAGTAATCTGCTGTCTGCCCGATACTCAGGTCAGGGGTCCTCCAGCGGGGACCCTATTGGTCACTCAGCAGGGACTCCGACTTTCCCTTTGCAGGAAACCAGCCCCCAGCCATGCTTCCACGCAAAGGCAAATACTTGCTAAATGATATCACTCGTCTGGCCAAGCAAATGCAAGTTCCCCTCCAGGTGCCAAAGGATTTCTTCACTGTGATTCTTGACAAAGGTGAAGAGAGTGAGATACAGATAGGGCATCAGGTGGAGATTGTAGGGTCGGAGAAGGAGCTCTGGTGGTGACAGAAAGTAGAACAAGCTGTGGGTGAACTTGGCTTAAACCAAGCAGAGGCAGCGGGACACGGCGGGAGGAAGAGCAGGGTAAATGGGCAACGAGAAAGGGTTGGGAGCTTGGGAGGAGCTGGGGGACCCCAGAGGCAGAGCAGAGCTGTCCTCCATGGGGACTCATGCGAGGACCCCTCCTGCGTGCTGCGCCCCTAGGAAGCTTGTCAGCCATGCGCTTCCTCACTGCTGTGAACCTGGAGCAGCCAGAGATGCTGGAGAAAGTGTCCCGAGAACTCTGGATGCGAGTCTGGTCACGGGTGAGTGCAGGGCTCGCTGGAGGGATGCTGGATGACTTGGTGACCGTCCCCTAGTCCCGTCTCCAGAGTCCTGGCCCTGCCACCCCTACAGTCCACAGACCCTCTGTCGTCCTGCCCCCCGGTCACCCGCCCCCTTCCCTGCTGACAGCTCTTTTCTCCCCAGGATGAAGACATCACGGAGCCCCAGAGCATCCTGGCCGTGAGTGTCCTGCTCTTCCCCACTCCACTCAGAAGGCGTCTGGGAACAGTTGTATTTGGGGGCCAAGAGGACATAGTTTTCTTATTAGGGAGAAGAGGTCACAGTGATTTGGGAGGGGAATTACTGTAAGTGTAGAACTTAGAGAATTCAAAAAAGTTCACGGTTGAAAGAAGTGCAGAATTCTCCATGGCAGAAGTTACTTGATGAAAAACTCAGTGTTAACAGTGTTAGCACCCCCAGATTGGGGGGCGGGGGGATATAGGTAAGGTAATTCTTGACCTGGAAGATCCCAACACAAACCTCCCCCATGCATGTATGCAGGAAGCAGGAGATAAAAAGACAAAAAGAGATCATTGACTCAAGCCAGAATTCTCGAGAAGCCTGCATGAGAACAAATGAAAATAGTTCAAAACAGTGAAATGTGTGCCCAGCACAGTTATCAGTACAAAAACACATTTTTCTCAGGATTAAATCAGGAAATTCAAACCAATATTTGCTGTGCGGTTTACAAAAGATTGTGGAGATATGTTCAAGATATAAAATGGCAAGTCACAGATGTCAGCTATACAAAGAATGGCCGGTGTGACCTCCAGTGTTTTCCTGCAAAGTATACACATCCGCTTACCTTGTTACTTAATATTTAATAAGCATTTTCCATGCAATTTTTAAACTTTTAGAAAGAATTCTTAGCTTTTTTTTTTTTTTTTTAAGATTTATTTATTTATTTATTTATACAAGCACTGGGTACACTCAGAAGCAAGGGAGGGTGAGAGAACTCACCAGAGCCAGAGCGGGGAACAGAACAGGCAGAATGACAAAATATGCTGCTGAGGGGAACAGCAGGTGGCAGGAGAGGTCTGCGCCCCAAGTGGGACCCTCACCGGCGGCTGGGGATTGAACCGGCACTGCAGAGGCTGCGGGCAGCTACGCAGCCCAGCGCTCAACCGCTGCGCCACCGGGAAGGCCCAATTCTTAGTTTCTATAGAGTGTTCCATTCAGCAGGGCTATCTTTGCTTACTTAACCCCCCACATGTCAAACATGTCACCTTCTCATTTAGTCAAGGCGAAGATCCAGTCTCAGCAGAATGTGCTGCATGGCGTGGTGTCTCCAGCTCCAGGCCGAGTTCAGGCAGCAGTGGTTGTCAACCCGGGACCTGTATTGGAATCCCCTGGTGCACCTGGGCGCCACCTCCTAAAGTTTCCCCATAAATGTTTAAGGGCTGGCCTATGCATTAGGGGTGTTTTAAAGATGTCAGAAGATTCAAATGAGCAGCCGAAATTGAGAACCTGGGATCCCACACTCTTCCAGAAAGTCCACGCTGAAGCCTTAATCATTCTCTAGAAACCAGGCAGGTGGCTGCAGCCCTTTAACCTGCTCAGAGTCCCCAGGAAATTCTATGGGATTCAGCCCTGGATTTAAAAAAGTATGAGCTATTTGGGCCTCCTTGGTGACACAAGGGTTAAGACACAACCTGTAAAGCTCTCCGCAGCCACTGCAGCACAAGTTTGATTCCTGGCCAGGGAGCTGCCCACATGGCACAGCAGACCTCCTGTCTCACCCGCTGCTCCCCTCAGCAGTGTATTTCAGTCAGTCTGCCTGTTCTGTTCCCCGCCCTGTCTCTGGTGAATCCTCTCACCCCCCACACCTCTGACCTGTACCAAGCTCTTGTATAAATAAATAAATAAATAAAATGTATGAGCTATTCAGGAATTCTAAGAAGCAGGAAGGCAGCAGCCAGTGACTTGTCAGGGAACACAAATTCTAGCACCGACTCTGCTCCTAAGTAGCCCTCTAACACCTGGCTGTTAATGAAAAGGTGGGGCAGCCACCTCTAAGATGCCCTCTGGCGTTTAACTTCAGTAATTATGACTGTACCACTTGCTCTTTCCACCAATGTCAAGATTTTGAAAGAAAACATTGACCCTCAGGGCAAGGAGAGACCTCTGCTGGTGGGTGGGTAAAGGCCGTTGCCAGTAAAAATTTGGAGGAATAAAATAAAGACCAGAGTAGCTCCTGAGCCCCGCCCGCTGCCCCCAAGCGCACACATGAACACATAATGCATACAGTTGTCCTTTCCACATCCCACACGCCCTCAGGCAGCACAGAAGGCTGGCATGTCTATGGAACAAGCCCGAGGACTTCTGGAAAAGATCTCAACTCCACAGGTGAAAAACCAGCTCAAGGAGACCACCGACGCAGCCTGCAAATACGGGGTGAGCCCAGCTCCAGTGGTGAAGACAGCATGAATCTCTGCCAGGTCCCCAGGCGCCTGTCCAAAAGCTGTCCCCAACATGAGTCCTGGCTCTCCAGGACAACCCATATCCTCTCCCTCCTTCCCTGCACCCCCCGGAAAGGAAGGGAGGGAGAGAAAGATGGTGAGAGAAAAGACAGCATCTCAGAACACTCTGGCTGCGTTGCTTCTGTGACCTCAGACCAGAATTGCTGCACTGCAGCCTCCAACCCCAACCTGAGTGATCACACCCCTCTCCATCCCCTCCCACCACCCCCCCCCCACCACACCCGACTGCTTCCTCCAGGCCTTTGGGCTGCCCATCACTGTGGTCGAGCTGGATGGCCAAACCCACATGCTGTTTGGCTCTGACAGGATGGAGCTACTGGCACACATGCTGGGTAAGCTGCAGGTTCATCTTGAAGACACTTCACCCCAGCCCAACCCCATAGTGTCAGTTGACCATATGGACAGATTCAGATCCAAGAATGTTCTAGGCATTCTAACAACTAAGCCTAGTATGGGCACAGTGGTGCTGGAGGTTGAAGGGGATGGGGCCACCTTCACCCCACATGACAGAAGTAGCCTTCTAACCGTGAAACCAAGCAGAGCGCCCCCTGGAAAGCCTCTCAGGCTTGTGGCCAGCCTCTGATGAGTGATTTTCTCCACACAGGAGAGAAGTGGCTGGGCCCTGTGCCTCCAGCCCCGAGTGCCAGACTTTGATACCCAGAGGAAGAAACTACTGGAATAAGCAAGCAGACCATCAGCTTCCCCCTCCTCCATGGTGGGACACTGGAACCCCAGTTTCCCTATCTGACAGGTTCGCCTTTATTCCTGGGGATGCCAGGAGGAGGCTGTGGGCACATCATGGACAGTGACTGAGGCTGCTCTACCTTCTGGGCCTCACACATGCCTTCAGAGCCTCCAATTCTGCTTCCCCACAATAAATGTTTATGCTCTCGGGCATGATCCCTCGGGTCTGGGTCTTCCCTGATGTTTGTGTTCTTGTTCCTGAGTCACATCCTGTCCACTCTGAGTACTTGAGAAGACCCACTCTCCCTGTCCTCCAGCCCCTATCCACCTCAGCAGCTCTCATGGAAGGAGCGGAGAGCAGTTCCTTTTTCTCTTCTACAGAAACTCTCTGTCAGGGACAGAAAACTGAGCTGGATGGAATTTGCCACTGACAAGTTTGGCCCTTACCGTCTTCTGACCAGCCCTGTTCCTGGTACAGGCAGGGACTAAAGGTCGCTGGAGTGAAGGCTGGAGGGCAGCAGAGCCTGACGGAGTTTGCCCCCAGATGGTTCAGCGGCACTGACTCTCTGTGCCAGGGCACGCGTCCAGGGAGAGCAGTCCACTGGCCAGATCTGGGACAGCAGCTCCTCCCCTCTCGCACAGTGCAAAGCTGGACGAAACCCAGAGGCCTTGCTCCCAGGCCTGTATAAGCCCCGTCCCCTCCCACACAGACCTGTGGCTTTCCCAATCCCCCACTTATTAATCCAAGCCCCTGCTCTATCAATAGAGTGCACCAGAATACTGTGTTGAAAGGGTTCCTGGACCCAATTTCAGGTGAGTGTGTGTGGAGGTTTTCCCACACCCACAAGCAGCTCTTGGGCACCATGAGGGTGTCTAAGACACAATCAGCTCTGACACAATCTACATCAGAGTCCACAGGTCAAGGACTCCGTCTCCCAGAACCACCTCCACTTGGGAAGCCACTCACCAACCCAGGCTGTTACCTGTGCTTCTGACCAGCTGGCTCCAGACTGGGTGTCTCGGACGCCTCATTTTAGGCTTCAGGTGTCAGTGGCAAGCCCAAACCAGAGGTTCCCGTGACCCCCCTCCTCAGGTTTATTAATTCACTAGAGCAGCTCACAAAACTCAGGAAACTCATTTACTCACTAGGTGACTGATTTATTACAAAAAGAACTCAGAACAGCCAGGTGGAAGAAATGCATGGGGCAAGGGAGGGGGAAAGCACATGGAACTTCCATGCCCTCTTTAGGGGGTGACCATTCTCCCCAAATCTCCACGTTTGCCAACCCAGAAATTCTCTGAACCCCAACCTCTTCTTGGATTTTTACAGAGGTTTCATTACTTAAGCATGACTGATGAACTCATTGGCATCAGCAACTCAGTCTCTAGCCCTCTCCCCTTCCACTCTAACCACATGGCTGAGTCTCCAGGCAGCCCACCCCCAACCAGAGACCCTCCAAATACCAGGTAGTTACATATGAAAGACACCTGGATCACTCTTAACGCTTAGGAAATTCCAAGGCGTTGGGGAGCTGTGAGCAAGGCACTGAGTGAAGGCCAAATATATACAAAAAATACATTTTAGTCACCGCATGATCAAATACATATTTTTCTTATAAACCACAATATCGCTCTTGGACTTCTTTGAGAATACTCTATTCAGAAGCTGAAACCACACTTGGACCCTTGTTCGGAATCAGGAATAGCACCTATGACAGCACAAGGAGCTTTAGGACTAAATGCCATCTTCCTTTTGCCCCTTCCTTCTGGCTTCTTCAACGCAGTCCATTTGCCCCTTTTTATACCCCATCACTTTGTCTTCCGCCTCTCTCCCCTTTTCATTATTCTGGCAAACCCCAGGATTTCAAACCCCGCACCTGTCCGCGATCTCGTCTATCTTGACTACCTGTGAAGAAAGCCAAAAGTACATCTCCAAAGAACCACTCCTTCCTCAAAGAAGATTTCATGACAAGTACAGCAAATATAAAATCAAAATATGGAGGCAATGTCCAGTCTCAAGAAACATGAGGGCAAATTAAAACAAAATGTGATGTTTCATACACTGAAGTTATATATATTCAAGCTATATATCCAAGTTCCCATGTTTGCTGAAAGCCTAGTGAGTGGACATACAGTTTTATGGATAGATGCTTATCCCAGCAGTATTTGTGACAGCAAAAAAAGAAAAAAATTAACAGTAGAAGGATGCTTGAATACATTATGCCGTATCTAAGATGTAATATTTCATTGTCATCAAAAATTGCATTTGTGAAACATTTTAAAGAACATTGAAAATTCTTAGCAAATAATATTGATTGGGAGAAATGAAATGATAGTGTGATATCTTGATGTATAAAAATATATTACATCACAGAGGACACTAATATATTAATCCTGGAACAAAAGACATCAAAATGTATCCACTTCATTTTTTGTGTATTTTCTAAATGATCATTTATTCTGATAAACAAATACACACACATATATGTAATAAGAATTTGTATGGGCCTCCCCGGTGGCGCAGCGGTTGAGCACTGGGTTATGAAGCTGCCCACAGCCTCTACAGCGCCGGTTCGATCCCCAGCTGCTCCCCGGCCACCGGAGGAGGGTCCCACTTGGCGCGCAGACCTCTCCTGCCGCCCACTGCTCCCCTCAGCAGTGTACTTCGGTCCTTCTGCCTGCTCTGCTCCCCGCTCTGGCTCTGGTGAATTCTCTCACCCTCCCGCGCTTCTGACTGTACCCAGTGCTTGTATGTATGTATGTATCAATCAATCAATAAATAAATCTTTAAAAAAAAAAAAAGAATTTGTAGATTCACATTTGGATATAATTGTGCTTCTTTTCCATTGTTTTCTAAATGTATCAGTTATTGAACTCAATCCTAAATCTCACCCTGGCTAATGTGGGATAATCTCTTACGATACAGGTGTATTTCTCCGATTTTCCCAGTCTTCCTTCAAAGACTCTAATATTCTATATTCCTAATCCAATAGAGTTTAAACTTCTCCAGAGGGACAAGAAAATTTCTAGATTAATCCTTACACACATAATCTAGATTACACACAAGCTAGTGTATAAGTATCCTTATACACATAGAGAAGGAAATGTATCACAAGGGATTGGCTCACATGATTATGGAGGCTGAGGCGTGCCATGTTCTGCCCCCTGCAAGCTGGAGTCCCTGGAGAGCCAGTGCTGTAGATCCAGTCCAAGTGCAAAGTCCTGAGGATCAGGAGTTCCTGTTTGAGGGTGGAGAATGTGGATGTCTCAGTTCAAGCAGAAAAAGCAAATTCACCCTTTCTCTACCCTTTTGTTCTATTCAGGCCCTCAGCTGACTGGATCATGCCCAGCCACACCAAGGGCCATTTCAAGAGCATTGTACAAACGGAATTAGATTTGCTGGTTTTCACAGCCCAATTCCCTGAGATCTACCCAAGATGCTTTTTATTTCTGAGTAGCATTCCACGTTATGGATGTGCCATGGTTTATCTGATCCTGTTTGAGGACATTTAAGTTGTTTCCAGTTTGGGGTTATTACAAGTAAATGCAGTAAGTGCCATGTACATTGACGTACAGGTTTTTGTTAGCATATGTTTTTGATACTCTGGGATAAATACCCAGGAATACAATTGTTGTGTCATATAAATGCATATTTAGTTTTTAAGAAACTACTTTATTCTTTTTTAAAAAAGATTTCATTTATTTATGCACATAAGAGCTGGGGTCTAGACCATAGGTGTGGGAAGGAGGGGGTGAGTGGATTCACCAGAGATAGAGAGGGGAGCAGAACAGGCAGATTGACTGAAACACACTGCTGAGGGGAGCAGCGGGCAAGACAGGAGAGGTTTGTGGGTTTGTGTGCCATGTGGGTTTGCTCCCTGGCCAGGGATCGAACTCGTGCTGCAATGGCTGTTGATAGTTTCATAGTGCTGAGACTTAACACGTTGTGCCACCAGGAAACTACTTTATTCTTTTCCAGAGTGATCATGCCATTTGATCTTCCTTCCAGCAATGCCTGAGTGATCCAGTTTCTCCACGTATTCACAAGCATTTGGTATTATCACTATTTTTTAGTTCAGCCTTTCTGATAAGTGTATAGTGTTATCTCACTGTGATTTTAACTTGCATCTCCCTACGGGCTAATGATGTTGAACATCTCTTTGTGTGCTTATTTGCCACCCACATATCCACTTCAATGAATTATCTGTTGATTTCTTTTGTCAGTTTTCTAACTAATGAGTGAGATTCCCATGGGGTCTACTATGTACACCTAAGAGTGCCCCACACAGCAAGTGAAGAATAACTATCCACTGAGTCAGGGAGTGAGGAATTAGGCGCACCTGCTGTGGGAATGGGAGTGGGAATGTCTACCACTCTCTGTAAGAACACTGTAGCCCCATCGATCAAAAACTTCACCCAAAGGACTTTCTGAAGTATCCATGTGGATAAAACACACACACAAATATATTAAGTGCAAAATCCTGTAAAGCATCTAAATGGTCATCAGTGGAAAAGAAAAATAAAATAGTGGTTGTTCCATAAAATGAAACCATTTTTTAAAAAGAATATAAAAGGATGGAAAGAAATCTCACAAACAGGGCCTCCCTGGTGGTGCAAGGGATTAAGTCTCAGAACAATGAAGCTATCAACAGCCACTGTGGCATGAGTTCGATCCCTGTCCAGGGAGCTAACCCACAGCAGACCTTCCGTCTCACCCACTGCTCCCCTCAGCAGTGTATTTCAGTCAATCTGCCTTTTCTGCTCACTCTGGTGAATCCTCTCACCCTCCCCCCTCCATCTCTGGAACCCAGTTCTTGGATGCATAAATAGTTCTTGGATGCATAAATAAAATAAATCTTAAAAAAAGAAAAGAACAAAGAAATCACACCAACAATTGCCTATGGAGCTAACTGGGATGGGGCCTGAGGGAACTTTCTGGGTGATAATAATGTTCTATATCTTGACTGGCACTTTACTCACACAAATACCTGTCTTCATCAAAACTCATTTTATTGTGTGCAAAGTTTACTTCAAAAGAAAAAAAGTTAACTGTAAACAAATAATTAATGAGTCATTTTCATGCATACTTAAGTAGTTAAGTGTGCAAATGGGGAGTTACTGTTTTATTGGCATGAAAGGAAGGAGTCCTCTACAGAAAAAATAAGAAAATAAAAGATACTGATGGATTAGTAAAGGGATGGATTGATCAACGACACATAATAAAGCCAAGTACAGTGAAATACTGGTTCTGAATTATGCAATGTGTACATGTGTTGGCTGTAAAATTTTTTTCTGCATGTTTCCAAGAATTCATGACAAGATGGTGCTTCCACGCTCACCTGTATGTATAAGAAACATTCCACGTGTGGTTAAGTAGAAAAAGCAAAATATAAAACAACGTATGTCAGATCCCACATGTATGAAGAAAAGGAACTTGATTGTCCTACATTTGCTTATTCATGATCTCTCTGGAGGATACCCAGAAAAAGTTGGGGAACTGGTTGTTTCTAAGAAAGAGGATTGAGAGACTGAAGTGTTGAAGTCTAAAGCGACATACTTTTTACTATAATTCTATTGGCTATTGAATTTTATACCATGAATATAAATTATACTTTTCATTAACTCTAACAATTACTTTGAGTCATATATATCCCTTATTTTTTCTTCTAAAAAATTGTTAATATCCACATGATACTTTCTCAGATACCTTCCTTAATCATTATATTTTTGTATTGCTGAAAATCCAGATAATCTCCTATCTCATTAAATCTCTTCAACAAAAACTCCTGGAGACAGAGATGTTGCATTTCCTGGGTAGTATTCCAGGAAATATTTCCTGGGTAGTATTCACTTAGAGGCTATCTGTCTATGCAGGGCATGTATGATGTAAGTCACAAGCACATGCCCCATCATGAAATCAAGTCCCCACACCAGGACTGTGCTCACCCCATCTGACCTCTGTTTTGGCTTTGGCTGAAGCTCCCGGGTCACAACCAAGCTGGAGGAGCAGAGTGGGGAAGTGGTGACAAGTAAATTTAGTTTTAAATTCTGAAGTTCAGAAAGGTTAAATAATTACCCAGGGTCACACAGTGAGTAAGTGAACGAACTGATATTTGAAACCTGGTCTGGCCACCTCTAAAAAATACGTGTGTGACCACACTACCTCCCCATTTTCCCATATTTAGGGACACATTCATGTGTGACCTGTTCCCATCCTCTGTAGACATTTCTAACAACACAATGCTGGTTTTGTCACAAGTCAACAATCACACTCCATTTCTCAAATTCCAGAGTGGCTTTTTGTGGCTTAGTGCTGAATTATTTGAGCTAGAGGGTTGGCCTGAACTCCATCACTCACTCTGTTCATTCCTAGTGAGCTTCTGTACAACATGAAAAGTAGTTGAGGAGGGTGACCTCACACACTTATCACTACCTACTGAAGGGAGATCATGCTCTGCAAGCATTTCCATCTCAGAAACACCAATGTTGCTGACCTAGTTCATGCAAAATCATTTCTTTCACCTTCCCTACTCATTTGGGAAAACTATTAACACCCAGGAAAACACTGTCAACTGAGTTCAAAGGTCAACATTCTGAGGTTGAGTCTAATAAGCAAATCACAGGCTTTCTCTGGCTGCTTTCTTCCTCTGTTAGAAAATAATCACAGGACTTAACCCATATGATTGATACCAAGATCAAATGAGATTGTGGATGTGAACCAAACTGTTCACACACCCACACACACACACACACACACACACACACAAATCACCACCAACACCATCCTTGAGGAGTCACCTGCACAGTGGGCTGGTAGTTATGCAGTGAAACATGGTACTGAGGCTGAGTCTAAAGGGTTAAATTGCTTTCAGACCCGAAGAGCATATAAGAAAAGGCACCCATCTCCACTTTTCCTGAGGCCTGTTTTCAGTGGCAAGCAAGTGTGGAGATTAACAGCAACCCCAAGCTGAGCTCTAGAGCAGCTGGGAGCTCAGAACCCAGAAGAGGGGTGCCCAAACAACGACTCCAAACGCCAGTGATCTGAGGAGAGTTTCTGCTTTCTTCCTGCATGAGGTGCCCCATGACTGGCCAAAGAGCCTCATGGGTTCACATGTCTCTGCCCCTGACCTGCTTCCAGCCAATAAAATTGAACTCCCTTGTTCTCAAGCCCGCTGCCCAAGCCTACACAACTTCTCTTCTTTTCTTAATGTGAGCAATGGCGTCCTGGATAGGAGTCTGGCCGCCTCTATAAGGCACTAGTCTCTGGATAAACCTTCTTTCTCCCAACTCGAGCACCATGTCTCACGTCTGACTCATGAGTGATGGGCAGCCGGATTTGAGTTCAACATCATCGCCTCTGAGACTCAGTCCCAACTAGCTCGTAAAAGATAAGCATCCTGATACAGAGCGGATGATCTTAATTTCCCAATCTTGCCAACCTTGTTTTGTCTCTGACATCTGCTGCTGCTGCCTTTGCTAGAGATCAACCTTTTTCTGAGACTTCGAGGTATGGGTCAAACGGCATGTAACCAGTCCCCCAGGGAAGACCACAGTGGTGATGATCTCAGAATGTCATAGTTGTCTTCATAAATTATCATTATTAGGGCAGCCCAAAAGAGTGTTTACCCTGGGATGACATAGTAGTTAAGAGCCAGGGTTCGGAACTGGGACTGTGGGTGCAGATCCTGACCCCGCCCTTGACTAGCTCCACATTTTCAAGTTTCTGACCTCATCTATGAAATGGACAGAATAACAGTAACTACCTCTTATTACATCATATTTTAAGCTACTTAATTTGTGTGAACATTAAGCACAATGAGCAGGACACATAAAACATTCCACACATGTCAATTACAAATATAAAGCCGATCCAGATTCAGAAACACAAAACTGGGGAAACGGAAAGCAGGCAGAGATCCAGTAACCTTACAGGGTGTCTGTCAATCACTTCCCCAACATCCTCCCCAAAGGAGGTGCAACAGGGGAAACCTCTAGCAAGGTGGCCTGGCAGAGGCAAGTAGAAAGTACCTTCACGTGACGAGTGAATTAACTGGAGCATTCCTCCTTTGCTAAGGATACTAACTAAGCCTTTGAAGACAAAAAGAAAAAGAAAACCTTAGGGAAGCGGTTTGGCCAAATATATTCTGGGCAAAAACAAACTTTTCCGTTGCTTGTCTCAATCATGACATCTCTTGGAACTCAAGTGGAGGAAATAAGCAAGAAAGAAGGAAAGAATATGCATAAGGTCTTCATTGTACTGTTAGGGGGAAAAGGCTGTCCTAAAGCTAATTCCATACAGGCTTTGTGGACGCCACCCCCACCCCAGGCCAAAGCCAAAGACACGGGGAACTCCAAATCCCATCACCACCAAAGGAAAGGTGGCTGGGACCTGAGGGTGGGGTTCAGCAGCCAGGTTGGTATAAAGCCAGACATGTGGGCTTTGGAGGGGTCCCCCATTTTGACTCTCTGCCAGCTCGCAGCGTCCGGCCAGCTCGGAGAGTGCGTTTTGGGTTTCCAGGTCTGCGGATCGGGTAGGAAGCATGAAAGACTTTATTTCCCTATTTTCTCCCTGAGTTGTACATTTTCCTTATTTCCTTTTCCCTTGTAAATAAACCTTTCATTAACATTTTCTGTGTGCCTGCAGTGGAGTATTCATAAGTCCCTTGTAAGCGCGCGGGTGAGGACCCACAGCCAGGCAACCCGTTCAATATCGGGGCTGTCCTATAACAGTACCATTATTTTTCAAAAGTTTTATAAGGTTCTAAATCTCCCTTCTATTTACAATCCAATGTTTTTTAAAGGACATTCACAGAGTTGTGCAAACACCTTTACACAACTTTAAAACATTTTCATCACCTCAAAAAGAAATCATTAGCAGTAACTCCCTAATACGCTCTCCTCTAGCAACCGCTTGATGACCAGAAAATGCATTGAATAATATAAACTCCACATTATTGAGTAATATAACATAAAGGTATGTTAATCAAATTATGGTATAGCCATTCAATAAAATACTACGTGGCTGTTAAGAAATTATGACAATGAAAGTTGTGGCAAGCAGTAAAGAACACATGACATAACTTCACAATTTCTTAAGTGATACAAAATGGTGACTATGTTCTGATCTCAACCAGAGTGTATTCTGGGTTTGTGTGGACAAACTGGAAAATGTGTAGGTTAAGATGTGACTGTGATGATTTTCCTTCAGCTTTTAAATCTTTGTAACATTTTATATTGTTTAACAAATGGAAATTTTAGCAAATCTACTTAAAGTGATTAAAATACGGAATATATTAAAGAGCGCAGCCAGCGGTCCAGCCTCTCTGTCTAGACCCAGTTCTGATCTCTACAAGCTGGTGTCTTCCTCTGACTTCCAAGTGTCTTGAGCTACCGGTCCCCCCCGACCCCCCACCCCGACTGCTGCCCCTTGACACAGTGCGCAGTCTCTCACCTGACATCTCCCTCCTGCACTGGCTCCAGACAAAGCCCTCTTATTCAGCGTAACCGCCCACCATCTTGGCCAATTTCCTTCCATGCATAAGTCAAATGTGCTTAGGACTCCTTCAGATCCCAGCTGGACTTTCCCCAGAGGAGCTGAATAGTAAGGAAAGGGTGGAAACAAAGTAACAGCCAGTTCTGCTCCCTCCACCATCCCCATGTCCCAGAGAATCATCAGGCCATTCCTCCACATCACACACAGACCCCTCCAGACACACTTGCCTCCTCCCTCCCTCTCTCTCACACACACACCCCATATAGATCCTCTGCCCAAGCAGCCTTAGCTCTGCCCCATGACTGTGCCAGGGATCTGAACGGTGCCCCACTCTCTGCTACTCCCTGGGCTTGCTCACTGGTATCACCAAAGGAACAGAGCTGAGCCTTGCCTGCCCAACTCTGTCTCCCGGACAAAGGACAACTCTCATCACTCAGCACTCCCAGCACCTGCCTCACCTTCTGACCCACCCACTGAGGCTGGCCTAGCACTGCCAGTGTGGGGGGAGACCAGCAAAGGTCTCCTGATAAAAGAGATCAGCAAAGGTCTCCTGATAAAAGCATTCCATTGGGTATAGTGAGCACCCATGGGGTCAGGGACCTTGCGAGAGATGACTGAAACCCATCACCTGCCTTGAGCTCACAATGGAAGGAAGGTAGGCAAATGGAAAATTATATTAAGCCAGTTGATGGAAATGGGGAGTTGGCAGTGGAAGCCTGGCCACCATGCCACACCTGGAGGGGCACACGCAGGGTGCAAGGCACTGTGTGCTACAGACAGGCCCTGGTCTCTGATCCCAGGCCCAAAACATGTCCCCCAAGGCTATGGCAAACAGCTGGAAACACTGCACACACAGTGAAGGAGGGAGAAGGAAAGGGGATTTCACGCTGATCCCAAGTACGAAGACGAGTGTCCCCTCCCCCCCGCCGAGCTCTGTGATTAAGGCACTCAGGCTAGGAGGTGGGTGGAGTGAGTAAAACCCAGAAAAATCAAGAATTCAAGGTGGGGCAGTAGGCAGGAGGTCAGCCTTGAGGAAAGGGAGGAGGAAGCCTGGGCTGGGACAAGGGACCGGGCAGAAGGGAGGGAGGGGCCTGCGGGCTCCAGCTCCTCCCTCCTCCGGTTCCCCAACAGCCCTTAGGCGGAGCCAGGTTCGGACAGGTGAGGGAGGAACTCCTAAGACCGGAGCCCCGGGAGAGTGCTGGGATTGGGGTTGGGTGTAAGGAGAGGTTTGGGCCTTCGCAGTCTCCCACTCCTTGCTGCAGCGCTCAGGGAACACCCAACAGCTGGTTTGGGGGTGTGGGCTGCGAGTCACTGTGTTGAAGAGGAAAGAAAAGGCTTCTCTTCACCAGCCTCCCAGCCACTGTGATAACCCCAGCAGGAAACTTGAAATGTAAGTTTACTGGGTTAGAGCCAGTAGAGGGGGTGGGGGAAACCCTCATAGGTATGGGGTGCAGGTATGGGGTGTCTGGGCAGCTGTGTCCAGGCCTCTGTTGTGTCCCTGCACGCTTGCTCCCTCCAATAGGGGCATGGGCTGACTGCAGAAAATGGTAAGATGACGTCAGGGGGTGTTCTCTCCCCAACTGGGTCAGACTGGGGCCCTAGGGCCGGGGGAAGTGGGGGGGGGAGGGGTAGAGGTCCAGTTCCAGCAGTAATGGAGATAGGGCAGGGCCCGCCCCATCACCTGGATTCCAGAGAGGCCATGAGCATAGAGGCCCTAGTCACGGCCCTCCCAGGACTGGCTCCTGGGTGGTGGGGAAAGATAAAGCAGGAGAGGCTGCCTCAGGAAGGAAGAAGGAAGGGCAGCAGGCGTGCTGTGTGTCAGAACTCCTGGGCTGACTTCCTGCTCACCCTGGGTCAGCGGTGATCCAGGACAGAATGACAGACCTGGAGGGGACCCCCCCCCCCGATCATTTTTTGGACCATTTATTTGATTTGCAACTGAGAAACCTGAAACCCAACCAAGGGGTCTGACACTCCACCGCGCGCGACGCCCACCGCTGGCTCAGACACAGCCACTGTGTGTCTCTTTGCAGGTGCCTGGGGCGGGGCCATGGTGCCCAGCCAGTGGTGGGGGAGACTGCAGAAGCCGCTTCTCTACCTGTGCTGCACCTCCTTCCTCCTGGGGCTGGCTTTGCTGGGCATACGGCCGGACCTCGCCCCTGTTGCTTATTTCTTTCTCACCTTGGGTGGCTTCTTCATGTTTGCCTGCCTCCTGGTCTGTTTTCTGGAGTGGGGCTTCCGATCCAGGCAGACTGAGAGCCCGGGGGCCTCAGATGGTGCACGGTGAGTTAAGGGGCGGGCAGCATTCTGGAACCCCTTCTCCCTGTATTCCTCCCTGTGGACACTGCAACAGCGTCCACATTCCTGTGTCCCTGGTGTCCCTGAGAGGTGGGATCGCGGGCTCCGTAGCTGGGTCATTTTGCCAGGTGAAGACAGGAAGGGGGCAAAAGGCTCTTTCAGGCACCCACCAATGACTTCATTTCTTCTCCCTCAGGGACAATGAAGTCTTTGAGGTGCCAACCTATGAAGAGGCCGTGGTGCTGGAATCACAGTGCCACCCCCAAGAATCGGATCAACCACCCCCCTACTGTAGTGTTGTCATCCCCCCAGGACTAGAGGAGGCACAGCCTAGCCACCCAGAGGGGCCGAGGAGAGCCAGGCTGAAAAGGCGAGTGGTCTCAGAGGGGTCCATGGCCCTGGGCGGGAGCCCTGGAAGAACCCCAATTAGCCTTCGGCTGCGGGGATTGCGAGTCATGTCCACTGCTTCTGATATGCACAGCTTGGGTGTGCTCCCCAAGTTGGAGCCTCTGACTCCACCCCCCGCCTATGATGTCAGCTTTGGTCAGCCTGATGATGACAATGTTTTCTATGAAAACAACTGGACGCCCCCATAAGCGACTTTCCCAGGACACGTCATCTCTGCACCAGACCCACCATCCATTTGGCCAACATTCCCCAGTGCCTGCTGCCTGTCTGGAAGCTCCACCTGGACATTCCCCCGTGGGGACTGGAACCCAGAGGGGCACCAGGTGATGGCCAGCCCTTCCCTGTTGAGTCGGGGTGGCCCACTCCGGGTCTTCAGGGAGCTTTCAGTGACCTACCCAGAGCAGACAGTTCCAGACTCAGATGGAAAAGGTGCAGTGAGAAGGTCCAGGGAACCTGGAGAAGAAAAGCAGCAGCTGAGGGACAGCTGAGTCGCTGCTGCTGCGGGGACTGTCTCCAGCCCGTCCCCTGGTGTCCCGGCCTGCGAGGACCGTTACCCCCATTTGAAAAGCAAACGTCCCCGGGTTCAGGAAGACGCAACGCTTTGCACAGGGACCCGCTGCTAGTAAAGGAGCATAAAATGACTCGAGGGTCCCAGTGCCAGAGCCCCGTGTGCTCCCAGCACGAGGGGAGGGCAGCCGAGCCCGCACGCGTCTGGGGTGACCGCTGCGCGGGGTGGGGATCCCACGCGGGCAGAGTGGGGGGCCCGTGCAGCGGGGGGGGGCGGCTGCAGACAGGGCGGACTGAGAGTGGCCTGGAGAGCGCCCGGCCCCCCCGGAGGGGGACCCCCCAAAGCCACCGAAGCTGTGAGCCCCGCCGCGCGGGCAGCTGGGTCCGTCCTCCTGGGAGGGGGCGGCCAGAGGGGCGGGGGGGCCCCACGCGAGCTGTCCGGCGAGGGGCCGTCTCTGGGTCCCTCTGGGATCGCGTATGGGGGCGCGCCGTCTCCACGCCTTCAGCCTCACCCCGCGGCCCAGCGCCCCCCCCGCCTCGGGCCCCGAGGGGACCCCAGCTTCTCCGGGGCGACCGGCCGCGCCCGTGAAGGTTTCAGTCACGCGGAGCTGCGCGGCCGTCGCCGACCGGCCCCCTCAGGGAGCGCCCCTCACCCGCGGCGCGAGCGCCCGCCTGGCGCCCCCTGGCGCCCGCCTTCCGCCCTTACCGGGCCCGGCCTCGGCCTGAATAAAGCGCGGAGTCCGGCCACGCCCGCGTCCGCGACGTTCCTGCGATAGGCTGAGGGGAGGGGAGGGCGGCGCGGGGGCGGGGGCCGTGATTTCCGCGGGAAGCGCCGACCAATCACATCCCTGGGTGGGCGGGGCGGCCCTGCGCTCCGCCCCGCCCCTTCCCGTTCCGTCCGGCGCGCGCTCTCATCCCATTGGACGGCGCTTCGGCCTCGAGGGCTCTGCGCCTGCGCCGGCCCGGCGTCGCGTCCGGGTGGCGGCCGCGGCGGGGGCGCGCAGGCGCGTCGCGCGCGGCGGGCGGGGGAGGGATGCGGGGTCCGCCCGGTCTTGGGGTTTCTTGGGATTGTGGGCGGTGCGCGCTCAGCCCGGGAAAGCGGGAAATGGCGGCGCCGAGCGCCCGCTCCCGGCCCGCCCTCCGGCCCAAGGGGCTAATGGCGGCTGACAGGGGGCGCAGGTGAGTGCGAGAGGGTCGGGGGGGGCAGCGCGCCCTGGGCCCCCCGGAGCCCCGCGGGCTGGCCGGGCCGCGCGCCCCGCCGGGGGGGGCCTCAGCCCCTTGGGGGCTCGCGGGCTGCGGCGTCACCGCGGCCGCGCCCCGCGTGATCGGGGGTCGCCCGGCCTCCCCTCGCCCAGCCCGGGGGGCTCGGCAGCGGGGTTCCCGGGCCGGACCTCTTCCGCCGAGTCCCGGCTTCCCTTCGAGGGCACCCCCTGCCCCCCGGGAGGGACGGGGCTCCGGCCCCCGGAGAATCCAGGAGACCTGCAGACTCGGGGCTTTGCGCCATGCGCGTTGCGCGAAGAGCGAAGCCAGCGCGCCCCGCACCCCGGGGGCTTCCAGGGCTCCCACCGCAGGCCCCGGGCCTGAATACCTCGAGAAGGCGAGGAGGCCCCCGGGGCGCCCAGTGAGCCGGCCTCGTCCCCCGGCCCCCCATGTCCTGGCAGGCATCGCCCCAGGTAACAGAACAGGTTCATGATCCTGGCCAGACCCGCAGGTTAGTGCAGCCCCCGCGGGGCACAGACTCGCGACCCAACCCCCCGGTGCCCTTCCTGCCACCCCCTGCGCCCCCCAGGGGGCCCCGAAGCTCTGGTTGACTGCGGCCACCGTGGGAGCCCACCTGTGCGAGTCTGGGTGATGGGGAATACGGGAGGGGGCAGGTGTGTGGAGAATGGATAATGCTTCAGATGAAACCCAAGTTCTTGGCTGAAAATTCAAACCCGGAGCTTGAAAGGGTGAAGAACCGGGTGTCCAGTGAATTCTGAGTGTGGATGGGCTTGAATGGGGAGAGGCCCTTTGGGGGCACACCCCGCGATCTGAATGGAATATTTAAGGGCAGACCAAAGGCTTATTCTTGGGAAACCAAGGGAGGAGAAAACTTTGAAGAGGAAATGCTACCGGTGCTCTTTCCTCCCCTGCTGTGCGCCTCCCATTTGCCGGCTGGTTTTGTCTTTTTTTGTTTCTGGCCCCTTGTTTGGTTGCCCTGTATTCCTATCCCCACCCCCCACACAACCTCCCTCCTGGGTGACTGGGTGGTGGAAATTTTATGGAGCTTACACCTGAGAGGAGAAATCAAACATTGTGCAAAAATGAACAATGACGTAAAAATATATGTATAGGTATATATGAGTATATTTTTAAAAAAGAAAATGCTGTTGGTAAAGTAAGGTAGAAACCTGGGTGACCCTGCATGTATCCTAAAGAAATGTTCTTCTTTGTGGGTGTCCCCCCAGCCCCCAGCTGGTGTTTTAAATTAATGATAGGAAAATTATGAGCTGCAGAATGAGATGGCACAAGCCACCCACCCAAGAGGTGAGAGAGGAGTCGCATCTGACAGCACCCTCAGCCTCCAGCTCCCATTTTGGGGAACTGACCTCTCCCCTCCCAGCTCCCCACTTTTACTTGAGGACAGAGTTTCTTTCAGTACACTCACAAAGGAAGTAACCCACATGCACACACACCCCCCAGGTGGGCTCTTACAACTTAGTGTTATAAGATTCGAGAAGCTGTTAATTTAAAGGGTGCTTTGCTTCTGAATGCCCTACCTCTGGGCATGAGCGGGACTGTCATAGTATAAAATGCCTGCACAGCAGTTCAGGAGATTTTTTTCTCATTACAAGCTTCCAGCTGTGTATGATGTTATTTTTGTGATTAGCCTTGTAGCACCTATTTTTACCAGAGTTCATGTGTGTCATCCGTGTTACTGCTTTGGTGTGTTCTCAGTTGATTCTTATGCAGGGTTTTTGATTTCTCTAGATATTTCTGTGGCTGCATTTATTGGTCTGGGATAAGAGGACTATTATAATAAAACTGAAGAAAGAAGTTAAAATGAAGTTTTGAACCTCACTGTCCCAAACCCCAAATTTAACCAAAGTTGGCTGCTTTCCACTCTGGGACTGTCTCCCTGACTGCTTCTCTGCTTTGGGATCCCACGTGCTTCTTCATGGATCTCTCTGAGCGCTTCCAATACTCTGCCTTGCCTTCTTCTATAAATCTCTCGCCTAGAGTCAAGCCCAGTGCGTCGTATAAATACATGATATTTCACCGATTCTAAGATGAGAATTTCCATCTTCCCCACTTAAGCATCTTTGAAATCAGGATGCTTTTCATCTAGATTTTTTTTTTTTTAAGATTTCCCCATTTATTCAAGCACTGGGCACAGTCAGAAGCGTGGGAGGGTGAGAGAATTCACCAGAGCCAGAGCGGAGAGCAGAGCAGGCAGACTGACAAAATACATTGCTGAGGGAAGCAGCGGGCGTGGCAGGAGAGTTCTGTCATGCCATGTGGGACCCTCCCCAGGGGCTGGGGATCAAACCAGCACTGCAAAGGCCATGGGAAGCTTTGCAGCCCAGCGCTCAACTGTCGCGCCACTAGGGGAGGCCCTGGACTAGATTTTTAAGTTATAAACTGAAAATGTTACCATATCCCTTTCTCTCTGCCATCATGCCCTAACTGTTATGTATTTGGAAACTAAGTGGGCTGGCGAGTTCTAGATTTAGAGCTAGGCACATAAATGAAATACATGAAATGGGATTCATTTAGTTCATAAACAAAGGCTGATTTCTTTCCAAGCCCATAGTAGAAAACTTAAGAATCCCTGAGTAGAGACATCCCTGGTAAACAAAATTACCAGAGTAATTTAACTCTTTGAGTGATTTCCAGTTGATTATGTTGATCTTCTACCTATTTACTGTGATTTCCTGTCATTTTCTACTTTGCTCTTATAAGATCCTTATCATTTCTAGTGTCACTTTGTCACAGGAACTAAAAATCAGTTATGATTGGTATGAAGTGTGTAACTGGCTAATTTATTTTACTGTAAGATGATTTGAGTTTTTACCATTTTAAGGCATGTGAAATTTTTCTGGAGTGATCATTGCATTTGAGCCAGTAGAGGAATAATCCCTCATGAATATAAAGTGCTGATATATATATATATATATATTATTTTTTTTTTTTTTGGTCAAGATAGATAATTCCCCTAGGCAGATCATTATATAAAAATGATTTTAGTTCAGCATTCTCCAGAAAGAATTACGCAGCATTTTCTTGTGTTCAGTGGTCTTAATAATTAATACTTCCTTGTTTTTAACCAGATTCAGTTAATCTTGGTTATAGTAAGTCGTATTCTTTTTGTTCTTCCAACCCACCCTTCTCCACCCCAGTCTTTTGTGCCAAACCTTGAATTTGACAGTCCTCCGCCTTTATCCGCAGGGTGCAGGCAGTGTGTGGCATGCATCCTGACCACCAGGAGGCTCTGAGGAAGAACCGTGTGGTGCTGGCCAAACAGCTGCTGCTCAGCGAGCTCCTGGAGCACCTGCTGGAGAAGGACATCATCACCTTGGAAATGAGGGAGCTAATTCAGGTATTTGGAGGCTAAAGAGGAAAGCTAAGAAAACAAACTGGCTGTAGGCATAGGAATAGAGCATGGAAAAGGGTAGAAGCCATGTAGAGCTACAGAAGGGATGTAGCACTTCCTAAGCAAGTGAAAGTACCCTTCGGAGCACTTAATAGAAATACACAGCATTCAGCAGTATCAGGAAGGACTTCACTCTGTGGGTGTTTTTCCTGTCAAAGAAATTCTTGAGACAGATGATGAGTTGCCGCGGAGGTCTTCTGGAGACGTAGAATAATAGCGCTGGAGAGAGAAAAGGACTTCATGTTTTATTCTTGCATCTCAGGCCAAAGTGGGCAGTTTCAGCCAGAATGTGGAGCTCCTCAACTTGCTGCCCAAGAGGGGTCCCCAGGCTTTTGAGGCCTTCTGTGCGGCTCTGAGGGAGACTAAGCAGAGTCACCTGGAAGATCTGTTGCTCACCACCCTCGGGGGTCTTCAGCACGTGTTGCCTCCAGTCTGGAGCCTGAGAAATGTATGTTGTGCAGGGTGTTTTTGCAGGAAGGGGCCTTTTGCACCAGGGTGGGGGAGACTACATTTTTCTGTTTGTTTGGACTGCACTTCTCCCTCAGCCTGGCACAGCAGGTCCTGATTTCTTACAGTTGAGCTGCGACTACGATCTGAGCCCTCCCTTCCCGGTGTGTGAGTCCTGTTCGCCTCACAAGCAGCTCCGCCTGTCCGCAGGTGAGGCCCACGGGAGTGGCGGGCCCGGCGTGGCTCTTTCCTCCACCGCTGGCTGCCTGCGCCACGCTCACTCTCGTGGGTTTTGAGAACCCTTTCCTCTGAATTTGTTGGGCCAGCATGAGAGTTTGGCTGGGGGATTCATTGATCCTATTTTCCTTCTATCACAAATGGTATTTTTTATGGTGATTGGCTCTTGGAGCAACTTCTGTGGGTAGGGAAGGGAGTCCCTGTGGTCGGCCTGTTCCTCTATAAAACTGGGCTCTTTTAGATGAGAAAAGATGGCCCGTTGGGGCCTGATGACTGAGTAGCCTGGTGCCTGGAGCCAGGCTGGTGCCTGATACCCCATTCAGCCATTCGATAGACCCTGGCCAAGGGCAGAGGGTGCGGTGGGGAGCAGAGGCAGACCTTCAAATCGGGAGTGAGATATCAAAACCCTAGTCAGAGGGGTGCCTACAGTTAGATTGTGGTTCTCAGATTGATGCGTAGGTCTTTTCGGCGCTCTGTGCCACAGATACCGTGGAACACTCTCTGGACAATGGAGATGGTCCCCCCTGCCTTCACGTGAAGCCTTGCACTCCTGAGTTTTATCAGACACACTACCAGCTGGTGAGTTGCAGAATTGTGTCCTTTAAATGCCATTTAGTTTGCCCCCACATTTCCTTCCTGTTTTGCTTTCTGTGGGCATGTCTGTTTTGACCTGGTGGGGTTACGAAGATGACGATGTCTTTGTCTCCCTGGGACTTCTCATGTAGTGGGAGAGACGGAGTCCTTGTCCTCCAGAAGCTCACGGTCTTCTTGGCCTCCCCTCCCCAGGCCTATCGGTTGCAGTCCCGGCCTCGTGGCCTCGCCCTGGTGCTGAGCAATGTGCGCTTCACTGGAGAAAAAGACCTGGAATTTCGCTCTGGAGGAGATGTGGACCACAGCATGCTCGTCACCCTCTTCAAGCTCTTGGGCTACTCTGTCCATGTTCTACTTGACCAGACTGCACAGGTACACGAGGCAGAGATCGCTGGTGTAGCCAGCAGAGAGTGGGCAACGCTGGGCCAGGACGTCTGCTGCTCTGCCCACTGGGCTATTTTCCCTCCTTACCTTTTTATTTGCTCCCTCTGCCTCTCACCTTGTGGTGAAGTATAGAAGAGTTGGGGCATCCGCTGCTTAGCTGTTGGCCTCTGCGGCCGTGCGCTCCCTGAGCCGTGATATAGTCTAGGGTTGGCTTCGCCCTTCTACAGGTTCAGAAACTTGACTCCTAAATACTCAGGAAGTGAGTGATGAGATTTACCCAGCCAACTGAGAAGAGATATTTATAGTCAATACTACACAGGACATTTCCTTCTTGGATACTGTTACTTAGGAGTCTGGTGTTTTTCTAAAGATCACTGTGACAGATCATATTCTTACAAATGGAAGTTTGTTAAGAATTGTCCTGGTAAATGCCATTTTGTAGCAGTTTAATGAATTAATGTGCAGGGAGATTCCTTACCGTTGTCAGTTATGTGGTCCCAAGACAGATGTTAGGCTTTTTTACTTTCTGGACCTGATTCCTGTGCCTCGTGAGCATGTCCATGATGGGTAATATTCCCTGTGAACCTCAAATTCCTGAGTTGCACGACTCACTTGGTTACCGCTATTATTTCTGTTTTGAAATCTGTAATTGCCTGTTGTAAAATTTGATACTAAATCTGTATTTTGATTCCAGAATAATAGTACTTCTCAAACTTGCCTTTGGAAATGTCAGTGGTAAAATTAAAATTTGGGGGAGAGTCACATTGATCTGTCCAGGTGGGGAATCTTTGTTTCGTCTTCATTGCTGTCTGCGGCCTGTTTCTCAGCTGTCCTGCGTCAGTGAGAACAGTTTCTGGGAAGGCAGTTCTCATCGCTCGGCACCTGGGTGCTGTCATTTTCCTGCATGTTTGCCGGCTTCCTGATCAGCCCCTGCAGAGAGGTAGCCCGCCTTTGCTTCAGAACTATACAGCTTCTATTCATCAGATGTTCAGGTCGGTTGTATGCTTTCCGCTGAGGTCTGCTGGACATGAAGGGGGCGAGGAGGGGACAGTAGTCATGTTTCCTGCAGAGAGAGTCCTGTTAGAAAGTCACTGACAAGATGAATGTATTTCTATTTCTATACAGGTTTGGTCTTGTCATTCCTTTTACTAGGGATTTGTTATCTCATGGTTTTCCAAATTGCGTGTAGTTGATAAGGATCGTCCATGCTGGACAGTTGAAGATACAGCCCAGCATCGCCAAATCAGCTCTACACCCTTGTGTTTTCAGAGACATTAAGTAGATTTGACAGGCCCATGAGCCCACTTCATAGACACATAGCTAGTTATGCTGAGACTGATCGACATTCGAGGGCTTTTATTGTTTAATTCTCTGGTAACACTGCTCTCCACCTGGAATTGTAGAGGTAAAGTTTAAGCACATAGCGGGGAGAGGGAGGTACTGGGTTAACCTCCAGAGATTTTAACAATGTGGACTGTGATTTCAAGGACCTCAGTTAGCTGAGTCCTGACATCAGCAAAAGAGAAAGCACGTACCCTATATTCCTGAGGACCAAGCAGGGTTAGAGACCGTGTCCTCTACAGCAGCAAAGAATTGCCTCAGGTCAGGAGCCTTAGTAAAGGACGAGAGATTTGAGCTGACCTGGAAGGGCAGAGGCTACTAAAGCGAGGCACTGGTGCAGGACCCTTCGCAGGTGGGACGGTGGGTAGACAAGAAATGTGTGTGTGTTAGGGACATAGTGGGTAAAGGAGTACCAAGAAGATGGGAAATGAAGGGCCAGGATGCACAGGGCCTTGAATGTCTGTCTCCCCCACTTTCTTGTCTTGCTATTAGACCACCTTAGTAATTTGTGAACAGAAGGGTGATGCATTCACGGTGATGGTTAAGAGAGGTATCCTGTACCCTGGTTCTTATATAAATAAAATCTTAAAAAAAAAAAAAAAAAAGAGGCTAATCCAATACCACTGTCAGGAATGAAGTAGAAACCTGTAGCCAAGAATCCAGTTTGGAGTTAGTACAATGCCAATAAAAGATGGTAAGGGCCTGACCAGCCTAGCAGGCCAAAAGGGAGAGGGTTTATGGGCATAATAGTTAAGGGTGTGGCGCTCTGCCAGGGCTTGGTAGTTACAGGGCTACAGAAGGAGCAGGATGGAGAGATTTAAGGTGAGGAATTGAGGGCCTCAGGGTGTCAAGACCAAAGATGTGAACTTGGGGATTACATTACCTGTGAAAGGAAAATAAGTAATCAGAGAGTATGAAATCTCTGAGAAACAGGCTAGAATAACAAAAGCAAAAAGGCTTAGGACTGAACCTTGGGCTATAGCTCTCCTTGGTGAGATATCTCTAACTAATCCTCAGCTTTAGAGACTGAAAAATGTGAGGACATGGCAGAATCCATTTCTGACAGTGGCCAGTTAAACTCCCCACTACGGGTAAAGCCTGGTAGTTCCAGTGGGGATGCTTACCTGATGCCCTGGACATCTGCACCAGACTATTTCTCCCTGGAAGCCTCTCAAGGCTCTATTCTTTATTATCTAATACTAGGTGAACAAAGAAACAGAATGGGGGAAAACTTAAGATCCTCTTCCCCCCATTACACTTTTCTGACTAGAGATAATTCCATTAAAAATGGAAAATGGTATCTCAGAGACCTCTCCTCCCTTGATGGTGCTGGAGAGAAGGCTGCGGTTCTCACTGTGTATGTCCATTTTCTGCATCATCAAAGCCTCTCCTCATCCCATCTCCCTCCTGGGGTCACTGGTTCTAGAATTACCACTTATATATTAGAAAATGAGATCCATTTGAAGTCGTGACTTCCCTTTTGCTGTGTGGTTTTGGCTTTTGACTTGCATTTGGGTCACAGACTGCTTTGAGAATGTAGGAAAAGCCACGGGTCATTCCTGGAAAATAAAGCTGCCCATAAAATTTTGTGTGTAATTTCAGAGGCTTCCCGCGTTATTCTTTTCTGGGGTCCCAGCCCCCAGGCAAAAGCACATGCAAGAGTTACGAACTCTGCTATTTATAGAAGTACTGCAGTCTTCTCAGAAATAAATCTATAGGTACTATTTTAAGCTATGCAACTTTTGGAAAAATTCCCCCAAATGACTAATCCCCATTTATTGACTGGTTTAGTCTTATTAAATTCAGTTATAAAGCGTGGGCGTTCATGTTTTGGGCTTTGTTGTCCTTTATTAACTGACCTAATAATCTTACTCAACTTTAAAATGCTCGAGAGTAGGTGCCAAGCATATATTTTTATTTCCTTTTTAGAACAAAATTAACTTCCATTACTATATATTAAGTTTTACTATGGTAAATCCCAGAGGGTCATTAGTACATATCTGTCCTCTTGAGACTATCTACTCTCGAAATAAATGGTATCTTTTTTGGATCTCTTATTGCATTAAGATTTTCAGAAAATCTCCTAGAAAATACATACTTTTTCAGAAAACCAGCTTCTCCATTTCCAATTAGTTGCAGACTTACAAGTTTGTTTTGTTTTTTTTTCATCTGAAGTCCCAATTATCTGCAGCAAGAACTGATCTAAACAGATTAATAATTCTCAAACGTTCCCATGTCCGAATCACCTGGGGCCTGTAAAAACACAGTTGCTGGGACCCAAGACACTACCTCTCCTACCGGGTCCAGGGGGTGCAGATGCTGCTATGGCGAGGCTCACCCCAAGATTCCACACATGTCATATGACGGCTGTTCATATGGGGCCGTGTGGAGTCGCTGTTAGAGATGTGTGTGCTGAAAAGGTCCACCTAGAATTTGCTTCATTGTGTTTCACTCAAGTGCATAATAAAATGAACTTGTTTTTTCTCTGCTCATCTCAGAGAGGAGAGAGGACCTAGGCATCTTGAGTTTTCAAAGGAGACGTAGGCGTAACAGTTTGACTCAAATTATTATGCTATTAGAATAATTTTCCATTGAGTGGGCCAGTACATTCGTGGATGGTACTTAGTGGGAGATAAACAGGACTCCTGAGGTAGACTACACAATTGGCCAGGAAGAGGCGTAACTGAAAAAATGCTAACGTCATTAGCATTAGAAGAACATGCACCTGATAGTAATGTGGGTCTTTGAGATATGTACTAGACAGGTACAAGTTCTTTCTCTGCAGTATCTCATTTAATCTTCACAAATGGAGCAAATTAATTTCCAATTATCTTCTTCCAAAACGAGCATTGGGGCGCCCTGCAGATGCCGGACCTGGGCACCACAGATGCAGCTTCTCGGCGGCACCTGTGACAACGGGGCGGAGAGAAAGTGGCTATTTCTACGCTCAGTGCTTAGAACCGTGAGCACTAAGAATGGTTTGTAGCCAGACATTCCTATGGAAAAAGAGGGGAAAAACAACCAGTGTTAGTGCTTGAGGAGCTAAGTAGCTTTTCCAGTTACGGAGTCAGAGGTCAAACCTCTGTCCGTCTGATACTATTGCCCATGATATAGGCAAGGCCCTGAGTACTGCGTGCTCTCCCCAAACTGCATGTTTTGACAGACGTCCGCTCTGTCTCCGGGAAGTGGCTGTTTCCTACCTCAGGCAGCCGAGCGGTGCTGCTGGTCTCTGCACTCGGGCTCCATTAGCCTTTGTCTGTTGTCTCGTTACTGTCTTTCTCTTACAGGCGTGTTGCTCACTCACAGCTCCCCTGGGGTCCCCCTTTGCCATTTATAAAGGAGGGCGCCTGCTCTGAGGCACGAGATGATTGATGAGTGGGGGATGGATGGTTTATGGCGGGCTTCGTTAGTAACTTGCTTGCTTCTTAACATATCTCTGTAAATCCGTGAATTCTGTGAAATTATAGTCAAAATTCTGTGTCTGAAGGCAGACATTTTTCTACTGCAGCCACAGCCTGTTAATTTAACCTCTTGAGCCCCTGACTTATCACTGACCACAGGGAAATGCCGAAGACATTTCCTCTTCTAATCGCTTAGGCTTTTAAACAGACACCAAAGAAAACCTTATGTTGGTGCTAACTGTGGTGATGACACTCCGGGTGTCTTTCTTCTAGGAGATGCAGGAGAAGCTGCAGGATTTTGCCCAGTTACCTGCTCACCGTGCCACCGACTCCTGTATCGTGGCACTTCTCTCTCATGGTGTGGAGGGCGGCGTCTACGGTGTGGACGGCAAGCTGCTTCAGGTGTGTGCCCTTGTGGCCAGCAGCCGCTGGGTGCAGCCACCTCGCCTCCCCCTTCTCTCTGTGTGGCTGCTGTCACATGGAGGAGCCCGGACACCCAGAAGCTCACCGCCTTCTTTCTCTTGGCAGCTACAAGAAGTTTTTCGGCTCTTTGACAATGCCAACTGCCCGAGCCTCCAGAACAAGCCGAAAATGTTCTTCATCCAGGCCTGCCGTGGAGGTGAGTGCCCTGCAGAGCGGCACCTGGGTGGCGGCTCCAGGGCGGCTTCCCACCAGCTCTCACTGTCCTGTTTGCTCCTCTCAGGTGCTATTGGATCCCTTGGGCACCTTCTGTTCACTGCTGCCACCGCCTCTCTTGCTCTGTAAGTGTCTCCCAATGCATGGGGTGAGCTGGGGCTTGGGCAGCCTTGGCTCTCAGGCTGTCAAGCTCTCTGCAGCGCCGTGTCCTTTTCCCAGGACTCTTTAGCGGTGTCTTTGTCATCTTTCCTGAGAACTTGGACTCTTTTCTGTGCTTATTAACCTGGATGTACTTTTTTTTGTTACTCATTCCAGTTAAAGGTTTCTCTGTCTCTTGCGCCTCTTCTCTCGCCCCTTCCTTTCTGCCCTGCTCCCCGCCTTCCGCAGCCTCCTTTGACTTCTCTTTTAACCTGCTCTTCCATTCTTGCGCCTTCCTGCTCTGTCATCCTGTGCCCTGCAGGACAGCCGTGGAGTCACGCTCTTTCCTGAGCTGCTTCCAGTCGCTTCTCTCCTGCATGTGATGCATTTTACCCCCTCAAAGGCCAGGACTCTGTGACAAGGCTCCAAAGACTCAAAGGCTTTCTTCCTGTGACTGTTTGTGTCAAGCTAGAGAAGTGACTCATTGTCCCCCTACCTTGGCTTCCTCGATATAAAATGAAGCTAATGAACAGGCCTACTTTTAGGGTGTTGTGATGATTGAGTGAGAAACACATATAAAGGATTTACTTAGCATACACCTGGCTCCCAGTAAACCCGCTGGAAAATGCCAGCTCTTCCTGTTAGCTTCTGATCCATGGCCTCGAGGGGCTTATAGTTTAGATTAAAGGTCTCTTTGTCTAAACATTCCATTCTTTTCTTTTTTTTAAAAGATTTTATTTATTTATGCATATAAGAGCTGGAGTGCAGGCCAGAGATGTGGGGGTGAGAGGATTCACCAGAGACAGAGTGGGGAACAGATCAAGCAGATCGACCGAAGTACACTGCTGGGCGTGACAGGAGAGGTCTGCTGCGCCATGTGGGTTGCTTCCTGGCCAGCCTAGGGAATCAAACTCATGCTGCAGAGGCTGCGGAGAGCTTCATAGGTTGCATCTTAACTCCTTGCGCCATCAGGGAGGTTCAGTGAATATAAGTGGTTAATGTTGTTTTCCTCTGACTCCCACCAAAGATATAATTTATTAAGATCCTACGAGATGACTAGATCACACCTGGAGTGACCACAAAAGAAAATGTGTTCTCTCTTTCTAAGGAGCCCACCAGTTGCTGAGAAAAATACAGCAAATCTACGTGAAGTAACAAGAATAGTTCAAAGGCCCTGGGTGAGCAAGGGTGAAAATGAGTGAGGTAGAACTAAATCCAAGGAGTAAGCAATAAGAAATAGGTCATCTTAAATCAGTTTAACACGAAGGAGTTTTGTAGAAGCTTAATTTGGAGAAGATTTATGTAGGTGAGGAATGGCAAACCTTTCAGAGGGGATGGAAGAGCCACTGTAACCAGCACACGAAGATTGACAGTACACATCCCCCCTCCCCACAAAACATGGTGAGCAAGGAGTTCGTGCAGGTCTAGTTATAAAGCCATATCTGGGGACTCCCTGATGGCGCAGGGGTTAAAGTCAGTGCTATCAACCTATCACTAGGCACTGTAGCATGAGTTCAATCCCTTGCCAGGGAGCTACCCACACAACGCAGCAGACCTCTCCTGTCTAGCCCTCTCCTCCCCTCAGCAGTGTATTTCAGTCAGTCTGCCTGTTCTACTCCCCACTCTGTCTCTGATGAATCCTCTCGCCCCCTCACACCTCTGGCCTACACCCTAGCTTTTATATGCATAAATAAAAATAAATCTTTTTTTAAAAATTTAGAAAATTTTAAGTAAATAAATAAAACCGTGTCTGTACGTGTAGAGACATGTCTGCCCCCCATGGGGCAGATCCAGCCAATCATAAACCTTAGTCACAGCTGAGATGTTGAACTTCAGCAGATAACAGGGCTGAGCCGTTAGAAGCTGAAGCAGGAAAAACTGTGATGACTTTTTCTAGGACGGTGGCCGTGGCAGGAGCTGTGCTGAAAGTATGTGAGGGCAAGGACTTGTTATTCACCTGCCATAGCTCGGGCCCAGAACTCTGCTGACACAGGCAGCACTGAGTAAATATTGAGTAATGGATGAAAATTAATCTGCCTAAAAACCTGGAGCAATAATGTGGAAAGCAGGTGTGAGGATATTGGGGTGAACACCAGTAACGTTTATTGACGAGGAGCTTCGATGCGAGTGTACAAGAGGGTGCGAGGCAGCATTTAGCTGCGCCTGCCCCTGTAGGGTGCATTACCGCGCAGTGAAGTAAGTGCTCCTCGCGGTCGCCCTTCTGGAATCCAGAGAGCGCGCATAAGATCTGTATAGGGAGAACACGCTCAGAACTGGGGTGATAGGAATCTTTCGCCCTGCCTCTCAACTTCTCTCTGCCGTTGTGCCCTGAGGCCACATCTGCACTCATCTCTCTTCTGCTGCCTTAGTTAATTTAATTGGTGTTTGTGGAACAACCACCTCTCCCGCAGCTGACAGGCTCCTGGAGGGGAGTGAGCTCCACCCCCGGGGCATTCTAGAACAGTGCCTGTCATGGGCATCTAGTCTCCAAACTTCTTCAGGTCACCCCTGCGAGCAAGCTCCCCAACCCCGCACCCCAGAATGGGCATGGGGTGGGCAACCTGTGCCAGCGAGGGCACCACCTCCACCTCTGCTGCCCTCACCTTACCACCCACAGCACCCTGCCCACCCCTCAGACATAACGTCATCAAAATACACACCTGTCTGGAGGTACCCGAGGCCTGGGTCAGCAGGTGGGACATGTGCGCAGGGGGTGTTGAGATGCCCCTGCTGGAGTTGAATGATGTGTTCTTTTTTGATTGCTTAGGAGAAAATACTCCTGTTATCCCAATTTTGAGTGTTTCCTCTAAAATTTCTCTTAAATCTTGGCTGCCTGCTAAATTTGGCTTATGAAATTAGAAAGGTAAATTAAGTTAATTACATAAAATGTTTATATACAATTTAAAATATTGGAAACACTTTGGAAACAGCTGATCCATGCTTAGTTTTTCAGTTTTTTTCTGTGGATACATAGATTCGAAGTGGTGATATTTATACAGCCTGTGGGTAGTAATGTCATTTGGGGTTTATTAACTTTTTTTTATGTAATGGAATTAAATGTATCAGTATTTTATGACTGAGCAACAAAAAGCACTGTGACTTCCAGGGGTCCTGCTGAGTGAACGAGGACTCGTGGCTGTAGGTGGTTTGCTGTGCGTGGACGCGGAGTCTCTGACTCACACTTTTCCTGTCTCACACGGAATAGAGGGTGCTCAGGCATGTGCGTGGCGCAAGCTCGGGCCGCGCACCGGCGGCTCCCCCTGAGCAGTGGAGCGGTGATGCGCCCTGGGAAAGGCGTGGGAGTAAATGACATTTGACTTTTAGCCCCTCAGCCCTCGGTCGAGGCCGCAGCTGGAAGTGGCTCTTCCCGGTCAAGGTTGCAGGAAACTTGCCCCGAGAGAGATGGGAGGAAATAACATCTTATCCTCTCTGTCTGCCCTTCTGCAGATGAGACCGACCGAGGGGTTGACCAGCAGGACGGGAAGCAGCACGCCCGGTCCCCTGAGTGCGAGGAGAGCGATGCTGGCAGAGAGGTGCTGCTGAAGGTGCGGCTGCCCACGCGCTCGGACATGATTTGTGGCTATGCCTGCCTCCGAGGTACTGTGCGTTCTAGAAGGTTGAGCCTAGAGCGTCCTCTCAGACTCGCACTCCCCAAGCTGGGCGTGCAGTGCAAGTCTGCTGGGGCGCGCTGGCAGTGAGGGGCTCCTGTGACCTGCTGCCCTACTTGCAGGGACGGCCGCCATGCGCAACACCAAGCGGGGTTCCTGGTACATCGAGGCCCTCACCCAGGTGTTCTCCGAGCGGGCTGGTGACACGCACGTGGCCGACATGCTCGTGAAGGTAAGTGGCTCTGCTTGGCCCGGGCTCCGCCCCTCTTCCCCTGCGCCGCGCAGGGCCCTCTGCCTATCCTGTCCTGCTGGCCTGGGACAGCAGCTTCTCAGACTCGGCCTCTGCATTCCTCCCGCCCAGGTGAACGCGCTCATTAAGGAGCGGGAGGGCTACGCTCCTGGCACCGAGTTCCACCGCTGCAAGGAGATGTCTGAGTACTGCAGCACCCTGTGCCAGCACCTCTACCTCTTCCCGGGACACCCGCCCACATGAGGCCCTGTGGAGCCATCGAGGGAGGCCACCGCACCGCCCGAGGACGCTTTCTGTTCCTCCCCTCAGGGACTGGGACTCTCCCAGCCTCTGTCATGCCTGCCCGCCGAGTCTGGGAGGACAGGCAGCTCCTGTGTGCTCCGCCTTCCTCGCGGCTCTGGCTGAACTTGTGACAGGGGTGTGGACTGCCGGGGATGCCATGGACACGGTGTCTCTGGGGAGGGGGCAGGTGGCTTCCTTCTTGCCGGTGTTCAGTTCCTGCCCACGGGCTTCTGTGGGTGGCTCCTGGGTGGTTGCTTTGGTTACATCCATGACGAGGTCTCAGAAGGCAGTTCCTCTTTCTTTCCTCTCCCACCCGCTTGGCCCTGGAGTGAGTTTGAAAAGTGTCCTTGCTTGACGTAGGCGTTTGGTTGCGTTTGGTTTCGTTTGGTTTCAAAGGGGCAGACAGGACTGGAGCCACACGACACGTGTGTGGGCACAGCCCGCGCCCCCTCTGCCTCCAGGTCCAGGGTGCAAGGACGCCTCTCCACCCCACACTTGGCTCCTCTGGGCTCTAGGAGCCCAACCTTTTGGCTGATGTTCAGGCCTAGGGGGGCCCTTGTCTGTAACTCACTCATCTTTGCCCGGGGACGTTCCAAAGACCTTGTCGTGAGCTGCTCTTCCTCCAAGCAGTGTTGCTGAAATAAGCCCCTCAGAGGCGCCAGCAGAGGAGAGGGGGCGCGTCCCTGAACCCTGCCACCCTCTGCCTACGAGAGGTCCCTTTCTAGAAAGTCTTCCTAGGTGTTGTTTCGTTCTGTTTCTCCCTGTCTGCTTCATTTCACCCTCATTTCAGGTTTCATCCTTCCCCAAACCTGCTAAATACGACCTCACTGGGCCATTTGACTGCTCAAGGGAAGAATGTAGAGGCCATGTTCCTGCCTCCTGCTCAGTGTTACGTCCCCTTTGGTTTTGTTCAGCTTATGTCTCCTGCTCCTTCTGGCTCCATTTCAGGAAGCCCACTGTCGTAGATGTTGTGTATTTATGCCAGGCGCGCGCTTTATCTGTGCGTCTGTAGAGTTCTTAAAGAGCTTGCCTGTTCTTTAAAGCCTTCTCTTTTACTTCCATTCTCGCCCCCTCCATATACTTTTGGCTTGGGGGTTTTAATATAAATCTGATCATGTCAATCCCTTGCTTAGTAGCCTTTGGTTTTCTGTTACACCTTAAATAAAATCCATACTCCTGACGTTGGCCCGCAAGGCTCTGCGTTCTGGCCCCTGCCTTCCCCTTGGACCTCACCAAGTACTCGTTTCCCTCTGCCAAGCCCCGGGGTTTGCTTTGTTTCTCCAGCTTTCTCAAGTCCCTGCTGCCAGACCAGCACAGGCCCTCCTGGGGGTCTGCTGAGCTGCACCCTCCGCTCTCTGGGCTTGGACTCATCTTGGCCAGGGCGTAGCCTGAATGCCTCGTTCCCAAGGAGGTTCCCAGCCCCTCTGTCCCTGAACAGGCTTCTGTGTTTTATTCCTGTGCCTGTCTGTTTCCTTCATCACACTTGCCACATGTATTTGCTTGCTTCACCTATTCATTTCTGTCTCCCCTACTAGGTTGTAAGCTCCATGGGGACCGAAACCTTCTCTCTCAGTCACTAATAGGGGCCCAATGCCTGGCATGTGTCGATCTTCAAGAAATGTTACAGGAAGAAACCTACTGGGATCCTACTTTTTTACAACATTCCCTCTCAGCATGCACAGTGAACGTATCTGTTCTCTATATTTTTTCCGTGTGTTTCGTTTTATCCACTGGTATCATTAGCTCCTGAAGGCAGCGGTCACTTGGGAGACGACTCCCTGCCGTCTCCCCCGGCACCTGGCTCAGTGCCCGGCCTGCAGGAGTTCAGGTGCTCAATGAATACTTGCTCTGAGCCAGGTGGTTCCCGGGGCTTGTTGCCAAGCCCTGCCCTTGGGTCAGTACCATATGGAAGTTTTGGGTGACGGGACCTTCCCACTGCCAGGATTTTGTATTCTACCAGGTGCCAAATAAATGTTCATATTTATTACTGATGTGTGCCCCATGTCTCTGTCTATAGATATCCGCCTCCTAAAGGCCACGTCCTTCACTCCCTTAGCCCCTCCTGCCTTTCTCACCCCCGCCCAAGGCCTGCCCAGAGCAGAGCCCCCTCTTACCTTGCTGCTGGATCTCCACATCGGCAGGTGCCGGCCCTTGGTTGTCACGGCCATAGGCAATTGCCCAAAATGCGGCCGGCACTGGGGTTTCTCTCAGTCCCAGGAGATGGAAGAGTCCCTGGGCCGCATGGGGGGAAGTAGGGGGATGATGCTGTAGCTCCCCCAGTCCAAGCTGGATTTGAGGTACACCAGGTGGGGTTAAGTGTAAGAAGTCCAGGGCCTGGCGGTGGGGGGGGGGGCAGAGGCTGTAAGTGGGGGCTCCTCGGGCACGACGCTTGGGAAGTATGTGGGCCTGGCGCAGCGGGTGAGCCAGCACAGACTGGGAGGTTGGGGAGAGATGGGGGTTCTGCAGGGCCGGTGTTTGGCAGCAATCCCGGGCCTGGTACGTTCACTGTCAGTTCAGGCAGACAGACAAAGAAGAGTCCTGGAGCACTCAGTGGCTTTCTTGGGCTTGAATGCTCTTTCTGCGCCAGTCGTTACCACACAAGCCTGCGGGCTAGCAAGGCGGGAGGTGAGGGTGGTGCCCGGGAGGCTGACAGGCCTCCTAGTCCCCGGCGAATCTTCACTCTTTGGACTTTCTCTGGCTGCTTCTCCTGGTCCTGCCTCCCTGTAGTCACTCTCCTCTAGTAGCCATTCCGCTGCTGCCGTCTCTGTGACGCCACCATCATGGCCGCAGCCTCCAGGCTCAGCTGTGACCACTCACGCATGCCCACACCACATTCCAGGTGTCCACCATCAGGCATGCTTGCCCCAAGCCCAGGCTCCCGAGAGCCTCCTGCACTATCAGCTGCAGGTGATAGCCATAAAGGCCGGTGTTGTAAAAGCCTGACCATCTCATTTACCCTCCAGGCAGTGTGGCAGGAAGCAGCTGGGGGACACTGAGGACCAGGAGGAAGAGCAAACATTACTTGAGCTGTGTCTCGCCACCAGGTCAAGGAAGGGCAATGGCCTGATGGACCCCAGTGGTGAAGAGCCAGGACAAGCGACCTGAAACAGTCGGCTACACTCTGGAGAGGGTCTGAAATGCCTGGAGCAGGGGCGGGAGGAGGTGCCACCTCCTCGGGTGGGGAGGCTGCTGGAGGCCTGCAGAGCGCCTGGCTCAGCTGAATCCCTTGTCCTTCCCACCCCGCCCTTGAATAAGGGTATCGGGTTGAGTTTCAGCTCTTTCCCTTCCCCCTGCTTCCCTCTGCCAGAGGATTCTCTTCTAAAATTATCCCCCCGCCCTGAGCCGGGGCTGCCCTTCCCTGCTGCCCTCCCCCAGCTGCTTCCTCCAGTGGGGAAGAGGAAACAGGAAGAAATGAAACCCACCGGCTGTCCCTGGAGGGAAGGGTCCCAGTGTGAGGCGGCTGTCAGCCCCGACCCTCCGAGCTCCCCAGGAGGGGATTGGGGAGGTCAAAGGCTTCAGTGTGCCCCAACTTCCCCACAGTCCACAGGACAGTCATTTTCCTTTTTCAGAAGAGGCAATCAAGGCTCAAGAGACCGCAATCATTTAAAAAGTAACGAAGCAAAGCAGTTTCCAGGGTACGGACTCCAGAATTAATCAGAAGTTGAATGCTGGCTCGGCCTTTAAGAGGCCTCAGGTAGCTGCCCTCACTGGACCTCGGCCCCCTTAGCTGAAAGTGAGGAAACGGCTTCCACCTCACAGGCCTCTGAGCATTAAATGTGGTGATGCCAGCAAGGCAGGCGACGTCATTGTGTTGTAGAGCAACCCCGATACAAAACGGGGTGCCTGACTGTGGGTCCTCACCCGCGCGCTTAAAAGGACTTATCAATGCTCTACTGCAGGCACACGTGAAAGGTTAATAAAAGGTTTATTTACAAGGGAAGGGGAAATGAGGAAATATACAGCTCTGGGAGAAAAGCGGGAGACAAAGTTTTAAATGAGTCCTACCCGATCCGCCGATCTGGAACCCCAAAATGGCGCTCTGAGAGCTGGCCGCCAGCCAGGAGCGGTGAAGCCGGGAGGCGAGTGATCGCGAGCCAGAGAGAGCCCTAGGCCCACGTGTTTGGTTTTTTATATCCAACCTGGCTGCCCAACTCCACCCTCCGGTCCCAGCCACCCTCCCCTTGGTGGTGATGGGATTTGTCTTCCCCAATGTCCTGATGGTTTTAGTCTGGAGTGGGGGTGGAGTCCACAAAGCCTGTATGGGATTAACTCAGGACATCACTTCCCCCTAACAATTGCATCACAGATGCGTGATTGCGTTGACTGTCTCCCAGAATGGCTTCCTTTAGTACCGGTAACGTTCCTTCACAAGGCATTCTGTTATCAGCTTGATCCTCTAAGCGACTGCCTTTCTGAGGAAACTGAGGTGGGAAAGCGAGACAAGACTGTCAGCTTAAGTGTAAACTCTTAACTGGCAAATTAACTTCTGTGACTTTTTTCCTAGCATGAGATTTTTTTTTCTCCCTTTTTTTGGGCTGCAGATGTGTCCCCTTTGAGCTGGGAGACAGTCTGGAACCAAAGATTTTATTCCCTCTTAGTCTAGTTAGGTAGAGACCAGGGACAAGTGTACCATGTTAGAAAAGCCAGAAGAGGGAGAAAGAGTCCTGTCGGGCTGTGGGGAGGCCCTTGTGTGCAGGCCAGGGGAGGAGCCAGGCTCCTCAAAGCACCTGGAAAGCAAAGTCCAACAAGGAGAGGAGGTGGCAGCGAGCACACTCCAGAGAAGGCGTCTTCGGAGGAAGTGGCCCAGCTGACGTTTCAGAAAGGGGGTGGCTGTAGGTTGGGGTAGTCTGGAAACAAGGGTGTCACCCGGACAGAAAGCTGGTGCTTGAGCTGACAGAGGGGTCACCTCACCCAACACATCTCCAGCACCTGTGTCCCAACAACCTTCCCGCCAAAAGCAATTCTGTATCCCTGTAGGTTTGAATCTTTTGTTATCAGGGACTGCAAGAGAATCTGTTTCAAACTCCAGATTTCCTTGAGCCTCCAAATTTCAGGGTCTGATTCTGGGCACGCTGTAGGCGCTTCTCCAGGACTAGGTAAAGTGTGGGCCTTTCCTAGGCACTGGGATCTCTGTCTCCACCTCAAACCCATGCCTGGAGGGAGGAGGAAGTCTCTGCATTAGCTATTTGCAACTGGAGATTATCAACCCGCTACAGAAACTAGCTATGTCAGGAGCACCGCACTCCCTAAAGGGTGAAGACCTGTCTCTGAAGCCCTACAAAGAACTTCCCTTTGGCGGTCTATTTTCTTTATTAAGAAAGCTGTCCTTTTTTTTTTTTTTTTAAAGATTTATTTATGTGTATAAGAGCTGGGGTACGGGCCAGAGATGTGGGGGGTGGGGGGGTGAGAGGACTCACCAGAGACAGAGTGGGGAGCAGAGCAGGCAGATTGACTGAAGTACACTGCTGAGGGGAGCAGTGGGCGAGACAGGAGAGGTCTGCTGGGCCATGTGAGTAGCTCCCTGGCCAGCCAGGGATCGAACTCGTGCTGCAGAGGCTGCGGATTTCTTCATAGTACGGTGCTTAAACCCTTGTGCCACCAGGGAGGCCCCAAGAAAGCTGTCCTTTCATCGCACACCAACTCTTACATCTCCTTCCTTATGTTCTACCTGCAGAGAAGGTGGACATCACAGAAGCTTCCATCCCTCGAATCATCATGTTTGTCATCTTTGTGGGTAGATTATAGGCCTTTGGGTTTGTGGGATTATGCTAGAAAAGGGGCGTTCCATGATTCCATCTTCCTACCAGCTTTGGGCAGTTCCATTTAACCTAGATCAAAATTGAAGAGCTGGCTTCAGCTGCACCGACGCTAGACTTGGATCGATACAGAGATTAGCGTGGCCCCTGCACAAGGATGACACGCAAAATGAAGTGGTCCAGGTCTTCACACTAATTCCACAGGATATGTGCACCCTACGGGCACTGCAGCACTATTTGCAAGAGCTAAGATTTGGAAACAACCTAAGTGCCCATCGATGGACAAGTGGGCGCAGAAGAGGTGGTATATACACATAATGGACTATGACTCAACAAAATAAGATGAAATCTTGCCATTTGTGACCACGTGGATGGAACTGGGGGGAATGAAGCTAAGGGAAATAAGTCAGATGGAGAAAGACAGCTTCTCCCTGATTTCACTCATACGTGAAAGATAAAGGAACAAATAAGAGCAAGCAGGTGCCTCTCTGGTGGCCTAAGGGGTTACGATGCAGCGCTGTGAAGCTATCCCCGGCCAGGGAGCTACCCACATGGCGCAGCAGACCTCTCCTGTCTCCCCACTGCTCCCCTCAGCAGTGTACTTCGGTCAATCTGCCTGTTTTGTTCCCCACTCTGTCTCTGGTGAATCCTCTCACCCCCCACACTTCTGGCCTGTACCCCAGCTCTTGTATGCATAAATAAATCTAAATAAATAAATAAATAAATAAATAAATAAATAAATAAATGCAAACTCAGACTATAGTAAAAAAAAAAAATCCTGGCTCTCTGAAGGGAAAGAGTGTAAAATGGTCTAATGGGTCAGCTGTGTGGTGGAGAAGGGATCTAGACTTCGGGGGGCCATCTTCATGGAGCGTCTGCAGCTGTGGAATTGCAACGCTGGACACTGAGGCCTAAATAATGTTACCAGCCATCGTCGCTTCATTAACAATTCTTGAAATTTCATTGTAGACGGGATGTTTGGTGTCCCCACCCTGCCGCCCCTGAACACCTGCTGTCCGGGGCAGACCCCACGGGCCATGGGTTCTCAACTACACACAGGCTGATGGGGAATAACTTTGTTTTCAGCGAACAGTTCACAGGGAAGGTCCTAGGAAAATTGGTTTGAAAAAAAAACCAACATGGTGCCAGACAGAGTGGCCTGACCTTGACCAGAGAGCATTTATTGACCTGAAAAGGGAAGAATGGCCGCGAGGACTTCCCCATTGTCTCTTACATCTGTGGGGCTCCACCTGAGAGCGCCCACTGCCTCTCCCCTCTGCTTCCCCTGCAGCCCTGGCCACTTCCCCTTCCTCCCCCCATTATCTAACCTGGCCTGATGGCCTGGGGCGGTGGTGCACCCCCATCTAGATGCACCTCAGTCCCTCCCCGAGACAAGAGTCCAGGCTGCTGGTATGACAGCATTGACCTGTCTGGGAATCAGGGAAAATGCCCGAACCCAGGGCTGTTCCCCACAAGTGCCCACACCCAGTGGGTGATAAGGTTGGCGTCATGGGGTGGCACCGAGGCATTACTAGCAGACAGAAAAGGCAGAGCTGGAGGCGAAAATTAAAAATTGTTTGGGTTGGGAGAGCTGGTCAGACCGATGGGGACAAAACCCTGGGAAGAGACGGAACCAGGAACCACCCAACAGGGAGAGATGGCAGAGAGGCTGCAACTCCTGCGCCCGGTGAGTCCTCCCCACGAGTCCGGCTGGCAGCCCACCCCTCCACTTTGCAGGGGCTGCAGAGAAGGGGTGTGGACCAAGCACCAGCTGGGCGCACGCAGGGCGGGCAGCACAGAGTGCTCCTCCATCCTGGCCTGGGCAGTATTTATAGAGCGACCAGTGACCTGGGGCTGGAAGCCTCCTGGAGACTAAGGAGGGGGTGGCCGGGCTGGCCCTGTGGAGCGGGCATTCCCGGTGGGGCTGTCCCGCAGGTTCCCATCCCTGTCCCTCCCCCGCCCTGCCTCACACCTGCTTCGACCCCAAGCAGATCAGATGTGTCAGTGGGGGGGTCATGTGACAGCCAGACGGCTATAAATAGCCGGGGTGGGCATGATGCCCCAGACGCCTTGGGGACGGGCAAGTCAAGAGGCTTAAGGAACCGGGTTGGGGGGTACAGGGGGCCAAGCAGGCCGAGGCCTGGCCGGGGGAGGGAGCATGGAGCCACCTGGGTCCCGCCAGCGTGGGGACGAGCCAAGCTGGTGGGGTAGCGCCCCCCAGTACCAGTATATGCCCTTTGAACACTGCACCAGCTACGGACTGCCCTCGGAGAACGGGGGCCCTCAGCACCGGCTCCGCAGGGATGCAGGCCCCCGTCCCAACACCCGCCCCACACAGGTAAATTCTGGGAGGGTGGTGGACTCAGGGCGCTGCATGGGCGGGGGGTGGGGGGTGATTCAGAAAAGGGCGAGAAGAGGGAGCAGTGTTATCCTGGTTTTAGCTTTAAAAAGTACAGTGATAGGTTCGACACAGCGAAGTCCTTCCAAGGGCTGGCCTCGGCTGAGTGTACCTTGTGGACACACACACTTTTACATAACTGCACAGACACACTCTCGGCTCCGCTGCGGGGACGGAGCTCGAGCTTACATAACCCACATGAAGGGGCTGCAGCTCCTGTACGGGGCGCCCTGACACCCTCACTCACAGGCAGACAGCTGCAGATCTCTCCCTGCCGGCCTCAGCGGAACACACTCCCACAAACACTCCGCAGAAGGCAGAGAGCTGGCATGAGCCAGAGAGCAGGCTGGTGGCACATTAGCCATCAGCTACACCAGGGCCCGGAGGAGCCTGAGAGATGTAGTCAGACCTGCAGGCGGGGAGGTGGGTCCCCTAAGAGCCTATTTAGGGTTGGGGCACCTGAAAAGACAGAGATCGGGGCTCTCAAAGTTACAGGGGTGCCAGGAGTAAACATGGTCCTGGAGCGGGGTGGGGCGGGCTATGGGCATGAGAGGAAGGGCACCCTGCAGGGAAGGTTGGGAGATTGTGGGGTGAGCAATACAAGTTTGACTGGGGCGCAAGCATGTGTGCAGAGCACGGATGGGCTATGGCAGGAGGACCAGGAAACTGAGACTTTCAAGTGTCTGGGCGAAGGGGGGGCCATGGGTGAGGGGGCTGCAATTCCTTTCATTGAGGGGACCTGGGTGGGGCTGGGAAGCTGAGGGGCCTGTCTGTGCAGGTCACCCCGGCCTGGGGGACGGGGAAGAATGGTCAAGAGAATCCACATCCCAGCCCTGATCAGCCCCCCAGGTGGCTGGAGGAATCACCCTGGAGAACACTGGGGGACATCAAAGCTGGAGGGGGTAGTCAGAGAAGGCTTCCTGGAGGAGGCCTGTGCGACTGGACAGAAAGGAGTCCCCGTGGCCCTGCGCCCACTGTGAGCTTGGGCCCGTCCGGGTGGGGAGGCAACGCAAGGGAAGGGCTGTGATGTCACTTCCCTGACAGTGAGGAGGCCAACGCAGGCAGCGCGAAGGTCAATATATTGGGGCGTCAGCTCAGACTGGCACCCGCGTGGCCTTGCAAGCCAAGAAGAGGAGTTTGGATTTAAGTTTTTCTCGGCTTCATTACGGCTGTGGAATATTTCAGACTCACACAGAAACAGAGCGAAATGATGACTCCCAAGTGGCCCTGAGCCAGCGTCAGCAATTAGCGATATTCTGCCCACGTGGTTGGGCCTGTCCATCTCAGCCTCACCCCTAACTCCTAAAGGGGGCACTTTGGTTCTAGCCCCAGGCGTGACATCCCTTCCACGGCCCACCTCCCTCCCTGCCTCCCCAGTCTTGTCTGGCAGGAGGGGAGCCCTGAACCCACCAGCACAAATCTGGCCTTTCTCGAGTTTCCAGAGTTTCCAGCTGATGCTTGGGGTGGTGCAGGCCCCCCTCAACACAGCCAGCGGGCTGTGTCCTCTCTTTGGGCCCAAGAGGGGCTTGGGGGGAAACAGTCTCCCTTGGTCACCAGCCTCATCCACAAAGACGAAGAGCCGTGGGCGGGCATTCCTGGTGCCCCTGTCCAGGTGGCCCCACAGCTCAGCTGCTGTGTTGTGAAATCAGATCCACAACCAGCTCTCCCAGAACCAGCAAGACGGCCTGGCCTGACCCCGGACAGAGGGGGTGGGGAGGCTGAAGGCAGTTAGAGCCCTTGCACCCCCGCACCCCCGCCCTACTCCCAAACGCACAGGCTGGACATCTGGATGAGAGCCAGATCAGAGGGCACTGCCCTCCTTCGCATATGCCAGGGGGGCGGGTGCATGGCATGGTCGTGCCCTGGGAAGAAGGGGTTCAACTTGGCTTCTCAGGGTGGGTGGCTGTGGGGCGGAGGGGCTTTCTCTAAGCTCGACGGAGGCCCTGGGTGGGGGGCGTGCAAGTAAGGCTGGACACAGCAGGCAAGTGCAGCCAAGAGTCACTGACCAATCCCCTCACCCTGTCCTCCTAGATTCCAGAAGGAAAGGGGTGTCTGGGGTGTTATCAAGAGGTGAGCTCTGCAAGCACAGAGGCACGGGAGACACCTGAGGGGCATGAGTGCCCCAGACACCGGCTCCTGGGGAAGCTGCTGAGACAGGCGAGGACAGAGAGACGAGGCTAGAGAGTGGCAAAAGTGGGGTGCAGGCCCCGCAGGCCCCGGTGACCCCATGTGAGGCCCTCAAGGCCCAGGGCTGCTGACTTGTTTTTGTTTTGTTTTTTTTCCTGTGGATTTATCTGCTTCACACTGTCCCTTCCTTTCCACTCTTCAGCAAGACAGACATTTCCCTTCTCCCTCTGCCCAGATTTACGGCCATCGCAAAGAGCAGAGCCCGGACACGGAGCAGGATTTGGAGATGCCCAACAAGACGGGCTCCAGGGCCACCTTGGACAGCAAAGACGAGGATCACTGTTCAAAGTGTCAAGGTGATGGGGACGGAGGAGCAAAGGGTCTGGAGTAGAAGGAGGCACAGGAATCGGACACTAAGTTGGGGTGTTCATTGCATGCTCCCTCCACCTGGCATGCTCCCCCCACCCCACTACGGCTCTTCTCCAAGTCCCAAGGAAAGGGCCTCTCCCCATCTCCTCCTGCCTCGCTCTGCTCTGCCTGGTCCCTGCCCCCGCTCCCAGCCAGCCCCAGGAATTCACACACCCACTGGGGAGTCTGACTTTGGCGCCTCTGAAGGGCAGAGAGGTAAAGGGAAAGTCGGTGCCTGTGCCATACAGACGCCCCCCAGCCTTGGTCACCCCTCTGGGGTGGCTAGTTAGCTGCTCTCCTCTGTGTTCTAGGCTGTATCCGCCGCTTGGGACGTGTGGTGAGAAGAAAATTAGGGGAAGACTGGATCTTTCTGGTGCTTCTGGGACTCCTCATGGCCTTGGTTAGCTGGTGCATGGATTATGTCAGCGCCAAAACCCTTCAGGGTAAATGTGACCTGGCCCTTTACCCTCCGCCTCTCCCAGCTAATGTGGCTGTTTCTGGAGTCTGGGCCTGGGGGTGCTGGGTGCTATGGGGAGGGGTGTGTCATTCAGAGGACCAGGCCCAGCTCTTCCCAGGACAAGGTCAGACCCAAGTCCATTTCTCCTGCCCCTCTCCCCGCTGCCAGCCAAGCTGTGGGTGTCCTCTTCAAGGTGACCAACCCACCTCCATTTCCCAGGACTGTCCCTCTTTGGGCATTGAATATCCTGAGGCCCAGACACCCCTCAGTTCTGAGCTAACCTGACAGTTGCTCAACCTGTGGCTTCTAAAGATGTGGCCACCAGTCCATATCTCTCACGAGGGATGGAACCTGAACAGGTCTCGTCAGGATCCTTGCATTTCCCATGGAAATAGTACCGTCTCGTGAGGTCACACGGGCAGCGGCTGCCACTGCCGAGACCCCTGGCACGCTGTCCTGTGAGGCGGGCAGGGTGGCGGTGGCGGCCACTTTCCCTCCGCAGGCGGCTGAGCCCGCGGTGTCCCCGCAGTCTACAAGTGGACCTACCACCGGATGCAGCCCAACGTGCCGCTGCAGTACCTGGCCTGGGTCACCTTCCCGCTTGTCCTCATCCTCTTCAGCGCCCTCTTTTGCCACCTCATCTCTCCCCAGGCTGTTGGTGAGACCCCCTCCCACGCCATCTTCCCAGACCAGGTCACCGTCACCACCTCCTTGGCCAGTCGGCTGACGTCTCTGCCCTGCCCTCGCCCCACCCGGGGGTGGCCCTTTCACCCGCTTGGCCGCTTGGCCGTGTCCTCCCTCCACAGCCACTTCCCGAGGCCCACTCTCCAGACGCTTATCTCCTTCCAAAGCTCTGCCTGGGACCTGCAGCTACTGGTTTTTGAATCCTTGTAGGCTCTGGCATCCCTGAAATGAAGACAATACTCCGCGGGGTTGTCCTGAAGGAATACCTCACTCTCAAGGCCTTCGTGGCCAAGGTGGTTGCCCTGACCGCGGGGCTGGGCAGCGGCATCCCTGTGGGGAAGGAGGTAGGTGTGATGTCCCTGAGGAGCCAGCGGGGACGCCTCCTGGACAGCAGGAAACAGTCCCAGGGCACTCTGGGAGCAGCCCATGGGGACTGGGCCAAGGGTACTGAGGAAGGGAAATCCTCAGAGACGTCCAGCCTTGGGGGCGCAGAATAAGAAAGCACATTCGAGCCAGGAATAGTCACTTGTGCTCAGTGCTGCTTGGTTCCGGGGGGCTGTCCTGTGCATTGCAGGTGTTCAGCAACACCTCTGGCCTCTCCCCCCTAGATGCCAGTAGCAGCCCCCAGATGTGACAATCAGAACATCTCTAGCATTGCCAAATGTCCTCTGGGGGGCAAAATCTCCCCCAGGTGAGACCTACTCCTTTAGGTAGAATCCAGATCCATCCCCGTTTTTATATGCAAACACTGGCCTAGAAAGAGCCTGTGCTTTTTTCAAGGTTATTCTCGCCCCACGACAGACCCATCAACACTCCACGCAGCCGCCAGTCATCTTTCCCAAATGGAACCAGCAGTGTCTGACCTCTGGTCAGGACCTTCTAATGGCTCTCCAATGTCCTGCAAATGCAACTCGAACTTCTCGTTGGGGCCCAAGAGGCCAGCGGTGGGGTGACGGCCCGACCTCTCATGCTCCCCCTCTGTCACTGAGGCCGGGTCACGAGGTCTCCCTCCTCCATCCCACAAGCTTGGATGTTCCACACCTTGGCACAGCCCTCGTCCTGACGCCCGGTGGCTCATCCTGTCATTTCATTCGAGCGCTGCCACCGGCTCTCCTGGAGCCCTCTCCAAACAACCCCCGCTCAGCGCTCTGCCCCAGCCCCTCACCCTCCCATCTTCTCACTGTCCTTAGCATTTTCTGGAAAGACCCACATGCCAGTCTATCGTGGGACTCACGAGAGCAGGACCCCTTCCTTAGCACCTTCCCAGCGCCCGGGCCAGTGCCTGGAGCAACTCGTGGCCCCATCCGGCCCCCACTCCTGACCCTCCCCGCTCCCTCCAGGGCCCCTTCGTCCACATCGCCAGCATCTGTGCCGCTGTGCTCAGCAAATTCATGGCCGTGTTCTGCGGGGTGTACGAGGTAAGGCCGAGAAAGTCAAACGAGGCAGGAGCTGTGTGGGCTCAGGCTGCCGGCCGTGGAGGGCTGCCTTTGCTCTGTGCTGGCCGTGATGCTGAAATGGGGCGCTGCACGAAGCCACGCTCCGCACCCACATCCCCCCAAGCTGCCTGCCCTAACCACAGCGGGCCTGCGCTGTCCCGTCAGCCCTCTCTCCTTGACACGTGTCCCTGCATCACTGTCAGCTGCCCCTGTGTGGCTCCCCTACGTTTCCCCTACCCCTGGGGGTCCTGGCTCCTGCCCCATCTCCATCAGGCACTGCCCCTGCCCTACTCCCTCCTGGCCCCGCGTGCTTCTCTGTTGCAGACCGTGCCTCTGCGGCTTGACCTCCTGGTGCCAGCCTGCGCGGTGGGCGTGGGCTGCTGCTTTGCAGCCCCCATTGGAGGCAAGTCCTGCTCTGCCCTCCCTGGCCGAGCACCACACTCAAGGGCCGACTGCTTGAGGGTGGAGGGCGGTGTGCACCGGAGGGACGAGTGGGTGGGCATTCAGGAGTGACCCCGGCCCCCAGGCCCTGCTCTCTGGACCCCCAAACCTCTACCAAGAGACCATGGTGCAGCCTCAAGTCTCTGTCCCAAGTCTCTCCCTGGCATGGGCACCTCCCAACCTGACTGTCCCCACCTCCAGTCCCTCTCTGGTGACCCCTTCTTGGCTTCCCCGCTTCCCAAATGTTCGCTTAACTTTATGTCATTTTCTATGGTTGGCCTTGGCTATGAGGTCACTTCCTGTTTGCCCAACTCACTGGGTTTTTCTTGGCCCGGGGATCACAGGGGGGATGGGCCGACTACTGTGGTTCCCTGTGACTTAAGCCTCGCCTCTGCCTTGTCCCCCACCCTGCGTGTTCTCCTCTCTCTCCCTGCACCCCTTCCCTCCTCTCGCATCTCCCCTGTCTGTCTCTCCCCCAGTAGCAGCCCTACTATTACACCGACACGCTGACGGTGGGCTGCGCGGTGGGCGTCGGCTGTTGTTTTGGGACACCGCTCGGAGGCAAGTGACTCACCCCTCCTACCTCCGTCCACTCGCCTGGCCTTGCTGCCCAAGGGTCTGGTCAGCAGCACCCAAGCACCAGCTGCACTAGCAAAAACAATAATATAGCAGGAGCAGCTGACTTCCAAGGAGCATCTACTAAGCGCAGGCAACATCCTGGGCACGTTTCCTTTATTCCTGCCGGAAGCCGTGCAGGCCAGAGGGCCGAGCTGGGCCACAGAGGGAGGGGCATAGCCGGGGTATCTCCCTGAGCAGGTGGCCGAGGCAGCAAAGGCTCCAGGCACCTCCTCCGTTCCCCTTCTTACCTTCAAACCTTTTTGTGGTATTAGGCTTCACTTTTTCCATCTTCTAACAGGGGACTCCAGGAAAAGCTCACTTTTTCGTGTGTTATTAAGGACAATGAGGGCCGACTTTACTGAGATTCAGCCAGTTTTAGAGGAGGGATTCTGAGGGAGTTAAAATGTAATTGTTCCTTGACATGGATTCACGGTTGAAGTTGGCTCTTTCCACATCTGTAGGGTAAAGAGTGACCTTTCTGATTATTTTCCTGGATGACTAACAAATGGCACAGTCAGAGAAAGCAGTCGTGGCTGCTTGTTCACAATAGATCAGCCTCACGCCTTGTTGCCGGATGAACAGAGCAGGGGTTATGTGGATTATTCAATGGATTCATTGATGACTTAAAAAAAAAAAAAAGACACTATGCTAACAGCTGGAGAGACAAAACTGCGGGCAAGGCATAAGCTTCTAAAACACACCAGCCATGGGGAGGGTCCTTTTGATGATGAATATGCAATTGGTCCTTTCCTGACAGAATCTCTCTGGGTAGATCAAATGCTTGGCTCAGGAATGCTAGATGGAGCTAATAAAAATGTCACACTCGCTTGTCCCTGAGTCAAGGTGTGGCCTAAGGAGACAGGTCAGGGAGCAGGGCAGGTGGCGTGTCTGCACTTCAATTCTGCTATCATCTCTTGTCATTCAAGTGACAGGTCCCCATCAGTGACGGGGTGGGGCGCTGGAATTTCTGCACACATTAAACATTCACACTTTCACCTTTCTTTACTCTTTCCCTTAACAAATCCAGAAGCTCTAAAGAACACTTTTAAATGGCAAAAATTTGATAGGAGGATGGCAGAGGAAGGAGGTTCGGCGGTTAAGGAGATTCTTTGAAAGTGAAGAGAGTCGCAGTTTCTGTGTAAAACTGGAATTTCTGGGATAAATGAGGACATCCCTGCCTGGTCCTGGGTAGAGGGTGGGTTGGCAAGGCCAGAGGAAAGTTCAGATGAAGCTCCACTCTCGACACAGGAAAACTGCAGGCATTCAGAGGTTAGGGGTTACAGGATGTCTGTGTTAAGTGGCAGATCATAAATGTGCTTGCAGATAGCCTGACCTGATGGGTTCGTTATGAACGTAGATTAATTATGAAAGAAAAAGCAGTATCAAGATCAGTTATTCACTATGTGAACTCTGAATTCCTTAACGCTGATAAAAGAAATATAACACCATTCTACTAACATGACAAACAGCCTTTGCTTCCACTCTGTCCTCTGAGGTTCCAAGGTGCTCCGGGTGGGAGAGTCTGCAGACAGGCAGACAGGTCATCGCAGCCCCTCACAGAGACATCTCAGAGGCAGCCTGGGCACTTCCTTTGAAGCCAGGTGGCCAGGGCAACTTCACAAAGATGGAAGGTTGGATCTGACTTGGGGGAGTTAAGTGGGAACCTGTAGGAAGAGGATGAGGGCGGGATAGATGGGTATGTGAGGGACATTTGCACCATTATAGAGAAGTCAAGAGCAAAGTCAATACCTCCAGCAGATGAGAATTTTCCAGAGGGTGCAGGGAAAGGAGTGACAAGAAATGAGTGTGGACAGGTAAACGGACACCACCTACATGAATGTAGATTTCGTTCTGTAGCTGGAATTTGCTCGCATGTATCTTACACTTCTTCATGGCGTCGCTAGATGGAACAGGGAAAAAGTTTGCCAGGTTAGGTGAGTTGGAGAATCTTCCTTGCTTGCTCACTGTGGTCATTTTTTTTTTTTTTAAATAGAGGCATGTTTTATTTATTTATTTGTTTGTTTGTTTGTTTGTTTTTGTTTATACAAGCACTGGGTACAGTCAGAAGTGCGGGAGGGTGAGAGAATTCACCAGAGCCTGAGCGGGGAGCAGAGCAGGCAGAAGGACCGAAGTACACTGCTGAGGGGAGCAGCGGGCAGCAGGAGAGGTCTGCGCGCCATGTGGGACCCTCCTCCGGTGGCCGGGGAGCAGCCGGGGATCGAACCGGCGCTGCAGAGGCCAAGGGCAGCTTCGCAACCCAGCGCTCAACCGCTGCGCCACCGGGGAGGCCCTCACTGTGGTCATTTTTGAAGCTGGAGCTGTCATCAGGCTTGGCACTCTCGTGAGCATTGTGAATATTTAAAACCCAGCTTCCATGTAGCTTTCCCCCCACCAGAATCCCTCTGCTAAGGTCTCCTTCTCCGAAGGCCCGGCTGGGTCTGATGTGGGGAGATGCTGTCACAGGTGAAGGGGAGCAGGGAAGACTTTTGAGCTGGACCCACCAGCTCTGCATGTTCGTCTAGTCCCCGGGGCGGATGCGTGCGGGAGAGAACGGGCCTGTGGCTTCTCGGGATTAATCAAGATTAACCAGACTCTGGTCCCGATGCTGGAGGATGAGCGAGTGAGCTGGGCAGAGGCAGAGGAGATGGTGAGGAGGCTGACTGATCCACGTGGCGCCTCGAGAAAGTGAGAGGGGTGTGACCTGGCAGCTGCTGTTATGTGAGAATGTGAGGGTAAGAGGGAGGAGGAACTAGGCTAACTCCCAAGTTTACAACAAGGGAAACTGAGTGGGTGTTGGCGCTAGCAAGCTCGAGAGGGAACGTGGGAAGTGAAACAGGTCCGGGCAGTTGATAAATCAATCTGAATGTGTTGCATTTGAAGGTCCTGTGGCAGGTCCGGGAGATCCAAGCGGCGGCCGGGTCTGGCGCGCAGGAGCAGGGCTGGTTCGCTGCGTGGCTGCCCGGTAGCAGGCAGGTGGCAGGTGAAGCCACAGAACCGATGACATGGGGGAGAGAATGTGTCTGTGAGCAGCAAAGGTAGAAGGCCAAGGCCACAGCCCTGGGCGGGCCAGAGGCCAAGAGCCAGCAGGAGGCCAAGGAGGACACCTAGGGTGGGAGAAGATAGCAACCTGGCAGAGCCCAGACACCAGGGACACCCAGAGCCTTCCTAAAAGCTGTTTGTGTTTCCATTGCTTTGTTTCTTCTTAGCAACACATTTTCTGTTTGGCTCAGATTAATATTAAAATTAGTTCTTATTCCCGAATACACAGTGACAGACTGTTAGGGAAAGAGCCACATCTGGGGGAGGGGAAAAAAATCTAACCTAGGATCTCAAAAAGTGGCTGTGAAATAGTCGTGATCTGGGTAGTGTGCACCCCGACAGTAGGAGTTGTTTGGGGTTCGATTGCTGGTTTAAAAAAAAAGGAGAGAGGCCGACTCCACCTGGCTGTGCCAAATTCTCCTTTGAGGCCAAAGTGGCAGCTGCCTTACCGGATGTGATTTGAGGAGCAGGGGCGGAAGGGGTGACTGGCAGAGCTCTGTGTGCCCCAGATTCCCTGCTCCCTCATTCTGTTTTCTGAAATTCCACCCATTCTGTTGTCTCTGGTTCTCTTCCTTCTCCGCTTTCCTCTCCCTGCCCGCCCCCGCCCAGCCCTTCCGCCCACTCCTGTTCACTCATAGAACAGGCATTGAGCCGGTTGTGTGCCAGGCACTGTATGAGGTGTTGGGTTCCCAGCAACTTTCAGTCCTGGGGGATCTCAGGGGTGTGAACAAATGATCACATCTGAAAGCGGTAAGTGCTCTAACTGTGCAAAATCCTGAGAGAAGAACGTAAGGGAGGGACTGTTTTGACCTGAGGGAGGAAATCCCCAGAGCAGGTGGCATGTGAGCTGACCAGCAGGAGTCCTCTGACGAAGGCCGCAGGCCACCACCCCCTCAGCATAAATGCCCCCTGTGGGAGAAAGAGCAGCACCCCCTCGGCATAAATGCCCCCTGTGGCAGAATGGGTGGGAGTCCTGAGGGCTTCCAAGCTGTGACTTCAACCACAGAACCCGGATGTCGAGGCTAGGCTGGAGATGCTGGCTGGACAGAGAAGGGGGTCCACAGGGGTGTCCTGGCAGGTCAGCAAGAGGGAGTGTCTGGGTTTTCCCTGCTCATTTAATTTTATGTTGCGTTTTCCTGGTCCTCCTCGCTCACTTTCGTTAAGCATGTGGCTTAATTAGATATCAGGTGATCTGGCCGTCAGTTTTTACTTTGCTTCTAATCGAAGTCCACTCTCTTATCTTTAACACAGTGTCCTCCACCCCCATCCTCAAGGGAGACACCCCAAGGCTCCCTGAAACTATAGATAGCACGAACCCTATCGATTCAGGTTTTTACGATACACACATATATAATAAAGTTTAATTTATAAGTTAGGCGCAGTAGGAAATGAACAGCAATAACCACAAACAAAATAGAACCCGAATACCATTGTGCCGTATAAAAGTTATGTGAATGCGGTTGCTCTCTCAAAATACTTTATTAGACGTAATACTTTCCTACTGAGGTTGACCTTGGGTAACTGACACCTTGGAAAGTGAAACCACAGATAAGGGGAGACTAGTGTAGAGTCAAAGATTTTTTTCTTTGTGTCTCTTAAATCTTGCTTTTCAGCCCCCAAAGCATCCCTTGCTCTGTCCCTACCCACCCTTGCTATTTTTCTATATATCTACCTCCTCGGTTTCTGCTATTTAGGACTACAGTACTATATAGGGCTCCTGATCAGCTTCCCTTCTAGCTCACCTACCTCTGCTAAGGAGAATTGCTTTTCATTTCTTCTGGCCTCTTGGATTTCCCCCTTGCTTTTAAGTCAAGTTTTCATACTAAGTTTTGAATATTCAAACGATTCCTCTGTTTTCATGGAGTATTAAGGATTGTCAGCTCTTGCAAAGGCTTTTCCTAGTCATTGTTCTGATTTCTTCTGATAAAGCTGCCCCAGGGCACAGAGGGGGAGGTAGGAAGGGCGAGGTGGTTCGAGACTGTGCGTCTGAGCTCTGCACTGTGCTGCACAGCTACTTTCTTTTAACTTTCTGCAGAACGTTACCAAGGCCCTTTAAGTCCCCACTGCATGTCCTACCCACCCTGCTCTCTAAGGGAGCGAGAGGGCATGCCCACCTGATCCTCGTGTTTGGCAGGTTGTGGCCCCCCCATTTCCATCCTCTCTGTGGCTGGTTCAACAAGGCCCGGGGTGGGGTGGGGGGTCAAGGCTCCCTGGTGCAGCTGGCACGTGGCTCCCAGCGGGCACCTGCAGGGCTCTCTACTTCCCACTGCTGCTTACCCGAGGGCTCGGGCCTCAGCAGCAACTCCTCAATCTGGGGCGGGAGTGCGGAGCCTCCACTCGGGCCTGCACCTGACCCTGCACCTGACCCTGCACTTCACCCGGCAGGAGTGCTCTTCAGCATCGAGGTCACCTCCACCTACTTCGCCGTGCGCAACTACTGGCGAGGGTTCTTTGCAGCCACCTTCAGTGCCTTCGTCTTCCGCGTGCTGGCCGTGTGGAACAAGGATGCGGGTAACCTGACCCTAGGGGAGGCCGGGGAGGCAGGGAGGCTGGCGATGGGGTGAGGAGGGGAGCTCTTTGGGCAGTTCAGGAAAGGAACGGGTGGCATGACCCAGGCCCAAGGATAGTGGAGAAGGCTGTGGGTTGTGGAGCGTGAGAGGGGAGAGGTTGTCCATTGAAAAAGGAAATGAAATAGAAGAGCAGAGCTTGGACGTGGAGAAAGAAAGAAGTTGGCCCTGAAAGCTGCTGGCCTCGGTTCCCTGCCCGGGGTCTCCGGACTGCTCTCACCGTGGCCTCGACCCTTCCACCCCGCAGTCACCATCACCGCTCTCTTCAGAACCAATTTCCGAATGGATTTTCCCTTTGACCTGCAGGAACTGCCAGCATTTGCCATCATCGGGTCAGTGGGGCCAGCCGCTCTGGGAGTGGTGAGCCAGGGCTGGGGTGTGGCTTTAGATTGGACGGGACCCAGAAGGTGGGGCGGGCCGTGATAAAGTGTCCCTTGTGGAAGTGGGGGTGGCTAGCTGGCTTGCGTGGTCTTTCTCCCCCCGCGGGGGCTAGGGCCGAGGGCTGAGGGCTTCCTCTCTGCCTGACTCACCCCCCAGGATCTGCTGCGGCTTCCTGGGAGCTGTCTTTGTGTATCTGCATCGCCAAGTCATGCTGGGTGTCCGAAAGCACAAGGCCCTCAGCCAGTTTCTTGCTAAGCAGTGAGTCACTGCCCTTCCTTCGCCCTGCCCACGTCCTCACTGCTTTCTCCAGGAGTTGCTCCCATTTAATCTCCATGGAAGGCACTGGAAGCCTTTAGGTGGCTTGTGATAATATAGAAGGAAGCCCTGATACTCTCCTGGGGGCAACTGGTGTGGTTTCTCCTTTGAAGAGAGCTTTTGGATGGAGAGGATGCTCTTTGTTGGAAAAAGTGAGACAGCAGCACCCTGCAGGAAACGTGGCTGGCCGGAGCGCCCAGCTGCACCCTTGGGGGCTGGCTCGCTTAGGGGAGGATTCACTCTGCTTCCCTTTCAGCCGCCTGCTGTATCCTGGCGTCATTACCTTTGTCATCGCCTCCTTCACCTTTCCCCCAGGAATGGGTCAATTCATGGCCGGAGAGGTCAGCTCTTGGGGGTGCTGAGGTGGGGGGTCAGCTCACGGAGCACACACCTGGGACCATGTGCTCGGGCTGCTGAGCATATACACTTTTCCCCAAAGGGTGGAATCTGTCCCTGGGAAAAAAGACAAGGGATCTTGGGGTAATAACGAAATCATGAGGCTGGGGGGTCATTTCTCCAGAAAGGGAAGTGCCCTGGAAAACGGTCCTCGCCGCCCCTTCCCCGCCACCTTTTGCTTCCTCCTCTCACAGCTGATGCCTCGCGAAGCCATCAGTACCCTGTTTGACAACAACACGTGGGTGAAACATGTAGGTGACCCCGAAAGCCTGGGCCGGTCTGCTGTCTGGATCCACCCACAGGTCAATGTGGTCGTTATCATCTTCCTCTTCTTTGTTATGAAGGTACTTCTCCCTGCACACTTGGCCCCTGCTTCAATTTAGGGAAACCCAGGGTTTGCATGGGGTAGGGAAGGATACAGCATCCCCTGGTCTGCACCCAACCGGAAAAGACATAACTTTGATAACCACAGCACAAGTTCATTACTCATCTGTAGACGTGAACCAATGTCTGAGTTAATTGCTCCGTTCATGTCAACTCACCATGATGCCTCAATTATTAGAGTCCTTCTAATGGTTCCACTTGATAAATTATTAAGACATCACAGCAGCCAAGTAAACAAGGACAAGATAGATACAGCCGGGCAGATAACTGTGCACAACCTCAGATGAATTAGCCAAATCCCCCACATATTAGATAATGAGGTACTTCATTCTCCATGTTTCTGATTACCCATTTTTAGATGATCTACATATCCATTCTTTCCCCCAGCCTAGTGGGTAATCTATTTTCTAGAATTGCAAAAGAGATAAAATATTGAAATCATTTTTATTAGTGACTATAAATAATTTTTATAAATGGTGTTATCCTTTGTTTGGGTAACAGGGCTGTGAGGATCTTGCGATTCTCAAACTATTTTCTTCTCACTTCAGTTAGGAAACAGAAGCTGGTCTCTTTTACATACATTCTTTTTCTTATCTGCCCATCAAGGATTGTGTATTTATAGACTTCTCAATTACTGCCTATTACCATGATATTTTTATTTCCACCCCTGGTAGTGATATCTATTATAATTGCTGATTGCCTTTCTAAAATTTTCGGATGATTGCCTTATTATTAATAGTATGTCTTGCCTGAATAATCCAACATTTTCCTCCGTATACCAGGGCTCACATTTAAAAATCTGTCCACCCTGGAATTCCATGACTTCAGATATTTTGCTATTAATCATGATACTTCTATGAATCTATATATTTACCCCAGGATATGAGTCACTAAGTTATATTTGTACTGTAATCACTAGAGCGAGTTTATTTACTTATTTATTCAATACATGCTACTGCGCACCTACTACATGCCAAATATGTAATAAGTGAATGTTGATCTTTGATGAATCTTATGCTTAGCATTGAAAACAGTCATTTGGAAATGTCCTTCCTTGTTTGTGGCTGTCATTTAACGTGTTTGTCAATGATCTTATGATCAGAGTCGCTAAGTGCTGAACATGCGTGGGCCCAAGTCTGTAACCTACATTCTCAGAATTTGCTGTGAGTTCCGGAAGCTTTTTGTGTGTGTTTTTTCCCACACACACAATGTAGGGGGCGAGGGGACTAAGTAAATCAAAGGCTTCCATGGTGTGCATGTCCATGCTATTAATTAGATCCTGTTGAACTCTTCTCTCAAAGGATTTTATTTTTTTAATCATAAGGAAGTTCTCAGTGTCTTGTTCGAAACGTGACTTCTGGCCTTTCGTTATAAAGTTTGTCTTCTCTAAATTATAAATCCCACTTCCTGTAACTGGTGGTAGTAGCCGAGTTCAAGTTTTGATGGCATCTCAGAATCTACTCTTCAACGACCATCACCATCATTAACATATAATTATTAGATGTTATATAATAAAATATGCAACTTTATTATAATACTATATAACAATAAGACAGTGATAATGTTATAATATAATAACAACAATAAGCAGAGCTGTTGTTCTGACATTAATCTTGACTGAGCAATATGGTAACTTTGGCATCAGAGAGTCTTTCAAAATGTCAAGCTTTAAAAATTTTTTGAGAACTAAAATGCTGTATATTTTTCAACATTTCCCCCCACACCTCAACTCATCTCCCCAGATTCCCAAGTGTATATCTGGATTCCACTTCACAGGTAAAGTTTATTCTGAGAAACCTACTGGGATTACCTAAAAGGACTCAATTCCATGTCGTATCATTAATTTCTCGCTGCATTACTTCGTTGATAAAGTGTACATCATACATTTTTCGGGAAAAGAAGCACATACACTCCCTGAGCCATAGCTCAAACCCAGCAGTTTGCAACAGACCTATAATATTCTGTGCTATTTACAAACATAAAATCTCCCATTGCTATAAATCCATGATATTGCCTAGTAACACAGCTTCCAGCATTTTCACTGTTTACCACTAGCCACATAAGCATATCCTTATTTTTTCCAAGTGTGGGCAATAGCCGACCTAACCAAATAAAATATAAAAGTGACTAGAACTATTTTTCCACCGTCTGATTTGAATGTTAGTCTCTGTGGTCTTCCAACAATACCCCTGCGGGTGGTTAAATTTCTCATTTCAATAAAGGGAACTTCCCTCTTGCTCAGTCTCAAAACATGGCACATATTATCATGTTCTGAGTCAGGAACTTTTACAATGAGAGCAAATATTATTTCAGCCTCTCACTTTGCCTTTTAACAAGTCCATCATTATCACTTAATCTTGGAGTTGTCAGCACAGCCTGAGGTTCTGTAGGATTCTAGATGCCTGCTCCTGCTTGTGAAGCCTCCAAATAAAATGGGGTGTGTGATAATGGGTTTCTATGTTCCCAGTTCTCTAGAATTTGGTGTTTAACATCTTAGGGGTTACTTTTGTTCCACAGCAGAGACTTTGCTTCTGGAGCTTTCCTTTCCTGTGCTAATAGCTCAGAAAGTTTGCTAATCTTATGTGTCATTGTTTGTGCTGTGGGGGCTGAGAACTTCAAACCCTCTGATCCTGATACTGCTCTTATCTTGGAGGATAATCTAAAGATCATCCTCTGAAATCAGATCTATCCTTCACCTATTATCTGTATTACTGGAGCTTTCAGATGAAACTGAGCCTACCAAATCCCTGTGGCTTTCGTGGACTTATTCCAAAGAGCTGGTACAGAATAGTTCAAGGGGTCTCAAACTGTTACGTGTCAGAAGCACTTAAGAAGCTTAAAGTAAAAGTGCTTAGAATTCTGTCTCTAGACAGTCTGATGTGGTCGCCTCCAGCGGTATCTGGTCATCTGCAGCTTCAACAAGCTCCCCTGGCGAGCATTACCGTTAGGTGTTTTAGCAAATGTTAGCTCTCAGAAGCTTTTTCTGCTCTGCATGTGTCGGGGTCCCTAGACCAGACTCCAGTGAGTGTGTGGAGGCTTCCCCACCCCAACAAGCAACTCACCCAACACCACAGCAGGGTGCTGGAGAGCTCAATTCAGTTCTGAAACTCTCTACCCAAAGAATGCAACAGAACGCACAGGTTAAGGACTCAGGCTCAAGACCAACCTCCACTTCAGATGCCAGTCTCGAGCCCAGGCTGTTGACTGCTTCTGATTGGCTGCCTACAAATCAGAGGTCCCCACAACCTCCTCCTCAGGCTCCATTCCCTTCCCTCCTCCCTCCTCTTCCTCCCTCCCTGCCTTCTCCCTTCTTACCTAGATTTATTGAGCCCTTAGAGCTTTGTTTCTTTCAGAAACACCTGACCAGGAAAAGGCATCCTTCGACTTCTAGAGTTTCATTGTCTTAGCTGAGGTGAACTTTCTGAGCTGAGAGTACCATGGGCTAGGGACCCTTGGGTGCAGTGACGGAGAAGTCCTCTGGGGCTCTGCTCCTTATTCTGATTGCAGGAGGATTTGGGTGAATCATCTCAAGGAACTTTCTTCTAGTACTTTTCTGGTGATCTCTTAGCCTGAGATTTTGTAACTTTTGCTTCTGGCAGAAGGGTGACAGCTAAAATGGCTTCCAGGAATGGCTATCCCAGGACTTCTGTGACTCTTTTTTTTTTATTTATTTATGCATACAAGAGCAGGGGTACAGGCCAGAGATGTGAAGGGTGAGAGGACTCACCAGATACAGAATGGGGAATAGAACAGGCAGACTGACTGACCTTAGGGGAGCAGCAGGCAAGACAGGAGAGGTCTGCTGCTCCATGTGGGTAGCTCCCTGGCTAGGGATCGAACTGGTGCTGCAGAGGCTGAGGATTGCTTCGTAGTGCGGTGCTCAACCCCTTGCACCACCAGGGAGGCCCCACTTCTGTGACTCTTAAAGGAAGGAGGAGGATCGTGGGCAGGGGGTTGAATGTGCATACATACAGTGGGCAGAGCTGAGAGGGTGTGCTGATACCTCTTTTTATCCCAGTTCTGGATGTCCATCGTGGCCACCACTATGCCCATACCCTGCGGAGGCTTCATGCCTGTGTTTGTGCTAGGTAAGTTCTGATGGGGAGCCTGGGATCTCACTCACAACTGCAATCCAGGGTACTGGGAAAATAAAGAAAGGTCTGGGATGCTGGGATCTTGTATCTGGCTTTATACTCTTGAATCCCCAAGGAGGGATCGGCCCTGAAAATATAGAAGATAAAAAACTTGGATCTCCAACACCTGCCTTCCTTTTGTCTTTCTTCTAGGAGCTGCCTTTGGAAGGCTGGTCGGAGAGATCATGGCCATGATCTTCCCCGATGGCATCTTATTTGACGGCATCATCTACAAGATCCTCCCCGGGGGCTACGCAGTGATTGGTGAGACACATTCCACCGTGCTGTAAACAAACACAGAGTACCTCATCCCCACGCTCAAACTCTCCCATGACATCTTCATGCCAGGCTGAAAAACATGGCCTTGGGTTAATGCTACTTAATTCAATTTTCACTCAAATAATCAAGTATGGGCTCTGACTTTTATTCACTGTCACTGAATTTCTCTGAGCCTTGCTTTCATGATGTGGAAAGAGAAAGATGGGGATGAGAGGAGACAAGGATAAAAACATCTAGAATTTTGCGTCTCGATGTCTGCTAAGGGCTTTTTCTTCCTTACAAAGAATCATGGGGGCAACAACACAGGTGACTGGCTTGGGTACTCCCAATCAGCAGGTGTGATCCTGTTGATGGGGACCAGGCTTATCCTGCCACTTGTCACCTGGATGAGCATGAAGCAAGTTAGCTGCCTTTCTGACCCTTAGTTTCTTTCTTCTGACATCTTGCTTTCTTCGGAGATATGTGAAGTAACACTCTGAGCGTCTACAATAACATTTTTTTTCCTAGTAAAATACTTGGCCCCAACCAAAATCCAACCAAAAGCCATGTCTAACCATCTTAGAGGCATGTACAATCTCCAAAACTTTTTTTTTTTTAAGATTTATTTATTTATTTATGCAAGCACTGGGTATAGTCAGAAGCGCGGGAGGGTGAGAGAATTCACCAGAGCCAGAGCGGGGAGCAGAGCAGGCAGAAGGACCGAAGTACACTGCTGAGGGGAGCAGCGGGCGGCAGGAGAGGTCTGCGTGCCATGTGGGACCCTCCTCCGGTGGCCGGGGAGCAGCCGGGGATTGAACCGGTGCTGCAGAGGCTGCGGGCAGCTTCGCAACCCAGCGCTTAACCGCTGGGCCACCGGGGAGGCCCAATCTCCAGAACTTTTTATGCCTCCTCCTTCCCTCTCCTTTTCACCAAAATCTTGTAGCACCTAAGGTCATGCCACCCTTAGATCTAGGACTGACCAGCTTTACAGCACACGTGGTCAACTTCCTTCCCCATCACATCCTTTATAAACGCCTCTTTAGTCAATAAAAATCATCTGCTCTTATTCCCCATCCTCCTGCTTCTGAGTGTTCCCCCATCCTCCCTGGTGGATACTTCCCAGTATTCAATCTCCCATGATAATTTGTGTGCTGAATTGTGATGACGTATGTTCTCAGGCACACTGTTGCACCATCCAATAGAATCATTCCTCCCTTTTCCTTGTTTCATTTTCCTGTCTGCTTCCCCAGCATCTTTCTCCTATTTCCCCCATATTAAAATAAGAAATATAGCTAACTCACAGGGGACAATTTGGGGTAATGGGAAATTATAACCAAAAATAAGCAAGACAGATTCTGTCTTCAAAGAGCTGATAGAATCATAACATTTTAGATCTTCAAGCATCTTAGAACTCATTTAATCACCCCTTTCCCCTTACCAGTGAGACTTGGGATTCCAGAAGAACTAAGTTCTACTTGAACAGTTGAAAGATAGTGGAATCGAGTTCTAATGTATCTGGCCTTATATTCTTGGTCCCATTGCTCCAAGTCTGGGCATGAGCCGTGAGTTTCCCCTCTACTCACTCATAAATGGTTGGCATCAAAACCTGAGGTCTAAAGTAAAATGCCATAATCGGGTTTTAAAATGTTCAGTTAAGAATGAGCCAAATTTTCAAAAGCAACGAATAGGTAGGACATCATTATCTTCATTTTATTAATGACAATTTTGGCGCACAGAGATTCTGGGACTTGCTAAAGGTCACAGAATGAGCAAAATGATGATTTCCAAACAGTTCAACATTCTAGCCCCCACTCTTGACTAATGGTTACCATGGGCGTGTTGGCAATGCCAGAGGGTCAGCAGAGTGACCCTGGTCATGCAGCCTTGACCCACTGCTCCTTTCTCACGTCTCGTTCTAGGAGCAGCAGCACTGACCGGCGCAGTGTCCCACACCGTCTCCACAGCTGTGATTTGCTTCGAATTAACGGGTCAGATCGCTCACATCCTCCCCATGATGGTGGCTGTCATCTTGGCCAATATGGTGGCTCAGAGCCTGCAGCCCTCCCTCTATGACAGCATCATCCAGGTCAAGAAGCTACCCTACCTGCCTGACCTTGGTTGGAACCAGCTCAGGTCAGGACGACCAGCTGCAATTAGTTCAGATGTGATGGGGTGGGGGCAGGAGTCTTGGACACTGAGACTGAGAACAGGGTTCATGTTTGGAAGCACCCCCTTTTATTTCTTTTTATGCCCCGTGTACTTAACGCATGCTGTGAGTGTCTGACGCCTGACAAACCTCTAGGGAGGACTGAAAGGGGCAGCAAAGGGACGGGTCCCTGGTGGGGCTAAACCCCATGCTTTCTCCCTCCATAGCAAGTACACAATCTTTGTTGAGGACATCATGGTGCGTGACGTGAAGTTTGTTTCAGCTTCTTGCACGTATGGGGAGTTGCAAACCCTGCTGCAGACCACCACAGTCAAGACCTTACCACTGGTTGATTCGAAAGGTCAGTGGCGAGGAAGGAAGCGGCTCTTGAGTCAGTGACTGCACAGGGTTCCATAGAGGTGGGGGCGGGACTGACTGTGACTTGAGCTTGTCCTTAGGGGACACCCAGTCTGCCATGGGACACCCAGCCAGTGTTCCTTAGGGACATACATAATCGTCCTTCAGGTAGGAAAAATACAGCGTTCACACAAGCCCAGGAAGACACTTAAAAATCCAATTAAGGAAATACAGTCATTTCTCATTATTCACAGTTGTGTTCTATAAAGTCAGCACAAACACTGGCCTTGGAATCCTACACCGAGCCACAGCGCTAGGGCAAGTGCAGGGTTAGGGTCCTGCGAGCCGCTGGTCACATTTCCTTCACCTAATCAGTGCATGAACATGCTTTCTGTATGCTTCTTTATAAATATGCCGGATTTAATACATAATGTTGATTCATTATCGTTGAACTCATGCCAACAGCACTTAACGAGCATACATACATATCTTCTCACATCACAGCCTGCTTGGGCTTAGGAACACTAGAAAACACTTTGGAACTATGCTTGAGGGGGGATTTGAACAATATCATCACTAACTCAAAGCACAAAATTGCGAAACAAAGTGCAATACACAGACGCTTGAAAGAGATGCTTGTTTACAATAGAACAGACAAGAAGGCAGAGGGTCGCCTTGGTCAACCACCGTTGGAAATACAGACCTAGAGCGACTCATAGGTTGTATAGTCCTGCACGTTGCTGGGGATGCTTTGAAAGCTCTGTGAATATTGATTAGGGTTACAAACGTATTTTAGACAGTTGGCGAAATTGCAAGTAGGGAATTTGTGAATAATGAGATTCGGCTGTAAACCTTACAGCCTTTTATATGCTCTCTTCATTAATTAAATCGTGACAGTTCCTTTTAAAAAAAAAGATTTATTTATGCTTACAAGAACTGGGGTACAGGCCAGAGTTGTGGTGGTGAGAGGATTCACCAGAGACAGAGTAGGGAACGGAACAGGCAGATTGACTGAAATACACTGCTGAGGGGAGCAGCAGGGAGACAGGAGAGGTCTGCTGCTCCCTGTGGGTAGCTCCCTGGCCGGGGATTGAACTCATGCTGCAGAGGCTGCTGACAGCTTCATAGGCTGCATCTTAACCCCTTATGCCACGAGGGAGGCCCCAATCATGCCTGTTCTTTAGTGCTCGATTTGAGAGGTTGAAATGGTTCCATATGAAGTAGATTGTGATTTTAGTAAACAGTGACTTCACACTTCACTTCCTCCACCATCCTTTTTGGGCACCGCTGACACTTCATCATGCTTTGTAGTGTTCCTTTTTACAGCGCATACACACATACACATATATGCCTTGTCTTCCTCACCAGACTGGTAGCCTTTGAGAATAGATACTCCAACTCCCATCGCCCTTAGGCTGCCTCCTTATTGGTATTCATTAGATAATAAATAAATACTTGCATAATGTTTGAATTTATGTAACAAAGAAGAATCTTACAGGGCCACATGGAGCCATTAAAATGGTTGGTTCTGATTTCAGATCATCAGAGTATCCAAATGGCTCATGTTCTATTAGCTCTAATATTTCCCCAAGTCCCAAATTCCTTCTAAGTGACCTCTAAAGCCATGGCTCTTTGCTGGAGCAGGGGAACAGCCAATGACGTGTCCAGAGTTTTCCTACTAATGACTAAGATGTAAGGCAGATTTATCTCAATAACACTGCTGCAATTTTATAGCCTTAAAATTTAATGAAAATGTTAATTATAGTAGCAGCATTTCAATAAAGATATGAAAGACCTTCCCAGGAAAGGCAGCATTTGGCTTGTATCCTAGAAGGACCCAGATTCTTCCAATGATTAAACATCAGATGTCCTTATAGACTTCTGGTGTGTTCACATCTGAGCCTGTCTAAAAGGCTTTGAAAGTTTTTTCTTTTTTTTTGGACGAGGTTGATTAACTTATTTTAGTACCACGTTCACCGATTTGCACACAGGCTATATAAGAGCTGCATCAAAATAAGCCCAAGTTAGCACCAATTAGTGTCCTGTCATCTGGGTCTCTAAGTGCTAAATGGGTGAAATGAAAGGGATTGAGTGAGGTCAATCCTGGAAGGTTTTTGAAATGAATTTTTAGGAAGAGAGGCAAAAGCTGAAAAAAGAAACGAGGGGTGGAGACTCTGCACCCCAGCGAGCAAGCGAGCATCCTGCTGAGCGCGCAGGGCTGGGGGCATTCAGCAGACCCTCAGGCTGAGCTTGGGGCGCCCCCCTCCCCCCCAGACTCGATGACCCTGCTGGGCTCCGTGGAGCGGTCGGAGCTGCAGGCCCTGCTGCAGCGCCACCTGAGCCCCGAGCGCAGGCTGCTGGCCGCCAGGGACCTGGCGCGCAAGCTGTCGGAGCTGCCCTACGACGGGAAGGCGCGGCCGGCGGGGGAGGCGCATCTGGGCCTCTGGCCCCAGGGCCGCCGCGAGTCGTTCGCCTTCGTGGACGAGGATGCAGACGAGGACCTCTCGGGGAAGCCCGAGGTGACCGCACGGGGAAGGCGGGGGACTGGCCAGACCCCGGCTCGGGAAAAGCGGGAAGAGGGAGGGGCGCCGGCGAGGGCGCACAAAGCCGGGCCCCCCGGATCTGGTGCCCACGGGCCGGGCGCCCTGGAGCCAGGAACAGGCCATAGGGCTGCGGGGGATGGTTGCCCTGCGGATTCAAGGGACGTAGGAGCTGTGGACCGGGGAGGAAGAGGAAGGCTGGATGGGTTCCCAAGACCTGCTGGAAAAGGCGGGAAAGCCGGAGGCAGCGCCCCTCCCTGACCGGCTCTCCTGTTCTCGGGTCCCCAGGCCACACAGCCGCCCCCTCCCGCGCCTGCTCACGCCTCTCCCACCGCCTGGCTGCCTCCAGAAGAGCCCAATGGGCCCCTGGCCGGTCACAAACAGCAGCCAGAGGCCCCCGAGCCTGCAGGTGAAGATTCTGCCTTTATGCCCCCTGCCTTGGGGGTTCTCTCTGACTCTCCCCAGCCTCAGGGAGGGGCGAGGCTAGGGGGTGCCTGGAGGGGGAGGGAATCCTTTTCCTTGCGTGTTCGTATTGCCCAAGGAGCTGGGCCAGGGCTGGTTAGGAGCTGGAAGAGGGGCTGCCTTGGAGGGGGGCACCTGGGAAGAACAGGTACCACCGGGGAGCCCCCACACCTCGCCTTTCCTCTCAGGACGCACGCAATTTTGTTTCTGTTTCCTTCCACTCACCGCTACATTCAGGTCAAAGACCCTCAGTCTTTCGGTCCCTGCTGCGCTGCCTGCTGGGCAGACCTCGGCCTCCGAAGAAGAAAGCAGCCCAGGTGACCAGGCTGCTGGGGAGCGGGTGGCAGGGACGGGGCTTGCCCTTGAGGAGTGAAGAACCCTGGGCCTTGAGTGAGAAGGGAAGGGACCTCGCCCAGGAGGGGGAGTTTCGCCAGCTGGGAGGGGTGATTGGCCCCAAAGCCTGCATGTGTGGGGAGGGGCCTCGTGGCTGATGGGACATAGCTGCTGTGGGACCAAGGGAAAGACCTCGAACTGTGTCTGTCTTCTCTAGGATTCAACGACTTTGGTGGATAACATGTCACCTGAAGAAGTAAGTAAAGGAAATCGCAGCCCCGGGGCAGATGGTTCTGTCCCATCAAGACATTGCTCATTTTTTTTTTACCTTCTTTATTGGGCTAAGGATAGACGCGAGTCCAGGCAGGAGAGCATTTTCAGATTTGGGAAGAGGTGATTATGGAGAAAGGGTCAGGTGCCTTGCTTTAGAGGTGGGGCCACACCGTGGACTCTGGAGGGACCATCATTTCAGAAGAGAAAGTTTTCAGGCTCCATGTGCAAATGGGATCATGGTGCTGAGACGAGCCTTCGATCTTGTAGACACTGGGCATGTTCTGGCCCTAGGCAAAGGAGATACAGGCAGGATGTGCTTTACCAGAAGAAAGATGGTACTGACAGCCAGCGTGCACACATCAGAGGAGGGGTGGAGAGTGACAGCGAGAAGGAGATGTTTAGCCTTCCACGGGCACCTCCCTCAAAACACACACTTCTGACAAACGACTAATGGAAAAGTTGAACAGGTGATTGCAGAATGAAAAGGAATTCTCTTCCCCTGCCTGCAAGCAGGCCTCAGATGGGGCATCCCTGTCATGAAGGGTGCCTTGCTACGATGCACAAAGCAGTGATGATACTTGTTGAAGAAACAAGTAAAGGTGTTCCCCCATCTCTAAAGCAAGGCGCCTGACCCTCTCTATATTCCAGATAGAAAGTCAGCTAGTTGGTTGGTATTACATGACTACTGGAAATAAAGTGCCAACCAGAGATGATAAGAAAATTCTACAGTTTTAGCTTATGTCTTTCCCAAGGAAGATTATAGGGAGCTACTAGCAGCCATGTGACCCACTGAGATGTTTTGGAGGGATAGGATCCGGTGGAGTCACATTTCAGGTTATCTTGAAGGTTGTTTGCAAACTACATAGATGACACCATGGAGATAGTGAAAGAATTCAGTTACAGGTTGCAGGAGTCCCCACAGGTGGCTTAGGACCCACAGCCAGAGCTCTGATTGTAACTGGTGCATGCAGTGAGATACATTAGACCCAAGAGCAGACCCCCTCCTCGCTTGGGACAAAAGCTGGGGTTGGGGGCTGGCACACAACCAGCAGTCAAGGTCAGAATTCTAGGTCCAGCTCTGTGTGATTTGGGGTGAACTTCTTAAGCACCCTGTGCCTCTGTGTAGTCATTTGTGAGATGGACGTAATGGCAAATGTAGTCATTTGGCGGAGAGGATTAAATGAGTGAAGACACTAAGAGCAATTAGACCACAGAGCAAGTGCTGGGGGTGTGTGGACTGGAAATGGGTCTGTTGTGGTTGGTTCTGACAGGAAGGCAAACTTGGAAGGGTGGAAAGCAGGAAACAGAGAAAGACCAGGAGGACAGGACTGGCCAAGGTAGTGGAAGTCTAGCCCCTCATCCTATAAATCAGTTGTCTCTACAACACCCCTGCTGAGTGGTCATCTGTCCTGTGCTGTGTGAACCACTTGTCAGGGAAGGAGAGGGCACAGAGGAGTGTGACTGCAGTCCAGAAAAATCAGGAAGGGACAGATGGAGAGTATGCCACTGTGCAATAAACATTGGACCCGGGGATGGTCTCCACCGATAGCCTCTGAAGCTTGAGGGGTGTAGATTTGAATACATTAAAAAACAAGTCAATTAGTACATCGTTCAGAAGGTAATAACAAGAGATTTCAGAAAAATTTAGGCTCATTTATCAAAGCCAGATCTCTACTGGATTACGTGGAGTCTGGGGGATTTCAGCATGTGTGCCAAGATCAAGTTGGTCTCTGCACCGTAATGATTTTGTCATATACAAAGCGAAACCAACAAAAGCAATTTTGCTCAAGTCCATGAAGGTCGGCAATCTAGTGGTCCAGTGCAGCTCTTCAAATTGATCATATTCGTTGTGATCTACATGTGAAAGGCAAGTGTACTAGCTGCTTCCCAGCGCACAGGTATCCATACCTTGTCATATGCTTGAGAAGTTCACGTCCCGTGGGCAGACGTAAGACAAATGCCAGTACAAGAAAGACAAATGCCAGTACAAGAGTGAGCGAGATCGATGGCACTTCTGCAAGGGAGAGAGCTGCAAAGTACTGTAGGAATTGACCCAGGGGCAAGAGCACACTTGCCTGGGGTGGCAGGAATACAATGTGTCTGTGGGGGGTCGGTGAGAGGGGGCAGGTGGGTGCCCTTCAAGGAAAGACAAACCACAAGGACAGGGGCAGAAAGGCAAGTCTGAGGAGCCCAAAGCTGTTGGGTTCCTCCAGAGTCATGGGTGTGGCAGAGTCGTGGAAAGAAAGGCTGAAAGATGGCTTGGAAATAAGTGTTTGGAGTGCCAGGTGCAGGAGAGAGTGGTGTTCTGTGGGCTCCAGGTGAAGGTAGATTTGGGGCCAGATGAGGGAGGGAAGGTGAGGTCCCACCCACTGGGAAGAAGGGAGGTCTAAGGATCTGGAGGGTCCTGGGGAGTCCATTGCACGTTTCTGGACTCCGGGTGGGAGGGTAGGGTAGGCAGGAGGGCTGTGTGGGCTCCAAGCCGTGTAGCTGAGGTTGAAAGAGCTCCATGAAGATGTTGGGTCACTGCCCTGCTCTGCCCACAGATTGAAGCCTGGGAGCAGGAGCAGCTGAGCCAGCCCGTCTGTTTTGACTGCTGCTGTATTGATCAGTCCCCCTTCCAGCTGGTGGAGCAGACATCCCTGCACAAGGCACGTCCTTGCCTACCACTCAGTGCTTCATTCGGGGGAGCAGGGGAGGCGTGAGACCAGACCACTCACCTGCCGTCTTTCCTCGCAGACTCACACACTGTTCTCACTCCTGGGCCTCCACCTGGCTTACGTGACCAGTATGGGCAAGCTCAGGGGCGTGCTGGCGTTGGAGGAGGTAATAGCGATGTGTCCCCTCGAGCACCAAGAGGAAGGGTAGACGTGGGGAAGGAATGGCTTGACCCCCAAATGTCCCTCTTTGTTTCTCATACAGAGATTGGAGGGGGGCACAAGGGGTGCAGCAGGTAGAAGACAGAGGACTGCAAAGTCTATGGGCAGACGTGGTCCCCCAGGGATGGCATGGGTTTGGGATGAGAGTGGGGCATGAGTATTGGTCTTGCTGAAGTACCCTATGGGGAGGGTCTGGAGAGAGAGAAGAGAGGGGCATGGCTGAAGGAAGCCTGACATTCAGGGGAGTTGAGATTTGATGCTCCGCGGATAAGCCCCTGGCCACACCTCTGCTTTCCTTCCACGCTGTCTTTCCTGCAGGTTTCCCTTCCCTTCCTCTCTCCTCTCATTGTCTGTTTTCCTCACAGTTTTGTCATGTCTTCCCAATCTCATGCTCTCTTTTCCCCACTCCCCAGCTCCAGAAGGCCATTGAGGGCCACACCAAGTCTGGGGTGCAGCTCCGCCCTCCCCTTGCCAGCTTCCGGAATACAACTTCAATCCGAAAGAACCCCGGGAGCGCCCCTCCTCCTGCAGAAGCCTGGGGCCTGCCTGAGGGTGGAACTGAGGCTGCTGGAGGGGAAGAGGTAGCTCCTGCCTCCCCAGTGTCCCCGCCATCCCCAGAGCCCCCTGGGTCCCTGCCTCCGGCCAAGGCGCAGGGGGAGCTGGAGGAGCTGGAGCTGGTGGAAGGCCCGGGGCCAGAAGAGGAGTTGGCTGACATCTTGCAGGGCCCCAGTCTGCGGTCCACAGATGAGGAGGACGAGGAGGAGCTGATCCTTTGACACGCCCCGGGACCTCCTCATGGACTGTCGAGACCCCTGGCCAGAGAGGGGCTTTGTGTGGACAGAGCACGTCCTGAAGAGACCAGCAGCCCAGCCCTCTCTGGGAATGTGATAATCTTAGAGGGGTGGAGTCTGGGTAGGATCAATTATCCAGGCCGCTGCTCCCCACCCCCAGGCAGGCAGGTGGGTCTGACCAGTGAAGGGCCTTGGTATTCTGTGGGTTTCCTGAGGGCTCCTGCTGGGTGGTGGGAACACTGCCTCCCCACCCCTCCCTCCGTGGCTCTCCAGGACTCTCATCCCAGCACTTTCCTGGCCTTGCCCAGATTCCGCCCCTCAGTGTCCACAGCAGTGGTGGTGGGAGGTCCGGATGGCTGGCCCTGTGCGTGCCATAGTACAAGAGACAGGAGTGCCTTGTGGCCTGGCTCACGAGCAGCCCCCTGCCCCTCCTCCCGGACTCCCCCCACATGCTCCCTCCTGCTCCTGTCCTCTCCCTGACATTTGCCTCCAGGCCCCATTGGGGTGTCTCATGTCTGTTCCGAGGCAAAGGGCCTCGAAAGGCCCATCCCATTTCCCCTCCTTGGTCCAATTTAAGCAGTGAAATGTGAATAAAAAGACCACCCTGGACGTGACCTAGACGAGAGGTCAGAAGCTTCCCTGCAGAAGGTGCCTTTGCCCCCCTCAGCCATGCTGCCCACCCTGTCCCAGAGGCTCCGCCAGAAACCCCTATCACCCTGTGCCCCCACACCCTCCAGTTCCCAGGTCACTACCCAGAAAACCGCTCCTCTCTCCCCACTGCAATCACCGCCTGCCCTGCCCAGCAGCCAGCTCTGCCTGCAGCAAACCTGCTCAGGCTTCTCCACCAAGAACCAAGACCCAAGGCAGCCAGGCCACAGGCTCACCCGGACCCCGGCCCTTCGTTGGCTAGCTCTTGGGGGTTCACTATCCAGGAAGCAGACCAGCTTGATGATCCTCCCCTTGGGAAACTCAGATCCTCATCCTCCCAAACGAGCCCCAGGGCGCCTGCCATTAGCCCACAGGCTCCTAAGCTGCCCCAGTGCCACGAGCCCCTGGGCCTGCACCCAGGGCCTTTCTCTTCACTCCTCTCATGCCTGGCTTAGCCATACCACCCCCCCACTGTCCCTTCCCCTCCCCTGTGTCCAGTGTCTTTCATCCCCCAAATAAGACGCTCACAGCAAGGGATGCTACCACATTGTTTATGCTGCAGCTCGCAGCCCACAGCCTGCTCCAACAGGACCCACCCCAGCCCGAGAGAGAGGCTGAGGCCTGGGGAGGCGCTGGCAGTGGGCATTCGAGCCCGTGCCCACCTGTATATAATCTATAATAATCGTATTTATATATAATTCTCTCTGTAATATATGTCATAGAGTCTCTCTTGGGCCTGGGGTGGGGGTGTCACATTAAGAAAACATGCGAAGACTGGCCATACAAAGGCTGTCCCCCACACCTGAGTATGGGGGTGTAGAGGTGGGGGCTGGGCGAGGGGAATAAACTCATTCACCGAGAGTCCCTCCTTCACACAGAGATAAGAAGGAAGGTGAGGGGGTGAGGTGGGGGCAATGGAAGGGGAGGAATTGGAGATTCGGATTTTCCTTTAATAAAGTAAATTGAAAATGATAGTGCCCCCCCCCAAAGAAAATCATTTAGCAAGAGCAGGTTCATTGACAGTAGAAACACAGCCCTGTTCTGGGACTGTTGAAATACGTGCTGCACAGCCTGTCACCCCAGAGGAGAAGCAGCCCCCCACCCCCCACAGCCTCTTCCTGTACATGCCCCTCCCCTCCCCCTAAAATAGGCTATAAGCGAACCCCATGCGCCCTGCCCCCAGCACCAGAGAGGCGGTTCCTCCAGAAGAGCCCTAAAAGGCTCCCAAGCCAGCTCCCTCTCCTGTGGAAGGGGGGGTTCCTTGCATAATGCAGACCCCACCTGGCCTCTGTTCTGTGGAGGCTGGCACCCTGGGGATGCCAGCCTGCGCTGGCCAGTGACCTCTACCACATGCCTTCCGCTTTCTTGCCTTTCTGCAGGACCCCGTGGCTTCCTGGGGAAGGCGGGGAGAGGAAAAAGGAGGGAGAGAGGAGAGCTGCTTCCTTAACTCCAGGGCCCTGAGCAAAAGGAACTATAATGAGCGAACCCACTCGTGGGCTGGAATATGGGGCATGAAGGGTGTTAAGACTAAGACGAAATGAGGCTATGTGGGGAGAACAGATGGGCAAGGCAAGGGCGCAGGGACCCCACGGGAGGAGGGCGAAACTCCAGGGGCCGAGGCAGCTGTCCAGGGCCAGGGTCAGCAGCTGGAACGAGGGGGTGCCAGCTGGCTCCCCGGGGCTCCTGGAAGTCGGGGGCCTCCAGAGTTGGGCCACGGGCTCAATCACAGCGCCAGATTCACAGAGACGGCTTCAGAGCAGGGAAGTGACTCTCCTCCCGCCTCACTGCGTCTGCTCCACGTCACCCCCAAGAACCGACCCCACGGCAGCCATTGTCCCTTCCCAGGAAGACCTGGGGCCCTGCCTCGGTTGTGTTCAGTGTCATGCACAGTGCATGACAGTGTGACCTCGAGGTGGGGAGCAGGGTCACAGATGGAGACGACCACCCCCAACTCTCCACCTCTTTGTTCCAAAGCAGCAGCAGTCTGGGGCCTGGAAGAGGGGGTGCGTTTGCACCCAGGGTCAGGAAGAGGGCGAGAGTGCTCCCTTCCAGCAAAGGATGAAGCAATGACCCCTGACAAAGTGTGGGTAGGACAGAGACCTGGGGCCTGGAGCCTCGGGCATGCGCAAGAAATGAGGGAAAGCGGGGTCAATGAACCCTTTGGCTCCAGTTTCCCCAGATTCTCCCCATGCCCAGGGCTAGCAAAGGGGTACCCCTGCAGCAGCGTGCTGGCCTGCTCACCCCCAAACCCCTGCCTGCTGTCAGGATCTCTTAGGGAACTGTTGCACTTTCACATACTGCAGAGAAGTCCCCGCCAGAATGGACACAGGGTGTGGGGGACCAGCAGTGTCAGGAGCTTATGCCTCACTGTCCCTCGTTCTGGAAGGAAGCATGCTCATCCCCGTCGCTCCCCTGCAGGAGCCTGGGGCGGGGGGAGGGGGTCTCCCAGGAGAAGCTAAAGGAGGGGCGTAAGCGCCGATGCCCGCGTTGCCCCTCAGCACACGACCCACCCGGGCCAGGCCTGGCAGCACCGACTCCTCCCTCCACCCCGCTCAACCCTGAGTCCCCAAGAAGTTATAAAAATGTAGAAAAGGCAAAGAGAAAAGTGTAAACAGCTCCAGAGAATTGGGGGGCAGGGTATGGAGGGAGACACAGCACTCATGATCCCCTTTGGCCGGAACACACGCCTTCCATGTCACCCCTCGGGGGCCCGGGGCTCCGCAGCAGGGGGAGGAAGAAGGCAGAAAAATGAAACGGAACTGGAGGAGCCAGCCCCAGCCGGGTCCTTCCCCGCAGACTCAGCATCCTCCGTTCAGCCCTGGAGGCTGGAGATCCCGCAACAAGCGGCCATGTTTGGTCTTGGCCTGAGCGGTGCCTTTCCGGCCTCTGGACAGGCCTCCGAGGACAGCATCACCTTTGCGCCCCCGCCTCGCGGCCACACGCCGTGGCTCAGAACGCAGAAGCCAAGTTACCCTCAGAGGGCAGCCTCAACACCCCCTAGGGAGACGTGGCCTCCCCCGAGCCGTCAGGCCAGGTCCAACAGGCCCTGAGGTCTGTTCCTCGCTGGAGATGAGTGGGGGCCACCGGCAGAGAAAACAGAGCCGGGAAAAGCAAGAGTGACATGGAGGAAGGAGGCATTTGGACAGCCACAGGCAAGGCTCCTGGAAGACAAAATCAGGGAGTGAAGAACTGAGATCCAGTCGACGGCCACCTGCATCTCAGGACACATGCGGAGCTCCGTCCTCGCAGGCCCCGGAGCCCGCAGCCAAGCCACGTCCACAGCCACCCAGGTGCCCGGGTCTCAGTTCCGGACCCGGGGCTCCTCGGGTGGGAGCCTGGGTGACGTCCGTCCTGGCCCGGCTTCCTGGCGAGGACTGGCAGCCCAGTCTCGGCTGTGCTGCTGGGGCGGGCGGGTGCTGCTGCAGCCATCCCCTCCGCGGGGAGTGGAAGGCAGGGCGTGCGCGGAGGAAGCTAGTTGTTGGCCTCACCCTCCTCCTCGTCAAAGGACTGCACACCTGAGGATGTGACGTCAGACACCTTCCGGCTGAGAGCAGTGGACATCTCGGGGTCTTCTCGCGGCGAGAGGGACTCCAGGTCCCTGCATCCTGCGTCCTCCTCTTCCTCGGGGGCCAAGGGCCTCTTCTCCTCCTCGGAAGCGCCCCTGGCCAGGTCCACCTCGCCCACCCCCGGAGCCCAGTCAGTGTCTCCCCCCAGCAAAGGCGGAGGCTCCTGAGTAGAGTATCCCGAGGCAGGGTGGGAAGGTCCCATCTCGTGCAAGCTCGGCTGCGAGTCATCAAATGCAGGGCCAAGATAGGATCCTGTGGCGGGAGAGGCAATGAGGGACTGGTCGCTCGCTTCCCAGGCATCCGAGGACCCCAGACAGTACATGCCCTGGGACACGTAGGAGTGAGGCCATCCGTCCATGGGTCCTTGAGCCAGGGCATCTGTAAAGAGATCATGACGGTCAGGGGCGTGCACAGAAGAGCCAAGGCAGGACCCCCAGCGCAGAGAACTAGGGGGTCGACACAGAGGAAGGACGGTTTAGAAGCGGAGTGGACAGAAGGTCTCGGGACAGAGATGAGTGGAGGGAGCATATGTGGACGGGGCGGTCTCTCAGCCTTCAGGGTTGGATTCTGGAACCATCCCTCACCCTGACTCTCCATCAGCTCCTGGTAGTTGTCGCTATAGTTGCAGCCCAGCGGCTCCTGGGTGGAGTTGACACTCATGTCCTCGCCATCCATGGAAGACCAGGCCATGAGCGTGGCCTCGGAGATGGCAAACTGCTCCATGACTCCTGGGAGGAGAAAGACAGTTACCACAAGGTACCCCGGGGGGCCCTTGGCGGCACTGGGGTGCGGGGACAGTGTGGTGCTGTTCAATAGAAAAAGGAAGAAGTCACCCATGCAATTTTAAATTTTCAAGTAGCCATATTAAAGGAAATGAAAAGTCGGTGAAATTAATTTTTTAAATATCTTATGTTAACTCAATATATAAAAAGATGTTCAATTCAGCATAGAACCGATGTAAAAGGTAATGAGATATTTTACATTCTTTTCTTCACAGAAAGTCTTTGAAATCAGCTGCTGCGCTATAGGTGCAGCAAGCACAACTCCATTCAGACCAGTCACACGTCAAGTTCTCAGTAGCCACCCGTGGCCAGTGGTGACTGTACTGGACAACACAGTCCTTGCATATTCCCAGAAACAAGGAAAAATCCTGGGGGACTTCCCAGAGGCCAGATTTAGGGTCTTCCAGTGAGACGGACTAAGGGATTGAAGTTAGGGACTTCCAGAAATTTGCCTTTGGCAGTTTCTAGGAATGGTAGCCACTGCTAGGCCATCAAGGACAGAGGACTCTAGACTGGGGGTCGGGGGGGCGGTGGTGAGAGGCAGGCGCAAGGTCAACAGAGCATCTTCAAAGGAGCATCATGGGATCGTGGGTCCACACTAATATGGACAGTTGAAGAGATTCAAAGGAGGGGAAGAGGAGAGAATAGTGAGGGTGGGTAGATCTGGAGGCTCCTGTTCTAGCAAAGCAGGTTGACTCTTACTTTGCCGGCTGCCTACCCCCATGTTTGTCTCCCCTCCCCACTGACGACCGCTCCCCTCCCCTCTCTCAGACCCCCCACTCTCCCCAGCCGTCTTGTTGAGACCTGCCACTAGGGTCTGGCCACCGTGTGGGTGCATGAGTGCCTTCTACCTGTGGGTTCCTGGGACGGGGCCTCTTCTACCCGCCACCCTTCCTCACCCAGGAGCCTTGGCTCGTATCTGTCACGAGAACTGAGCCCAGGAAGTGAATCCAAGACTACTTGGTGCAAGGACAGAGGAGGAAGGGACCCCAAGACCTGCCTTTTTTCCCCCTGATGAAACACCAGTACAAGTCCAAGAAGTCCTTCCCCAGCCCAAGGTCTGGCCTGAAAGAGGCCAGGGTTGGACAGCCCCGTATGCAGGAGAGAAGGCATGCGGGACAGGGGGGCCCTCAACCCTGTGTAGCTCTCCCCGGTTTCTCAGATGATAATAAAAGTAAGTTTGAGGGCTCGTATCAGGATGCCCAGTTCAAAATACTTGAAATTGGAGCTGACTGGGCAGTAAAGCCCAGGGGTCGTGGTGTGGGCAGACACATCCTGCCATTGGGGGTGGGGCAGCCTCTGGTCATCCCACAGCCGTGTCTCCCGAGGGTCCAGGGAACAAGTACCTGCCAGGAAGCGCGCCTCCTTCTCGCCGTCGCTGAGGTCCGAGTAGGCATCCGTGTCCCTGCGCACAGCTTCGTGGCTGTGCTGCGGCTGAATGGCAGGGGCCTTCCCCCAGCCCTGCCACTCAATCATGTGTGCCACCCGGCCTTGCCCCATGGCAGTAGGCTTCGTCACGTGGTCCTTCATGCTCCTCGAAATCCCTGAGGGGTCAGACATTGCCACATCCTCCAGAACAGGTGCAACGCCCACCCCAAGCGCCCCCTACACACCCACCCGGACCCCAGGGGATGCCATCCCAGCAGGGCAGGTGTGCCCTAGGACTCCACGTGGGGGGCAGCCAGGAGGATGGGCATGGCAGGCAGAAGGGCAAACAGGTCAGGGGTACAGAGATGAGGGTCTTCTTCAGGCCTGAGGAGCAGGGAGGCTCCTGTCTGGATGGCGCCCGGAGCAGGAGGCTCACCTGAGAATGATGACTTGGCCAGGGCTCCGATGCCGTAGGCGTTGGAGTTCCGCTTAAGCTTCGGGAGAATGGAAGTGGTGTCCTCCATGGAGAGCTGGGGGAGCGGACACAGGAGGAGAGGGAGAGGACTAAGAGGGTTCAGAGCGCTTTACATGTGGAGAGTGCTTGATCTCAGGGGGAGGACACGCCAGGGCCGGTGACAGGAAAAGCATTACACGCCGGAGTCCCTACCCCCCACCCTAGGAAAGGTGGAGGTAGACAGAGAGCCTGAGGCCCTCCGTGCCTGCTGGAGGCTGGGAGCACTGGGCTCTATGGACAGGCTGAGGGAGAATATAAAGAAGAGAATCCAGGGGGCTGGGCAGGTGTGGGGGTGCTGCACTCACATTGATGCCATCCCAGGAGAAATCCGTTCGGGTTTGCTGTGAGGGGAGAGGAAAAGAAGCGGGTGTCTTGCAATTTCTAGGAATGCAAGTACTCCCCCCAATTCCTCAGAGGGGCTTCTGGAAGGCCGTGAAGTGGGGTGCATTGCCCTGAGGTTACGGGGTTACGGCAGCTGGCACCCCGAGCAAAGGCCAAATGTCCTGTGAGAGTGTGGGTCTGAGGGAGCCAGCAGGAGTGGCCTGTGAGTTGGGACGCTAACTCAAGTCTCGGGCAGTGGGGAGGCTGTGGTTGCGGGGTCCTGGAGTCTTTGGGTAGAGGGGGGTCTCACCTCCGTGGACGGCCGGTGGAGGCTGCTGCCGTGCAGCGAGCTGGTGCTGTCCATGTTGATTTGGTCAACATCCTTCAGGCCCTTCCAGTCCACGGCCATCACCTCGTTCCCTGAAGTGGCCAGAGGTTAGTTGCTCCACCTTCAGCTCCCTTCACCTCACTCACAGGAGGGGGTCAGCCCTGCCAGATGCAACTCTTCCCTTTGCTCAAGCTACCTCTCCTCCTCCTGACAGCCCCCCTGTCCTTTTGCACCCCACCTCTCCCCCAGCTGCTGGTAAGAAGAACAATCACGCTGCACCAAAAGATTCCATTTGTGCTCAAGCAAGAATAGCACGCGGGGAAAAGTGTTCTACGGCCTTATTTGTTGTGGTGGTTTAAATGGACGGGTCAGTGGCTGGAAAGATGTCCACGCTGTCCTGAGGGACCTCAAGGCTTCTAAGTGGGAGTGTGTGGCAGAAGCATCTAGCAGGTTTCTACAAACAACAAACAAGAGCAGGGCCTCACCAGGGGAAGCTTCCCCAGGCGTGGGCTTGTGTTTGGGGGGCAGGGGGGGGCACTGTATCTTCCTGCTGGACCCTCCAGACACCCTCCAGACTGGAAGGGGATCGGTTAGCAGCCCAGAGGCAGGTGTTGGGACTGTTCCCCCGGAGGCAGCAAGAAGAGGGATGGTTTCCCCCAATTGTGGGGACAGGAGAGAGGGATCAAAGCCAGGACAGCAGAACCCAACAGGAGGGGCGAGGGGCCCTTTTTAAATAGGAACAGAAAGAATGGGGGTTCAAGTCAAGAAGACCAAAGGCAACGGAAAAGCAGGGGTGGGCGGGATTCAGGGGCCGGCGAGGGAGCTGCAGGCCTAGGGGATGGCAATTTTAAGGTGAGGGAGGCCCCCCTGGAGGACCCGGGCAGAGCCACCGGGAGGCTGTGGCGGGCTCCCAGCGGGCCAGCTGACCCGGCTCACCCTTTCTGCAGAAAGTTGTGGGGTTCTGCATTTAGGCTAGGGGCCTCCTCCTGAGAAGGGGGGCGCTGAGCGGCGCGGGGTGGGGGCATGAGGAGGTCCACAGCAGCAGCCACACAGCACCAGGCAGGCAGGAGGGTGGGCCCCGCCAAAGTGGGTCGCTTCTACCTCGGGGCACCTGGGGAGCCAGAGGCGGGTCAGGCCCAAGGCAGCGGCTGGCAGAAGGGGGGAGCCGGCCCCCCCCCCCCCGGGCCTTGGGAGCAGGCGTGGGGCAGGCAGAGAACATCTCCAAGAGGGAGGGGGGAGCGCAGAGCGGTTGAAAGGCGAGGGAGGGGAGGTGGCCTTTGTAGAAGAGGGAGAGCTGAGTCAGAGCCGTGGGGGGCAGGGAGCGAGAACCCGGCGCGAGGGGAGCGCAGGGGGCGGGGGTAGCCATGGAAATCGATCGGGTCTCCGAGAAATCAGGCTTCCGGAGAGTGAGTTTGTTTGGAATAATAACACGAATTATTCTCTCAGCCTGAGGTCACTGGGGCGTGTGGGCGGGAGAAGCTGGGAGTTAGAATGGCAGAAATCGGGGGGCTGGGGAGAGGCCGGATTGATGTGCCGCGCTGTGAGCGGGGTGGGTGCCTGGGATGGGGTGAAGGGGGCGGCAGCCGGGCGGAGCGCAGGGCAGCAGCCGGCCGGGGAGGCGCCTCCTCCCTCCCCCAGTGAAAGGTAAATAAAGAGGCGGCCCCGCCCCGCCGGCCCCCGCTGACAGGTGCCGGCAGGTCCCGGGGCTCCCGCGCCCCGCGCGCCCCACCCTCCCGGGAGCGGGCGCGGAGCCCCCCGCCGCGCTGTCCCCCGCCCGCGCCCCGGGGACCCCGCTCGGCGCCCCCCTCAGTCCGCCCGGCCCGGGGCCCTCGGGGCCAGCACCCCGCGCGCCCCGAGGCCCGGCTCGGCCGCCCCCGCCGGGGGCCGCGCACGTGAACAAAGCCGCGGGGAGGCCGGCGCCGGGCACGGGCGCGAGAAGGGGCCGAGCCCGAGGCCCGGGCGCGCGGGGAGGCTGGGGGCGCGGGTGGGGCGCGGGGCCGAGCCCCGGGCCGGGTCCCAAGCGGGGGGCGCGGGCGCGGGGCGCAGGGCCCGGGGCCGGGGGACGCGGCGGGGACGCTGGGGCGCGGGGCCGCGCGGGGGGACGCCGGCCGGAGCCGGGGCGCGCCGAGGGAGCGCGCGGGGCCGGCGGGAGGCCGCCCGGGGGCGCCGCGGGGCGCGGGGGCCGGGGGCGCGGGGCCGGGGCGCGCGGGCCGGGGCGCCGGGGCGCGGGCGCGGCGGGAGGCGGGGCGCGGGCGCGGTACCCACCCACGGTCCGGGAGCCGATGCAGCCCATGGCTCGGGCCTCCGGGGCCGGCGCTCACCGCCGCGGGGCGCGCGCCGGGGGGAGCGCCGGGAGCCGCGCCGCCGCCCCAGCCGCTCTGCAGCGCCGCGGCCGTCTCCGCTCGGCTCGGCTCCCCCCGCCCCTCGCCATCCCTGCGCGGCCGCCGCGCCCGGCTCCCCCGCCCGGCTCCGCTCGGCTCCCGGCGGCGGGGAGGGGGCGGCCCGGCGATTGGCTGCGCGCGGCGCCTCCCCGCCCGGCCCCCGGCCCGCCGCGCGCTCCCCGCACCCCGCGCCGCGCCGCGCTCCCCTGGGGGGCCGGGCCGGCCGCGCCGCCTTCCGCGCCCGCCCGGGGACGGCCCCCCGCGGGGGCTCCCCGGGGGCGGGGGGGGCCGGCGGAGACGCGGAGGCTGGCGACCCGGGGTCTCAGGAACCCCCCGGCTTTGGCTCTGGTTGGTCCATTTAAAGGGTCGGGGCCGGAGGAGCCGGACAGAGAGCGGGGTGCGCGGGGTGGGGACGAAGCCTGGACGCACGTCCCGCAAACGCGCACCCCTCCCCGGGCTGCTCCCGGGACTCGCGGACACGCGGCTCTGCGCCCCCGCGGGCCCGGCCCCCCAGCTGACCGCCGGCCGCGGGCGAGGGGACCCGGCTTCACGCGGCCCGGCGTCGGCGCGCGCGGGGATTCGGGCTCGGTGCGGGGCCGGTGCCGAGACGTGCGCTCAGGTCCGACTGGGGATGGGGCCGCAGGACGAAGATCGTCCGATCTCGAGGAGGGGAAATAAAAATGCCAGACCCGAGCCTGGCTTGGCAGACGTGGTTTCAGAGCCACCGTAACTTCTCTGAGACACCAGGGCCAGGATGCGCCCAAGCAGTCTAGAGCGGGGACCTTGGCCCCCTGTTTAGCGTGGAGGGACCTGGCAGGCCCTCCTGAAATCTGCGTCTTAACCAGCCCATTTCCAAAATCTAAAAATACAGGACTTTGGCAGAACGCCCCAGCATGGAGCTGGCACTTCCTAGCTGGTCCCCTGTGGGGCACAACCCCAAGGGGAAATCATGCTCCTACCTCTCTGGTGGCTTCAGAGCTCTTGGGCAGCGGAAACAGCACATTCGTGGACCAACCAGGGACTCCTGTCCCAAGAACCATGGACAGAACCCAGACTGTAGTGTCCCTGCCTGGGGAAACTCACGTCTCTCTGTTCCAGACCGTGGAGCTGAAATGCCCACATATCTCAGTTACGCAGGCAGACAGCGAGTCTGGAGCCTCTAGTATGAAGGGTTGTATTATGTCCTTCTCCACTATAAAAATTACAGATATTTCTATGATACAGCAGTTGTTACAGATTTTTTTTTACGGTGTCCTTTATGCTCACCATTACTTTGAAATTATGTAAGTATTGAATCTGCTTCTACATTTTCTCTCCAGTGCTTTTATAAAGAAGTTAATATTTAACTATATCACAACTGTGTAACAATTTTATTACTGTCTTTTGATATAATTGGTTTTCTTTGTAAATCATGTATGTGCAAATATATATATATATATATATATTGCTTTATGTATTTAGTATTTTTCTGAGAGTGTTTTCCAGATCGCCAGGGGCTCCAGGGCACAAAAAGTTTAAGAACCAGCAACTCTGGTCCCTCAATAATATCGGGGGGGTTAGCGGGGGCTGTGGTGTTGGTGGGGGGGGGTGTAGTTCTGCAGGAGCTTCGTGCTGTTAATAGTACCAATTTAAATGATGGAGCGAGACACCTAACATCGCATTTTGAAGGCTGTGTCTCCAGAACATAAAATCTGTCCCTTTTATCTGCAGGACTGAAAAGATCACACCAAAGCTTCCTGCCTGCCCCCCTACCATTGGAGAGACTCTAAAACACATCAGCTCCCTAAGGCATGTGTGTGTGTGTGTTCATGGAAGACTCTAGATCACAGTGATGCCCTATGAAAAGATGCAACCGAGGGGGGAGGTTCAAAGCATGAAAGAGGAAGATTAAAAGGAGCTGAGCACGCATCCCTAAGGCAGCCACAGGAGCTGGCTGGAGCTCAGTGAGAGGGATGGGGCTCCTTGTTAGCCGACTCTTCTTTACTGTGGCAGAAGGAGAGATGGAGCAGCTGCCAGCAGGTTGCCTGCCCGTGTGGTGTCGCGAAGATGAGGGATTCCCATCTGAAGGCATCTATTTTCTCTGAGAAGTAGGAGGCAAGATCATCTACTCAGAGCCTGGGAATGGGGGAGACAGAATAAAATAATAATAAATAACATGCAGCTCTCACTCTACAGTTGACAAGAGTTTTCAGTCTTTTCTTACAACAACCCTGGAAGGGGACTTGCTCAAGACATGGAAGCGCTAGAGGCTAATTAACTTTCTTCTCCCAGATGATCCAGGTGGAAAGAGAAGGAGCCAGAACTTACACTCAAATGGAAATTTCTTTCTGGATCCTGTAGGAAAGAACATCTTTATGTGTATGTTTGTATATTTAAATAATCTGAGTTACTTGGTTTTGGAAATTTTATTTGATACACAGTTTCTCACTCTTTAATTAAGCTCAAGAGTGGGCTAAGTCTATCTGCATTTCTAAATTTTGAAATGGAAAAGCTGGGCTCTGCCATCGGGGAACAGGGAGCCCTTGCTGCAGACTGTTGGTGTAGGTCGAGGTACGGAGGGCAGGAGCCTCTCAGTTCCTTCTTGTCAAAGTCCTTGTATTGAGCAGAGTCACTCTCAGGCTGCCTCCAAGTTTAATCAGCTTTGAGACAGCTCTCCGTGGCTCACACTTTGCTGAAGCCACGGGAAGGGACAGGCTGACTCTGGAGAACCTTGGAAAAGGGGGCTGGTGTTGACTGTAAGGTGTAGCATGGGGTGGGCTGGGAGTTGGGATCTGAGAAGGGGCAGCAATCGGGTCATCGCCTCATTACTCAGTGAAAGGGGCTGGGGCTGGTTTGCTGGTGAGTGCACAGACTCACAGCTATGGGTGGGTCGGGTGTTGGTACTGTGTCTGTTGTACTTCCACAGGGGAGGTCGTGCCCACCTGCTTCTGTCTTGCTGGTCGCCGGAGTCCTCTTCCCAAGTCAGCGGGATCCCAGAGGAATCAGCAATTGCGATTCCTGGACATTGTGCTGGGGCAGGGCAATTCCTGGGCAGAGCAAATTTGCTGAGGAAGGACAGTTCAGGGCTGAAGCTAGTTCTATAGAATGCCAAGTTCCATTGCTGAAGTTTCTGGTTTTGGTGTGGGTGGTGAGGACAAAAAGACCTCATGGGATCCATTTCTGATGTGTTGGACATGGAAGGAGACAGAACCTTTCAGTCCAGCCTCAGTCACTACGTGGCTCATTTGACTTTCAAGCAAGGAAGTTTGAAAACTTTGCAGAAAGATTAAGGCTCTAAGTCTAGCTCAGTCCAAGGCTGGGAGGCTTGGGCACTGGGCACGAGTCCTCCCTCCCAGCGGCAGACCCCAGAGACACCCCCTTGTGTGGGGCCAAAACCTGTGTGGACAGGTCAGCATGGCCAGCAGGGACGTGTAGGTCCTGATCAGCAGAAGAGAGGGCCTCGCCCACGTGTCCCTGGCGACCCCACTAGTCTGCCCGAGAGAACCAGGGGAATGCATTCATTAGAAGCAGGTCCAGGGGAAAGCCTGGTGGAGAATCACTTCAGATGTGAATATTCCAGCCACCCCTGTGGGCAAGAATGGCCACGCCAGGACCTCTCCCATATAGCTCTCAGAGAAGGGGAGCGTTTGGCCCAGAGGGCCTGGGACAGTGCCAATACTTTCCTGCTGTCCCCTCATTAGGCCCCAAAATACACTCAGTTAGGGCTGGTGCACCAGCATCACACCCAGGTCGCAGGCAGCTTCAGAGCAGGCAGAATACCAGGGCTAGTGAAGCAGAGCCTAGAGTCTGGGCAACAAGGAGGCAGAGGCCAGGTAAGCAATACCGGAGTTCCTCAGTGCAGAGCCCGAACCAGAACCAGATGGGATCTTCAGAGATCCCAGCGGGTTGCAAGCACTCCACCCTCACACATCCCAAGCCCTAACAGAGACTGGATATAAAGGTGACCCCTAGGGCCTCCCCTGGTGGCGCAGTGGTTGAGCGCTGGGCTGAGAAGCTGCCCGCAGCCTCTGGGGCACTGGTCCAATAGGGTCCCACATGGTGTGACAGTCCTCTCCTGCTGCGCCCGCTGTCCCCTCGGCAGTGTATTCCGTCAGTCTGCCTGTTCTGTTCCCCGCTCTGGGTCTGGTGAATTCTCTCACCCTCCCGCGCTTCTGACTGTACCCAGTGCTTGTAGAGATAAATAAATAAATCTTTAAAAAAATATTAAAAAATGAAGGTGACCCCTACTTCCAACCCCCTGACCCTACCTACCAATGTAGGCTCCTCCCTCCTGGAGGACTGGTGAGAAACTGGAATCGGAGACTGATTCTGAGCATCACAGGAAGTGTCTGGCTACAACTTATGAACTCATAGGGCTGCCAATGTCACAGCATGCCCCTGGAGCCCTCTTATCTCTCCTTGGGAACCCCTTGGGCCCCAGTATTGTGCCCAATCCTCCAGGAGAGATATTGACCAGCTGTTTACCAGGCATCCTCCTAGTGTGCCTCTGAATCACAGCATGATGGTTGACGCTCTAATGCTGACTGCCAGGTAAGAGCTGACAGCCCACCTCTGGGATTCCTGAATATCCCCCCCATCATGAGTTCCCCAGCCCTCTGGCTTCCCCCAGTCTCAATTTGGATTCCTTTTGCAAATGCTTTCTCGGACAAGGAATTGTTTTTGCTGCCAAGTAGAACTAACTTTCCTGCTGATCTGATGTGTTTGATACATGATAGTGTGTGAAGGGCAGGTGTAGCTTCAGACTGAGCCCTCTCCAGCGTGCCACCTTCTGTTTTAAACACGTTGAACAAGTCAAGAGGCATTTTCCTAATAGTGCAAGAGCAGCGGCATCCAGGGCATTAAGGACAGATCTCTCAACCTGAGTGAGACCTAAGAAGTCAAGTTCGCTTTGTGCTTTACAGGCAAGGAACATTCATGTCTCAGACTTCTACGAACAGCTAGTAGTTAAGTGGCTCAATTGTGGCCAAATCCAGGTCCCACTGACATTCTTTTCCCTACTCTGTGATGTCTCCCCAAATCTATGTAGATTATTCTTCTGACTTTTATTATAACATTAAATACTATCGCAGTACGTTCAGGTCTCATACTCGTGTTACTCATCTAGACTGATTAGCTCCTTTGGGATAAAATGCCATAAAAGAACATTGTTCTGTGAGGGCAGATTTCATGTTAAGTGTTTTTACCACAATAACATTTTTTTAAAGAAAAAGAACGTGATTCATTCTAACTTAGGAGTTCCGGAGCTAACTGTTCTTTTGTTCTTTGTGTTTAAGATGGGTGTGTAATCCTTGTGTGTGTGTTCAAGTCATTGTTTGGTTCAAGTGTTTTTGCTGTCATGAGCTGACAGGGCTGCTGGCTTTACTCTCCTGCTGGTGCTGGGGGTGGGCTGTTCACTGCCTGAGTGTATCATGACGGACTTGTTCATCGGCCGTAGACCCACCCAGATGGGACAGACCAAAAGAGTCCAAGACTTTGAATGCCAGCTGGTGGATCTGTGTTTCTTTCAAATAAGATGTATTCATTTTAGGAAAAAAAAGAAAAAAATATATATACACAAGACAAGGAAAAAGAAGCAAATCAAAGTCACCCCCTATTTCTTATACTGTTACCACTTTGACACATTTCCTTTCAAACTTCTTTGTGCATATGTATACAATAAAGCATCCAGTGTTAGTAGAAGTTGAATTTTATTACCACTGTTAGAAAACTGTTGAGGGAGAAAGTGCAAAGAATTTCTGCCTGCTAAGGTGGGAGCTGGGATTTGCCGCTTGATCTTTCCCTCCCTGCAACTCTCTAATTTCCTTCACAGCCAAAGGTTTCACAGAGCTGTCGACATTCATCTTCATGTCCTCATCTCCATTCCCTCATCTCACTGCAGTCTGGCATCTTCGCTCTACTGAAATATGTCACGGGAGGGTTCCACAGCCTTCACGTCAACAGGTTTTGTTCATTTCTGATCTTACTTGATCCATCAGGAGCATTCCATGCTGTTGGCCACCCCCTGTCCCCAAACCCTCTTACCCTCTTTCCTGATTTTCCTCCTGCCTTCATGGCTGCCCTCTCTGCCTTGTGTGCTAGGCAGTCCATCCATCCATCCATCCATCCATCCATCCATCCATCCATCCATCCACCCATCCATCCTTCTCTCACTGCATCCATTGATTGATTGATTCATTCATTCATTGATTCATTGATTCCACATGACAGCTATTTGTGGAGCCCCCACTTCCCGTCAGTACCCCTAGGTATTAGGGATAAAAACTCATGCCTGCATGGGACTTACTGCCTAGTGAGATGTAGTGAGGAGGAGACAACCATGAATAAATAAATTAAATAAAGAAATTAAACAAGGGATATAATTTTTGTGGTGAGCCAGAACTTGGGTCTAAATGGCATAATATATATAAGGTGATAAATGTTATGAAGAAAAGAGAAAGAAAGGAGGGTAATAAAGGGTATTGGTATAGGGCCTCCCCGGTGGCGCAGCGGTTGAGCGCTGGGTTGCGAAACTGCGCGCCGCCTCTGCGGCGCCGGTTCAATCCCCGGCTGCTCCCCGGCCACCGGAGGAGGGTCCCACATGGCGCGCAGACCTCTCCTGCCGCCCCTGCTCCCCTCAGCAGTGTACTTCGGTCCTTCTGCCTGCTCTGCTTCCTGCTCTGGCTCTGGTGAATTCTCTCACCCTCCCGGGTTTCTGACTGTACCCAGTGCATGTATAAACAAAACAAACCAGCAAACAAATAAAAAATAAAGCATGCCTCTATTAAAAAAAAAAAAAAGGGTATTGGTATATGTAGTTTTAAATGAGTGGTCGGAGCTGCTTCATCCACTGAGAAGGTAGAGTTGGAGAAAAGATATGGAGATGATACTAGAGTGATCCAGGCAGATGTCTGGGGAAGAGTCCTCCAGGCTCATCTGTGCCTCCAGCAGGCACAGATGCCGAGGTGGGAATGTGCTTTGCACGCTGGAGGAACAAGGAGGCCGGTGAGATTGGAGCAGAATGAATCATAGAAGATGAGCCCGGAGAATATGTGAGACTCATTTGGATAGAGCCTTGAACTCTGTGAGAAGAGCTTTGAACTTCATTCTGAGTGAAATGAGGAAGGATGGTTTTGATCAAAGAACGAATATGATCTGAAATTAGATTAAAGGCTATCTTGGCTGCTATTTGGATGGCCAGTTGTAGGGAGGCAAAATATTGCAGTAAATCAGGAGAGATGATGGAGGCTTTGACCAAGAAGGTGCTGGCAGAGATAGTAAGAAGTAGTCAGATTCTGGGAATGTTTTAATGACAAAGTCAGAATGTCAAAGACAACACAGATTTTGGACCCAAATCAATGAAGGGAGTTCCTAAACACTGACACGAGGAAGATTATGGGTAGAACAGATTCTGAGGGGAAAGAGTAAACATTAAATTTTGAACAGGTTATTTGCCATTAAATAACCTATTTGATTAGGTTATTCATGAGTAAGGGATTGGATAAGTGCATGAGGTTACATGAAAGGTCAAATATAGAGATACAAATTGGGGAACACTTAGCATGTAGATGACATTTAAAGTCTTGAGATTGGTGGAGTTAGGAAGAGTATAGAGGAAGAGAGTGATAAAGTCTCAAATCTGGGGAACCCCCAACATTTAGAGATAAGCTTGAACCAAAAAGGAGACTGAAAAGTATGGGCCAGTGAAATAGGAGAATGAGATGCGCTGAAGTGATGCAATAAATGCTTCACAACGGAAACAGTAAACAAAGGAATCAAACACAGCTGACGCAGCAAGTGGGAACTGAGCGTCATTCGTGACCTTACAATATGGAGGTCACTGCAGACCTTAGGAAGAGTAATTTCAGTGAAATGGCGGGGGGGTGGGGGGTAGGGGTGGGTGTGGAGGTTGGTTAAAGATAATTGGGTAAAAGATATTCTTATCAAGAATAAGGGGGGAGGGAGAAATTGAGATAGCAATTCTAGAAGACTCAAATTCTAGAAGATAGCGATTCTAGAAGGAGTTTTGTGACCAGCATGAGCAGAGAAATGGAGTGGTAACTAGAGAAAAAAATGGGATTTTTTTTTTCAAGTTAGAGAAACAATAGCATGGAATCCACACTCATGAGAATGAGCTAGTTCAGAGGTAAAAATGGAACTTCAAGACAGCGAGTTACTTGTTGGAGCACCGTTCTGAGTCAGGTGAGAGGGAACAGGGTCAGCAGCTCAAGATGGCTTTAAACAGGACTGTGGGTCATTCAGTCAGGGAGGAAAGAGAGAAGTTGGGATGGGGATGTGGGGGGAGTCCAGGCAAGGTCTTTGTGGCTTCTTCTATTTTCTCAGTTAGACAGGATGCAAGGTCATTAGCTGTTTGTGAAGATGGGGAAGAAGCTGAAAAGAAGGTCTAGGAGTCTTCAGAAGAGTGGGGGAGTGAATGGACAAGGGGTCTGGTGTGCAGCAGAAGGTGTGGCCATGATGTCTAAAGTAAACCTGGTCAGAAGTAGGTCCAAGGGTTTCCTCCAGCCCTGTCAAGCTGCCTGGGTACAGGGTGGAGTTGGTTGAGTTGGACTGAACCCAGATTTGGGGTTTTGCCTGGTGAATAGCACAGGCTAAGAGAGAAACATCAGGGAGTTGAGAGCAGATGCCGGGGTCACTCTCCTGCCTGCCCACGGAACTGAAACTGGGAAAGAAGGGCAGGATGGGAAGATGGAGAGAAAAGTTGCCATGTGGGTCCCAGCAGGCCCAAGGATGAAGAGAAGAGTGAGCTGGGCAGGGAGAAGAAGCTGGCTGGAGAGAAGCAGGTTTAAATTTGAGACTGCCAGGGTGGTACAAAGTCCATCTAGAGTTGAGTTGTCCAATGCAGTAGCCACTAACCATGTGTGACCATGGAGTCCCTGAAGTGGGGCTCATCGAAATTGAGATGCCCCATAAGGTAAAATACACCCCACATTTCAAGGCTTAGGACCAAAACAAAGTAAAAATTTCATGAATAATTTAAACATATTGTTTACATGTTCAAATGATAGTATTTTGGACCTATCAGGTTAAAGTATATATTTTTTTAAGATTTATTTATTTTTATACAAAAACCGGGGTACAGGCCAGATATGCAGGAGGGTGAGAGGACTCACCCGAGACAGAGCAGGGAACAGAACAGGCAGACTGATGAAGTACATTGCTGAGGGGAGCAGCGGGCGAGTCAGGAGAAGTCTGCTGCACCATGTGGGATTCTCGCCGGCCGGCCAGGATCGAACCCACGCTGCAGAGGCTGCGGACAGCTTCATAGAGCAGCGCTCAACTGCTTGTGCCACCAGGGAGGCCCTAAAGTATATTATTAATGTTAACAGCATCTGTTTCCCTTTCAGTTTTTTTTTTCTGTTACACACGTAGCCCACACCATATTTCTACCGGTCTGTGTTGGTTTACGTTATTACCATGGGGACGGTGGTTGAAGTGGAACAAACACTCCGGAGGAGAAGTTCAAGAAACAGAGAGGCAGTGAGGATGAAGGACCATCTCTGTGGTATTGAAATCACCAAGAATTAATCGCAAAGTTATTTTGAAGAGAGTCCCAGGAGCGAGGCATAGCCACATTGGAGGGAGGGGTGAAGGGTGGAGGGTTGTAGGAGGATGGGGCAGAGGTGCTGTAGGAAGTTCCAATCTGGAGGATTTAGGGTGGACGGGCAGTGAGGATTAAAGGGTTACCTATCTCTTCCACCTCCGCGCTAGAGGTAAACAGGCCGTAAGAGAAGCTGACTGCCGCTGGAGAGGGCTCATCCAGCAGGTGCTTCCATGGCCAGGGTCATTGCATCTCTGGGTGGCAAAGTAAATTAAAATAAGGCAGTGCAGGAAGCTCTGCGGGTTTGCTCAGGGGTGCCCACTTCCTGTGACAGATTACCTCGGGGTTTCTTCATCTGAGGCCATTTTATTAAAGGGGGTGGAGATGGTTGAAGAATGTGGAGAAACCCAGAACCTCTCTTCTCAGGCTAGCTAGTTATCTACGTGTAACCCCCACTCCCTGAAACCTCGACTCCCCAAAGTGGCTCAGGGGCTAACACTCCAGGGCCCAGGCCAGGCTCTCTTGGATTTGGGTGTCTTCTGCATTCAGAGAGAATGCAGGCAGCAGATGCCCCATTTAGGGGTGCCCCGGTGCCAGGATCCTGCCTGTGCTGCTGGGGGTGCCCCGGTCTCCTTTCCTGTCTGCCCTTCCCAGCTCCCTGGGCTGCTGACTCGGTGCCATCTGCCCATCTGCCTGGCTCTGCACTTTTCCATTTCTGGACCTCAGTGCTACCAATATCTACCAAATAATTTTTATATTATAAGCACTCTGGGTGTAAACATAAATAAAGTGTGTTCTTACCCTCAAAGAACTCCCATCTAGAGGAAAAAGCACAAGGCACATTTCTGCCTGCTGACGCTGGCAGTGCCTTCGGTGCCCATGTGACCTTGGCATGGATGCCACCCCCAACCCCTCTCCACCCCCCCATCTCCTGCTGCTCCTCTGACCCCAGTGCAGGCTCCACTCCCTGCTCCCGGCTCCTCACTGCTGCTGCCCGCCTGCTGGGATGATGGTAATGAGGTTTCAGGGCGACAGGCCACTATTTTTTTTTTTTATTTTATTTATTTATTTTTTTTTATAGAGGCATGTTTTCTTTCTTTCTTTATTTGTTTGTTTGTTTTTTGTTTATACATGCACTGGGTACAGTCAGAAGCGCGGGAGGGTGAGAGAATTCACCAGAGCCAGAGCGGGGAGCAGAGCAGGCAGAAGGACCGAAGTACACTGCTGAGGGGAGCAGCGGGCGGCAGGAGAGGTCTGCGCGCCATGCGGGACCCTCCTCCGGTGGCCGGGGAGCAGCCGGGGATCGAACCGGCGCCGCAGAGGCCGCGGGCAGCTTCGCAACCCAGCGCTCAACCGTTGGGCCACCGGGGAGGCCCCAGGCCACTATTGTCCTTAGTGGAGCCACACCAAATGGGTGGGTGAAACTCTTTTTCTCTAATCTTAACACCGACCTTACTATACTAAGAGTAGCGACTTAGGTGCTTTTCCCTCTAGATGGAGAGTTCTTTGAGGGCAGAACTGAATTTATCTTGATATCCAGAGTGCTGAGACGCAGGAGTTATTTGGCAAATATTGGTAGCACTGAGACTGGAGAATGGAAAACCGTCCAGAAGATGAGGTTCTGGTGTTAGCTGACTGTGGAAGAGAAGGGGGCGCTGCTGCTTGTCTGTCTACCCCTCCATGGCTGTGTGTGTGTGTGTGTGTGTGTGTGTGTTGGGGGATGCGTGGGCAGAGCAGAAAGTTGTTCTTTGGCCTGAGGTGCAAAGAACCCTGGGTCTTGCTGGGTGCTTCACCCCCCATCACCCCCACTCCCATACCCACCCTCCCCCTCCTTTGTGTCTACCCCAACCCTGCTGGCTGATGGAAGCTTCTGTGGAGAGACTGGGAAGAATTGGGAAAGTGACCATGTGCAGGGAAGACCCTCTGTGGAAGGACAAAGAGGTGCCAGTTCTGTCATTTATAACTACATTTTAAGTGTTCCTAGAGAAAAAGGTAACAGTATAAAAGCCTTCTGCTTTCCCTTAATTCTCCACCCTAGTACCAATCACTTCTAAACTTCTTGGGGAAGCCTTCTGGAAATGTTGTTACACAAAAGCTTACACACACACACACACACACACACCATGGATGTGTTTAGACACACAAATGGACAGACAGACAGACAGGCAGAACTTGCTGGTGCTATGGGATGGAAAGCAAAAGTGGAGGCTGAAGGAGTAGGAGGCGCACCTGAGGAGGCTGTGGCTGGGCCAGGCCGGGGCTCCTGAGGAATAAGTGATGACTCCAAGGGTACAAGTGGGGGGCAGAGGTGTCTTCAAATAACATACGCGTTGCCAAGGCGTTCATGCCTCTGTCAACATCATGTCCTCTACAGACAGATGTCGATTTAGAAAGACGCACACCCAGAACCAGTATCATGTTGCAATCCAGTGCTACCGCAATGTCAAGTTTTCTTAAATAAAAATTCTCTATTTTCTTATCCCCACCCTTTTTTTTTTGCATCCAGGTGGCCTCAGTTTCCTTAACTGAAAAGTGGGAGAATGACATCTGTTTCTCACAGGGCGACTGTGGGGATTTCAAGGAGTAAGATGTTGCAGTACTGAGGTGACGCCTTGCGCTAAGCTCCCTCTAGGCAAGTACTCTTGTGGCTGTCATGGGGCTGATGCTCTTGCTAGGGAGCCTAGCACAGCGCCTGGCACTGGATGGGCCCCTGTCTCTGGACAGCCGGCTTACAGAAAGGACCTCGTGACAGCATCCCTCATCTTGGAACTCATTTTTCCACGATCTCATTGCTTTTCTTTCCCCTTGACCACACTCTTTATGTCGTGTGCCCTGGAGGGACACCTCCTGGTACCTGGAGGCTGTAAGTCTTGGCAGCATGGAGAGCTGTTTTAGTAGCAAAGCTCCCTGCCCATTTTCTTACTTCCTCTCCCTCGGCTGGCCCCCAGCTGTTGGAAAGGGTTAGGGGGAGCATCGACCTGCTTGTTACACTTTCACACGCTACCTAAGAGACGAGTTAGAACTAATTTCTTAAAAATACCCAAGAATCATGAGGGTCGCTCCTGTTTATTGTATTGTATTGACACTGGCCCTGCAGTGCCACTCGGGACATCCTGGCCTGGCGACTCTGCCCTTTTTGGACGCTCTGTGTGTTCCTACGTGTGTCGGGAATGGCTGGCTTGAAACGCTCAGCTGTAATATTCTGCATCCCGAATGCATTCAGTTGTCAGTAAAACTAGCCTGCCTACGCACTCTTCTATTCTAGATTTATAAATAGGTTCAGCTGCCTAACAATTAAACATACTATATTTTGCACATGCACATTCCTTAAGGAGATCGTATAGGGCAGATGGTTGTTCCTCTCATGGTGCTCTCTGGAAACCATCTTTCTTGCTCTTTCCCCCAAGGGGCGTGATTTTGAAGGACTGGCAGTGATTCTTTTGGTCTGTAAAGCCCAAAATACAATCTCTAACATGCACAGGAAATTCAGTATCAAATTTCTCGAAGCTCTTCACAGGGACAGGCCCAGGACCAGCTTCTACGTGTCAGAGAAGGTTTGCACTGCACTGTTTAATACACACATGGCCACACGTTTGTGGCTATGAGAAATACGGGTGACAAAGACAATAAGTTGCTAGAGAAAAGCAAGATCTGTGGAGCCTGCGAAGGAGAAGCAGAAGTAGACTTAGGTCTAATTAAGTCTTTAAGTTGAAGGGAGGAGAGTGAGAGGCTAATGCCTCTACCAAAGTCCAGAGACGTCTGCCCGCAACCCAGAGGGAACGTAGCGGGAAACTTGTTAACTGGCTTGAATCTCCATTCTGGACAGAAGTGGGACTCGAGTAATAACATCGAGTATTCACTCACGTCATAGCACTTTCAGAAACGTGGTTGCATTGATTTCCCCATATACTGCAATAAGGTAGGTGGAATAGGGGTCATCACCCCCCAACACCTGGGGAGAATGAGGAGACCCGGGACTCAGGCTGGGGCCTTCCCCCTGACCTCTCTCTGTTCTTCTGTGCTGGCCCCCTGCCATCAGGCTGCAGGGAATGGGCTCTGGAGACAGCAGGTCTAAACATTCCCTTGCAGTCTGTCCCTGCTGCTAACTGGGTTAAGCCGGCACCAGGGGGGGCACATTTAAGCTCCCAGAGACTTTCTCAAGGTATATTTAAGGGGTGAGACTGCATGATCTCCACAGACAGGGGCCTGATGCTCCTTGGCGGGAGTGAGTAGCCTTTGGAGGGACAGAGGCTGGCGCTGCCCAGTAGGGTGTGCACAGACTGGCCACAGCTCTGCAGGCCAGCAGCACAGGACAGGCTGGTGCTGGGTGGTGAGCTGGGCTTAAGGCCACCCGACTCCACAGCTCGGAGGTAGTGAGTGTGGACGAATTCAGGCGACAATTTGGTAAGTTTCCAGGGTCGATTAAAAAAAGGGGACAAACAAAAAAAAAGGAAGAGCCCCGTTCCAGCCGCTTCCCCTAGCCGGGGGCCAGCGCAAGGCCCAGGAATCCGGCCGGGCCGGTGGGGGGCTCCACCGAGCGCGGTCCCGGACTCCCCCAGGGCGCAGGGCTGCCCGGGGGCCCGAGGAGGGCTGGACCTCGGGGCAGCGGTGACCTGTCCAAGGCGTGTCGCGGGCGTCCACGTCGGTCCTCCGGGGTGGCGAGTCCCCGCAGCCCCCGCCCGCGCCCCGCCTCCAGCTCCCTATCTCCGCCCCCGGGGGCGGGGGGCAGGCCCAGCTTCCCTCCCGCAACGCCGGACTCCGCAGCCGGGCGTCCGCGCTGCCAATTCCTAGAAACCTGCGAGGCTGCCCAGGATTTGCAGCTAGTCTCCCCCAAGGACCCTTAAGGTTCGTTGTGACCCCCACCCCGGGCCGCGGGCTGGGCGGGCTGGCAGGGAGCAAGCCCCCCTCGCCGAGCCCAGCACCCCCGCGCCCAGTTCCGTCCGGTGCGGGCTGACCTGGGGGTTCTGGGGCGCGGAGCCGGCGGCGAGGGGGTGGGGAGCCGCCGGGGCGCGGGGGGCGCGGGGGGCGGGCGGGGAGGGGCCGGCCGGGCGGCGGCTGGCGGGGGCGGCTCGGGCGCCTCCGGGCACCCACCCGGTCCCCGCGGGTGCAGCCGGAGTGGGGCGGGTGAGTCAGACCTCGGGCCCCCGCGGGTCGGGGGGAGGGGAGTCAGGAAATGACATCAGAGGCCTGTGCTGGCGGAGGGGTGGTCCGGGCCGGGCCGGGGCGGCGGCCGGGGGGCCGGGGGGGCGGGGGGCGCGGGCCGGGGTCCGGGCCGGGCCCCTCCTGGGGGAGTTTCCTGCCCGCGCGCCCGCCGGCTCTCCCCGCCCCCTCTCCGGGCCGCTCCTTGTATGGTCTGGGCGCGCGCTCCGCCCGCCCGGCCCCCGCCCCGGCCCCCGCCCCCCACCCCGGCCCCCGCCCCGCCCCGCCCCGCCGGCGGGACGCGCCCGGCCCGGGACGCGCAGAGCCAGGACCCGGCGCCCCGGCCCCGACGCGCGCGCTCGCTCCGGCCCGCGGTGAGCGCGGGGAGCCGCCCGGGGGAGGGCGCGGGGCGCCCGGGGGGCCTCGGCCCCGCTCCGCGCCCGGCGTAACCCGCCCCCGCCCCCCGCAGCCCGGCCCGGCCATGGCGGCCCCCCGCCCGCCCCCCGCGATCTCCGTCTCGGTGTCGGCGCCGGCCTTTTACGCCCCGCAGAAGAAGTTCGGCCCGGTGGTGGCCCCCAAGCCCAAAGTGAACCCGTTCCGGCCCGGGGACGGCGAGCCCCCCGCGGCCGCCGGGGCGCAGCGCGCACAGATGGGGCGGGTGGGCGAGGTCCCCCCGCCGCCCCCCGAAGGTATGCGGCCGGCGCGCGGGCCGGGCCCCCGCGGGCTCCGGGGCTGTGGGGGTGTCTGGAGAGGTGGCCGCTGGCGGAGGGGGCTGGGCGCAGCCACCCCGTCCCGACCAGATGTTCTTACCTCATCGCGGAGTCGTGGCGGGGAGCCAGGGCTCCTGGGGCGGTGCCAGGCCCGCCGGGGGTGGGAGGCGGGAGCGCGGGGCGCGACTCTGCCCCCCGGGGCCGCTTTCCGAGGGGTCACCCGGGGCGGCCCCGGCCTGGGCCGTGCCCCGGGCGCGCGCCTGACCTGCGGCTCCCGGGGTGTCCTGCGGCCCCCCACGCCCGGGGCCCCCCGAGGGAGTTTCTTGGGTCAGGGGTAAGAGCTGGAGAAGGAGGGGAGCCGCAGAGGGCCCCCCATGACTGCCCCCCTCTCTCCTCCATGCCGCAGACTTCCCCTTGCCGCCGCCGCCCGTCCTTGGGGATGGCGAGGACGCGGAGGGCGCGCTGGGAGGCGCCTTCCCGCCGCCCCCTCCCCCGATCGAGGAGCCTTTCCCCCCCGCGCCGCTGGAGGAGGACATCTTCCCCTCCCCGCCGCCCCCGCTGGAGGAGGAAGGTGGGGCTGAGCCGCCCCTACCGCTCCCACCACAGGTATGGAGCCGGGTGCTGGGCGCAGCTGCCCCAGGACATCACCTGAGGAAGGAGCGCGGGGCCCTTTACTCTCGCCCGCCCTGCACCCCCTGCTGCTGAGGGTGGGGTGTGAGCGAGGATGGCGTGGGCCCTCTGACTCCTGACCCTCCAGCCCAGGGAGAAGGTGAGCAGTATTGATTTGGAGATCGACTCTCTGTCCTCGCTGTTGGATGACATGACCAGGAATGACCCCTTCAAAGCCCGGGTAAGGGACAGGAGAATAGGACACGCAGGGCAGGACACCTTCCAGGTCTAACGCCCGTCTCTCCCCTCTGCCTCCCCTCGCAGGTGTCCTCTGGATATGTGCCCCCGCCAGTCGCCACTCCGCTCGCTGCCAAGTCCAGCACTAAGCCTGCCGCGGCGGGCACTGCACCCCTGCCTCCCTGGAAGTCCCCGTCCAGCTCGCAGCCTGTGCCCCAGGCTCAGGCCCAGCCTCAGAGCCACACCCAGTTCCCTGTGCAGCCTCAGTCCCAGGTCAAGCCCCAGGCCAAGCCTCAGGTCCAGCTCCACGTGCAGCCCCAGCCCCCGGCCCAGCCTGTGTCTTTGGCTAATGTCCAGCCTCGAGGTCCCCCAGCCCCAGCTCCAGCCCCGGCTCCAGCCCCGAAGTTCTCTCCAGTGACTCCCAAGTTTACTCCTGTGGCTTCCAAGTTCAGCCCTGGTGGAGCCAGCTCACAGCCCACTCAGAAGGCAGGGCCCCCTGAAGTTCCCTCGTCCACTGGCACAGGCTCCCCTCAGCCCCCCAGCTTCACCTATGCCCAGCAGAGGGAGAAGCCCCGAGTGCAGGAGAAGCAGCACCCAGTGCCCCCGCCGCCAGCTCAAAACCAAAACCAAAACCAGGTGAGGGGGGGTGGCAGGGCCAGGTGGGACTCAGTCAGGAACTAAGGAATGAGGGTGACTCCCCGGGAGGGTGGGGTGGGCAAGGTTTGAGGTGAGGTAGGAGTTTTCCACCTCTCTGGTCACACTAGCAGACAAAGGTCGGAGAAAACTCTTGGGAGGAGGGCTTGGTAGGGCTGGGCTGGGTGGGCCTGAGTGGGGGTGGCCAGGCTTTAAATTGGGGGGGGGGGTTCTGTGCACCTTTCCTCTCTCCCCGCCCCAGGATGTTAAAGGGGCAGGGTGAGCTCACCCTCCACCCCACCTAGGTCCTGCCCAATTCTTGGATTCTTGAGTTAATCTGTCCCCTCCTCACTGCCGGAGGGGCCTGTCTGGTGATAAGCCTGGAAGTTCGGTAAACACTGGCTGAGCCAGCTTTGCCGCTGAGTGTCAGGCTGGGTGCTGTGTGTGCGGGAGGGCAGGGATCCAGGGAGGTCTGAGGGACTCCAGGGGCCTGGGATAGAATTCTGGGCCTTGATGAGCCTACGTGAGTTAGGTGAACTTGGAGTAAGTTGCCCCCTCTTTGAAATAGCACTGTGGTGGCTGTGAAGGTCAAGTGAGTTAAGGCACAGAAAGTGCAGGAGTCTGGATCTGGCACAGAAATGCTCAAAATAGAAAAGTCATCTCGTCTGCCTCATCAGGAGCTGATCCCTCCTGCCTGGAGGAACCCAGAACCTGGTCTAGTGAAGACAGCCTTAGGGTTAACCCAGAGGTGGCTGTGTGTGTGCGGGCGGGTGCTGTGAGCAGACAGGCCTGGTGCCCATGAGCTCCGCAGAATCCCAACAGGGAGTCTGCATGGGCAATCTGGGTGAGGCCTCCTGCTTGGTGTGCCTTCAAGGATGGGTGGGACCTAAGAATCCAGACAGGATCAGATGGGGAGACCATGAGCGAAACTCAAGGGTGCAAATACACTGGGGTGTTGGGAGAATAGAAAGTAGAGGCTGCAGTGGGGAAATGACAGATGAGGGGGCCAGAGGGGGTTGGACATGGTGGTGGGGGGTCGTTGGTGATGGCTTTGCAGGAAGGCCTGTGACAGCTCTGCTTTGGGGCAAGTTTTTCCAGCAGAGGTGTGGCTGGAGCAGGAGGTCATTGATGTGTGGGGGTTGCCTCCTGGGTGACTAGTAGTGGAGACGAAAAATGAGGCCCAGGTAGGAGAGCTGTTAAAAAGGAAGCGCCTCCAGGCCACAGTAACCGATAAGCAGTTGGAAGAGGGCGGGGGAGGAGTAGGGAAAATGCCTGGTGTGTTGGGGAATTGCTGACAAAATAGAGAAGTCCAGAAGGGGAAATGGTTTGGACGGGAAAAGGAGGGGTTCAGCTGTTGGCGTGTTGAGCAACTGCTTCCAGGAGGACTTGCTTTCAGCTGGACGTGTCATTCAGCTAGAAATGGAGGGCCAGGTGCCCGAGAGGGCCTGCCGGGACGTGTGCGCCCGTGTGGTCGCCGGGCCCGACGGGCTGGCGAGGCGGCGGGGGTCTGCTGACACAGGAGGAGCTGGGGATGTGGGGTGATGCGTCCAGTGACCAGACCCCCACAAAGAGGGCCAGAGAAGGGGGGACGGGAGAGACAGGCAGGGTGGGGATCTTGAGGAGGATGCGATGGCTGAGCCCTTCAGCCAGGGGGTCAAGGATGAAGATTAAAATGAGGTCAGAGATTTGGCTATCAGGGAGTCATAGATGGTCGTGGGGTGGCCTTTTTGTGCCCTGTGGTGGGGTTGTGGAGTGAGTGGTGGCGAGAGGATGGAGTTGCCAGAGTAGCCTGCTCTCCAGGGTTGGCAGGGAGATGCGGGCTGAGGGGGGCTGTGTGTGTGTGTGTGTGTGTGTGTGTGTGTGTGTGTTTCACTTCAGAGGAGGAAGACTGTAGTGTGTGACGGAGAAGGGGTTGCTGAGGCCTGAGTGAAGTGATACCCCCACCCCCAGGGGCATCCCCACAAGCAAGGACAGTCTCCACAGCATTTTCTGGGGAGAGGGGTGACGAGGGAGCTAGGGCTGGCGGGCTTCCATCTTCTCAGTCACGGAGGAGGTGAGGTCATCAGTGAGTGTGAGGGGGCGAAGCAGTTGGGGGCTCAGGCAATGGAAAGGTTTGGAACAGCTGCTGTGGGGAAGGCGACCGGGAATCGCAGGAGCCAAGTCGCAGAGCTGGAGCCTGCTGGAGGCTCGGGCTGCACTGTGCTGTGATCTCGACACCTACTTTGTGCAGCTTGGAGAAGGAAACAGGAAGCCAGTGGTGGTGTGACCCGGGGTTGAGACTGGGTCAGATAAACCCTGGTGGCCTAGGGGGGTAAGAGTGACCCTGAGGCTAGTGGATATGAGTTGTCAAGGGGCCAGGCTTGGGCTGGGGGGTTGGAGGGCGGGGGAGGCCAGCTCGGCAGGCCTCGGCCCTCCACACACGTGGGGTGGACCCATGGGGTGCGGGGGAAGACCGGAAGCCCTGAGCAGGTTCATCTGGTGGTGTGATGGGAGGAGAGGAAAGGTGGTGAGGTAGAGACAGCTACCTCGGGCCCACGGTGTCCCCTGGAGGAAGGTGACTGAGGTGGAGGAAGGACACAGGCAGCAGCGCTGGGGCTGAGGAGCTGGAGGGCCGCGTGGGATGCTTGCCGCGGCTGTGAAGTCGCCGTGACGTGAGTGTGACTTCCAGGCGGTGGGCAGAGAGGGAGGCCGAACTGAGCGTGTCCAGGATGGTGGAGACCCTGGGAGCTGGTGTGTGTGTTGTTCATACATGCAAAGAATAGAGCAGGGATGTGAAGTGACGGCAGAGAGCAAGGGCTCACTGGGTCCCCTTCTGTCCCCAGGATATCAGGCAGGGAGGATGGGGCGAGGGAAAAGGTGACGCTTACCTGGCAGGAGGGGTTTAGGGGAGACGGTCAGGCTGAGCCTGGGGCCTCTGGCCCTGGGCTTCCAGTGGATGCTGTTCTGGGTGCAGCCCCGGGGGGTGTGAGCTGGATGGATCCAGGGCTGAGGGAATGGTGGCCCTGGGAGGAGGCAGTTGAGAGGCCTTGAGGTTCCAGGCATTGTGGGAAGGAGGCCTGGGGAGGTGGAACATGCTGTGACCTTGGTACTGGGGGGGACTTACCCAGTAATGGAGAAGCCAACCAGCGCTGCTGTGGGAGTGTCTCCTGGGCGTGCTGGTGCAGATCCGCCAGTCCCCTAAATAGTAGAAGTGGGTCTAGGGAGCAGGCCAGCCCAGAGGCCCAGTGGGGATGGCACCGGGTCAGGTTGCCAGGGCTCCTGGGGGGACCCGGCACCTCTGTGGGGAGCTGGGGGCTGGGGCCTGCAGACAGCTCTGGGGTTTAACCTGTGATTCCCACCTGTGTTGTCCTCACGCTGACAGAGTCTGCTCAGCAGCAGGTGGGACGGTAGGTGTGGGTGCGTGCCCCACTGCGTGCCAACCCTTGCGGGGGGTGATGCCCAAGCATGCTCTGTGGAGGTGGCGCGGGGCCTGGCGTGGTCAGTGCTTCAGTGACCTGAGCTGCTGTGTGTGTGACCTCTGACCTCTGTTCGCTTGTCATTCTCGCCTGTCTGTGACTGCTCAGGGGGGTTTGAGCAAAGGGGGGGGTAGGAGGACCACCTATCCCCCACCCCTTCATTTGGGTTGTGCTGGGGGTGGGGCAGGAGATAGAAGCTTTGGGGTCAGTCCTGAGCATTTGGGAAGCAGGCGGGAGTTAGTCCTTATTGCAAGGCGGGGAGGCTGGCTGGGGAGGCCTGGAGGAGGGGTGACCTTGGGGAGAGCATGACACTGTGTTGGGGTTTCAGGTGCGCTCCTCCGGGGCGCCAGGACCTCTGACTCTGAAGGAGGTGGAGGAGCTGGAGCAGCTGACCCAGCAGCTGATGCAGGACATGGAGCACCCTCAGAGGCAGACCGTGACCCCCAATGGTGAGCCCCCCCCCTCACCTCCACCGCTGGAGCCAAGCCAGCTGCCCTCTTCCTGCTCACGTCCTTCCTCCTCTGTGACCTCTCTCTTCTTCGGCCCCCCAGAGTCCTGTGGCAGCTGCCACCAGCCCCTGGCGCGGGCACAGCCTGCGGTGCGCGCCCTGGGCCAGCTGTTCCACATCGGCTGCTTCACCTGCCACCAGTGTCAGCGGCAGCTCCAGGGACAGCAGTTCTACAGCCTGGAGGGGGCGCCCTACTGTGAGGGCTGCTATACCGTGAGTCGGGGTGGGGCTCCGTGGGGAGTGGGGGCGACTAGCAGGCGGCCGGCTGCTGGGGACTAGCCCCGGACCCACCACCTGCGGCTCCCTCCTCAGGACACCCTGGAGAAGTGCAACACCTGTGGGCAGCCCATCACGGAGCGCATGCTGCGGGCCACGGGCAAGGCCTACCACCCTCAGTGCTTCACCTGCGTGGTGTGCGCCTGCCCCCTGGAAGGCACCTCCTTCATCGTGGATCAGGCCAACCGGCCCCACTGCGTCCCCGACTACCACAAGTGAGGGCTCCCCCAACTCAGACACCTTCTAGGCTCCTCGCTGGGCTCCCGCCCTGATTGTTAGGAGGCCATCCCTGACCCTCAGACTGCTCCAAGCTCCCCTGTCCTATACAGCCTGTGTGCAGGGAACAGACCAGTTCATCGGGACTCAGCTGTACAAAGGCTTAGGCCTGGGAAGCTCGCTGCCCTCTGGCCCTGGGCACCCCAAGGCTTCTTTTGGGGTGTGGGCTGGTGGCCCTCTGGCCCTGGGCACCCCAAGGCTTCTTTTGGGGTGTGGGCCTGTGTCCAGCAACGTGTGCAGAGTGACGTCATTGCACACCCGGGCTGCGATCTCAGAGTTCTTTGGAGGTCAGATGTTTGGAACGCAGGTTTCCCCTGGGAAGCAGTGTTTACACGACGGCTGCTTTCTCAGGCCCGCAGGGCGGAGCAGGGTCTGGCTCCCACCCCGATGGTGAACGTTTTTAGGATTCCACCTGGGGCCTAGGATCCCACGCCCGGCCGTCAGGCAGGGGCACCCTTGGGGTGGGGAGGGTTAGGGCCAGGACCAGGGGTCCAGGGAAGGGAGCTCAAGGGGGGCGGCCTCTGTGTGATCCTTCTACGGGCAGTGCAGGGGCGGGGGGAGGTCAGGACCTAGTGGTCCGGGCTCCTGGGCAGATGGGGCTCTGGGAGGGTGAGGGGGGCCAGACCACACCCCTTCCTAGGGGCCACCGTGGCTGCCTGGGCTCAGGCCTTTCTGCTGCCTTCCTCCACCTGGAGATGTGACCCAGCCTCTCTGGTAGTCATTTTCCTCGTGGGGGGTGCCCATGGTCCCTCACTAATTTCTGTCCCTGGCCTTCTGCCCCCCGCAGGCAGTATGCCCCCAGGTGCTCTGTCTGCTCAGAGCCCATCATGCCAGAGCCTGGCCGCGAGGAAACGGTGCGAGTGGTCGCCCTGGACAAGAACTTCCACATGAAGTGCTACAAGTGTGAGGTGGGCTGGCCCTGGCGCCTCGAGGCAGGAGGGGCTGCTTCTCGGGACCCGGTGGCAGGTGCCCACCATGCCCACCAGCTCAGATGCTTCTGTTACTGCAGGACATTGGGGTGTGGGTTTCTGGAGGGTCATTTTGAGCTACTGATAAACCAAGAAAGGGAACTGGCCCATGAGAAGAAGGGTGTTGCATTTTGTGGTGGGAAGCACAATGAGAATGGAGATAGGGGTGCTCTCCATCCTTTTTTGGGGGGGCACTGTTAAAGCAGCTTTACCCAGCTTTCTGCAGGACAGAGTGACAATGCATAATAGAAGCAGGAGAGGACAGGAAGGGTGGGAGGGGGCGGAGGGTGTGGTGGTGGAACGCTGAAGCACAGGCCTCCCTAAAGATGAGGGGTTGTGGGGTACAGGGGGAACTGCCCGCCAGTGCTTTTGTCTCTCCTCCTAGGATTGCGGGAAGCCGCTGTCTATTGAGGCAGATGACAATGGCTGCTTCCCGCTGGATGGTCACGTGCTGTGCCGGAAGTGCCACGGGGCCAGAGCCCAGGCCTGAGCGAGGATGGCTCTCTGCACAGCGGTCCTAGTAGCGCACCACCCGCTCTGCCCCTCCACCTGTCCCGCCCCCTCAGTTATTTTTGAATGTCCAGCCCCTCCCTCCATTCCAAACCCCACCCCAGGCTCCTAAGGGCCCTGATCCGGGTCCCAACCCCGGTGAGGGAGGCAGAGTTCCTGCCCCTGCCCCGGCTTTCCAGCCCCCACCGCCCTGCAGAGACCACCCACCGACCTCCTCCAGGTGTCCATCTGAGGGGGCGGCTGCTGTCACTGCTGCACCCCTGTTCTCGGCTGGCCCCCAGCAGTCTGGAGCTCTGCTTGCTGATTGCAGGAGAAGGCCCTGACCCTCTGGGCGGTGGGCAGGGCTGGGCTGAGCTGCCCACACGCTCCCACCTGTCCTGTGCTGCCAGGTGTGGCTAATGCTACAAATAAAAAACCTTGTTTTCCAGAATTCTTAGTAGTCAGCTCTTTTATAAGTGCTCACGGGGTGGAGGAGCTTCAGGGATCAAAAACAAACAAGCAAATAAACAAAAATCAGGGGTGAAGGTGACAGCTCAGTCCTGTTTATTTACAAAAATAGATATGTATATGTTTATATATTAAACCCTCCCTCTCCCTCCCGAAATACCTTTGTACTTTACCCCACCTCCCCTCGTAACACAGAGGCTCCCTGGCCCCTGGGACCAGCTCCCGGGAAGGAGGGGCTGGAGCAGCACCAGGTTGGCAGGTGGAGGGCCAGGGCGCGAGTGACCATGGGCCCAGCCTGGCTCCCTGAGAGGCAGGCGCTGCTGGGGGCTCAGTCCTTGAAGCCCTGAATACTGCACAGGATGCGCTTCTGGTGTCCCGGCAGCGTGATTCCCATCTGCGCCAGGTCCCTGTGGGCAAAGAAGGGGGCAGTGAGTCTGCAGCTCGCACCCCAGCTGCCCTCCCGGGCCTGGCCCCGGTCCTCACTCAGCCGTCAGCTCCAGCACACACTCCATGGTGTCCAGCCCGGCCGAGCGGAAGTGCAGGATGTAGCGCTTCATGCGGATGGACTCCAGCCATTCCGGCACGCTCCGGTAGGGGATCCCATCCGAGCCGCTCAGGCTGGGCAGGCGGAGCGTCACCCTGCGGGACACGGGTCACCTCAGTCACACCGGGACGCCGGGGCTGTCCTCGGCCTTCCTGAGCGGGGGCTCAGCCCAGGAGCCGCTGCTGCCAACATTCAAACTGGGTGTCTGAGCAGAGAGGTTATGCAGACCTCGTGGATTAGCCCGGCCATTGTCTGTGAACCCATTTCCTGGCCCGCTTCCTGGTGTGTGTACAGCCGGGGCAGGCCGGCGGGCCTGCCGCAGAGGCCCAGGGGAAGCGGTAGCCCGGACATCCCCAACAGACGCGGCCCCCCGGCTCATCTCCATGGAGAGGGCAGCGTGGGCAGCTGGCGGGGTGGCGAGGCCGATCGGCACCAGCATCCCGGCTGCGTGGAGGCAGGAGAGTGGGGGCTCTGGCCGCCGGGTGTGGTCCCGCCTCAGCTCAGGGTGGCCCTGGGCTTCTGGGAGCAGCCCTGGCTGGCCACCCCCAACCCCCGCTGTTATTCTTGCTCTCCGACACCCACAATACAATGAGTGTTCCTGTACTCCAGCCAGCCAGAGCCAAAAACCATTAGCAAAGTAAATCTGCTGGGGGAAAAATATCCAACATTCCAGAAAGATTAGCACATTCAGTCTCCAGTGTGCGAGGGAGCTGGGCTCCAAAAGATAGTTTCAAAAGTTGGAACTTGAAACACATTTTCTCCCAGGAACAAGGTTATATATGGCGGTTTGATACGGAGGCCGGCACGCCAGGGCTGGTTTCCCTGATAAAGCACAGCCCGGCCCGTCGCCCCACCGCCCGCCTGTTCATTCTCCACATTCTGTCCATGTTTTTGGTAAAAGGCAATTCTGACCATGTCCCTCCCATGGATAGTTTTTAAAAAATTGGTCGATAGCGCTCTGTGCTCAGGATAAAGTCCAAACTTCTCAGAGCCGGTCCTCCTGGCATTAACCTGCCAGCCCTCCAGCTGCGTGGCTGGCCACTGACCCCGCAGTGGATCCTGCAGTCCGTCCGCCCAGCCCCAGCTCCCCAACTCGGGTGATGCCTCCAGGCTGCCCTCCCAGACCTGACATGTGGTTGCTGGTGTCTCTCTTCCCCAGCCCCAAGTGAGCTGCCCAAGCTCCCTGCAGCTTCTCGGGACATCAGCCTGGCCGTATCACCAATGTCCGGGAGAGCTCAGTAACCAGAAGGCTCTCCACAACGTGTCGAATGAATCCCCCTTTTCTCCAAATGCAGGAGGTTTTATAGGGGAGGGGGTGCATTCCGCTGAAACCCCTCAGAGGAGGGGTGCTAGCACAATGCAGTGGGACAGCCGCATGGCCCCAGGAGGGTGCCAGGTCAGGCAGCCTGAAGAGGGAGAGGACCCAGGCCAGGTGAGGCCAGGTAAGCTGGGGTCTGGCTGCGCCCGATCTCCACAAAGGTGGGTAATTGGAACTGACCTCTAACTACTTCTTTTCAAATGCTCCATGTGCCTCCCGGTCACTGTGCTCCTATCAAAATACAGCTACTGGGGGGAAGGGCAGCTCCTCCATCAGAGTGGCGCCCCGTGGATGTCCTTTCTCACAGGTGGGAGTCTAGACCCCGGGGGGGGGGGGGGTGGGGCCGGTGGCGGCTGGTGAATGTGGCTGAATGCCCATTTCCCTCTGCCCACGCCTGCCTTCTGAAACCCCAGCCCTGCCCAGCAGCCTCACCTGGGATCAAAGTTGGCAATGGTCCGCAGCGGATGGGGGTTGGCCAGCAAGTGATCCAGATGTGCCTGCAGCTGGTGGAAGTGGGGTCGACGGGCCCGGTCGTAGGCCCAGCAGTTCTTCATGAGCTCATAGAGAGGGGCAGGGCAGTCCACTGGCGGCGGCAGCCGGTACCCGTCCTCGATGCTCTTCATGACCTGCAGGGGAGGGGAGGAGGCTCACCTGGCAGCCCATGAGACACCGGGTTCACATACGCTCACTGCTATGGAGCCTCTGGACACCCCAAAGAGAACAGGGACTCAGACGGGAGCGTAGACAAACTGGGTTGGGAAGAATTAGTAACGGCATTTGCAGGAAAGAGTTGGGAGGATGTGGAGAGGAGATAAGAGGTGAGTTAAGGACAACTGGGGAGCAGCATCCGGGCTTACCTCCTGATTGCTCATCTCCCCATAGGGCTTGTCCCCAAAGCTCAGCACCTCCCACATGACAATCCCAAAGCTCCAGACATCGCTGGCCGTGGTGAAGATCCGGTGGGCGATGGCCTCAGGGGCTGTCCAACGGATGGGGATCTTTCCTCCCTAATGGGGCGTGTTGGGCAAAGAGGGGACATGTTCCAGGGCATAGAGGGGTGGGGAACCCCTATGTGGGTTAGTGTTAGGGCTAGTGTCCACATGAGGCCGAGTCCCGTCTGACACATGTGAGCGCGCTCGACGAGAGGCTGTGGTGGGCGCAGGGCTCTAACCTGGGTTTCGTAGGTGCCGTCAAAGTTGTCCAGGAGGCGGGTCAGGCCAAAATCAGACACCTTGCAGCTCAGGTTCTGACTCACCAGGATGTTCCTGGCAGCCAGGTCCCGGTGGACATAATTGTGGTCGCTGAGGTAGTTCATGCCAGAAGCTATGCCCTGCAGCATGGCCACCAGCTGGGCAGGGACCAGCTGGTCCTCCCGCTCCTGCAGCGGGGGAGTGGGCTAGTGAGGGGCTGGGTCGCCCTTCCTGGGCCAACGCCCAGGGCTCCCGAGGGCACATCTTCCCTCCCAGCTGCTCCTCACCCGCCTCACCCGCAGGAAGGCATCCAGGGCTCCATTTTCCATAAACTCCGTGATGATCATGATGGGCTTTCCTGAGACACAGAGCACGTCACCATGGCAGCTGCCACCCCCACCCCCACCCCCACCCCCGGCCCTCGCGGCCCCCCTCCCCAGCCGCCTCCGGTGGTCTCGAAGCCCCCGCCTCGTACTCTTTGTGACCACGCCTTCCAGGTGCAGGATGTGCGGGTGGTTAAACTGGCCCATGATGGTGGCCTCGCGGAGGAAGTTCCACCACTGGCCGTCTGGAGACGTGTCTTTCAGGGTCTTGATGGCCACGGTCTTGCAGTCCTGGCTGGGGATCCTCAGGGTCCCTCGATATACTTCCCCAAACTCTCCTGGGTGGGCAGAAAAGGGGCCACGGCACGATACACAGGCGGCACTATCCTCCAGTCTCCCCGCTCCGACTGCAGCGCGGGGTGCCCGTTCTGGTGACACGGGCTCGGCTGCACTTCCAAGGGGCAGGGGGCCGAGTCTGGACAGGGGTCAGCAGGACCCACCAGGGCAGCCGGCTGGCTCACCGCTTGCGCTCAGAGGAGGGTGGCCATGGCCGCTGTCTTCCCCGAGCCCCCCAGTCACGGCTTGGCCGGCTGGGCTGCATAATCGGCAAGGACACTGCCCAGCTTTGTTCTCCCCAGATCCATTTCCTCTGGTGACCCACGGGATCAGGGCAGCCCAAGGACACTAGGCCCCTGATGGGGTGGAATGTGGGGCGAGGGAGGTTCCAAAGCTCTCCGATGATTGGGAACCATCTGTAAAAAGTCTGAGCCTGGCACTGTGGCCCCTCTCTTGACAGACCAGGTATTTAAGCCTCTGTCAGGAACTCTACAACCACCGGAGCAGACTGTGTGGGGCTCGGGGCTGCTCCAGTGCCCCTGGTGGGGGTTACAGCACGTGCCCTGCAGTTCCAGAGGAGTACGGGGTAGACAGGGGAAGTCGCCACAGGAGAGGCCAGCCGGCCCCTTGGCGAAGGGCTGAAGGGCCGGCTGGCTGGCAGCTCGGTGCCCCACACAGGGGAGCGGCAGCCTCACCTTCCCCTATGACCGTGTCCACGATAAGCCAGCCTGGGTCGAGCTCCTGGGTGAAGTCCAGGGCTCCATGGGCAGGGTCCTCATAAGCCTGCAGGTCCACGTACGGCTTCAGCCACAGCTTGTCCTCTGCAGGGAGGGCGCAGTCACGGGCATACCCATGTCAGAGCTCTGGAGTATTGGGGGTGAGGGGAGGGGAAGCGGCCAGCAGCAGCCCCCAGACTCATGCTTCTGTCCTCTGAGGACTCTGGTTTGGGCTGAACAACGAAGTCTCCACATCCCAGCCGTTCTTCTTCCCGTCTCTGTGCAAAGCTCCTGTGTCCTCACCCCCAAAAGGCCTGGGCAATGAGCCAGGGCTCAGACCCAAAATAGTGTCCGCCGCCTCAAGTTTCCCAATCTCCTGTGGCTCCTTGACCCGCTTCAAATTCCTTGCCTTTCCACCTCACCCCTGACATGGCCCTCCACTCATTCTCACCTCGTCACACTCCCCCACCAGCCCCTCCCGCTGCTGCTTGGACACATCAAGTCCCCCCCGGCAAGGATACCCCATGAGGTGGCCAGCAGGCACCCCGCAGGCCTTGGAGGATGTCAGGGAGACTGTTGGGCAATCCCCCTCCTGCCCAGCCTCAGCCTCAGCCTCAGCCTCAGCCTGGCCAGCCCGGAGGGGCTTGGAGACCGAGCGCCCAGCTGGGGTACGGGGGCCCATCAGCTAACAGGCAATTGTACTGAGCCTCTGGGGGGCTGTCAGTCCAAAGTTAATTAGCCAAAGTTAATTAGGTAGCAAAGCACAGATGCCCTGGAGACGATAAGGCCCACTCATGCCCCAGAGTTGTTCTAGCAAAAGCAAGTCTCTGGCTCCCACCCAGGTACCCCGACATATGCACACCCAGCCACGCATGCTCCTGGCTCACCCCGGTCCACGTCGGTGACTCGATCTCGTTGCCTCGGCTGCCGGCGCCGCTGGCCATTCCTGCGGAGTTTGGGGGGCAGCTTCTTCAGGGTCCAGGACTGCCCCGGGGGCCCAGTGGACTCAGGCTGAGTTTTCCCCAGCAACTTTGTGGGGTGGGCGCACAGGATGGGTGTGGGGACATGCTGGCACATTGGCACTGGGGGGTAGGAGGGTCCTTAGGGGCATTCAGGGGCTTCTGACAGGGCAAAGGGACCCAGGAAGGGTGGATGGAAGGGGAGGTGGGTAGGAGCAGCACCTTGAACGGAAGACAAGAATCCCAAGCAGCAGAGCCACACCAAGCAGCACCCCAAAGATGATGGCGACGGTCTCTCCTCCACTCAGCCCCCTGGAAACTGTAGGCACATGGGGTGAGCAAGTTGTGGGGGGGGCCTCAGGATCCACAGGGGTGATGCACACCTGTGGCACACCCTGAGTCCAGTGCCTCAGGGGACCTTGAGTATTCCCCCTAACTGGGGAGAGGGGTGCACTGGCTTGTGGCTCTCTGCTGATGAGCAGTAAGCTGAGGGGTTAGGAGATCGGGTAAGATCCAGTGTCAAAATGTGTGTCTGAGGAGGGGCTTTGGTGTAAGTGTGAGTTCTTCCCTCGGGCAGCTTCTGTGCCTGTGCATGCTGTAGGGGTACTTGTGCATACATGGGGGTACATGTGCACACGTGTGGCACACAGGCATGCTTGTGTGCAATGTATACATGAGCACACAGTGTCCACGTGGCCAAGCCTATCAGTGTGTGTGCACGTGTGTAGAGGCCGAGGCAAGCTCCTGACTGGAATCGGGTCACAGAGGCTGCCGTGGACGGCGGGTGCAATCCCAGGAGAACCCGCCCACCTGGAGGGCTGGTCCGGAACTCATGGTCAGGAGAGAAAGGGCCAGGGCCCAGCGGGGTGAGCATCCGGACTCGGACAATGTACGTGGTGTCCGGCTGCAGTTCGGTCAGCAAGACCCTGGGTTCCAGAACCATCTGGTGCCGTTCTTCATCCTGTGGATGGGGACTCGTGTTAAGCCAGCCAGGCGGGGTGACGGCGAGGGGCAGGCTGGTGGGAATGGCGAGGGCTCTTTCTAGACTTTGTGCTGAGAAAGCCACAGTTAGTTCACTGCGGAAGTTTCCCCCGAAGCTGCGCCCCAAGCTAGGAACGTTGGGGTGTGCCGGGCACTGTCTGCTGTGTCCTCACCTGGTTCAGCACGTGCAGTTCATAGCTGAGGTTCCCCCCGGGGCTGCGGGGCCGGGACCCTGCCCAGGTCAGCTCCAGCTGCCGAGGCTCCTTCTTCACCAGCCGCAGGGACAGGCCAGACAGGGACTCTGCGAGGCGCGGGTTGCGGTTGCATTTGGAAGGAAAGAGGAAATAATTCAGCCGCTGCTGGGGTGCTTCCCGCCCAGCCATTTGCCCTGGGGATCCTGAGCCCTTTGGTTTCGTCCCCGGGTCCAGCTGGCTCCTCCCGGTGCCCGGGCCCTCACCTGCGTGCCCCGGCCCTCACCTGCGTGCCCCATGCTGATGCTGAGCGTGGCGCTGCCGTGCCTGCTGCTGCCCAGCCCTGACACCCCGTTCCGGGCCTTCACGTTGAAGGTGTAGTTGGCGTAGGGTTCCAGGCCGTCCACGCGCACGGCAGGCGCCGTGAGCCCGCTGGCCGCGGGGGAGAACAGCACACTTCCCCCGCAGGGCTGGCAGGGCCCCCCATCCACTGCGGCTCCCCGACACTGAGAGCACCCCACACTGTACTGGACGTCCTGGCGCCCCCCTGTGTCTGCTGGGGGTTCCCAGCGCAGGGAGATTTGAGTTCCAGAAACAGAGAAGCTCAGGTTTCGGGGGACTGAGGGCGGGCCTGTGGGAGAAGAGGACTCATCAGTAGGAGCCTCTTTCGCTCCCCCCCAGCCGCTAACCCCTCACCTCCTCCGACCACCCCAACTCTTGAAGTCCCCGAAAGATTGGATTCCCTCTAAGAAAAAAGGGACTTAACCACATCTCTGCATTCTGCCAGGGAGCGTGGGGGGCGGGGCTTTCAGCAGGACATCCTGGCAGTCCCCAGTATCCATAACTTCTGGGCACTTCGGACCCTAACAAGGGCTCACGGACGGTCAGGCCACCCCTGGACTCACGTGTGCATGCCACCTGGGGGCCCTCCCCGGGGGCTCGGTAATGGCCGCTCTCACAGGTACAAATGGTGGCGCCCTCAGGCTCCGAGGTGCTGTGCTGGGGGCACTTGAGACAGTGGGGCATGTCCCCGTCAGGCCGGTAGGAGTCGCTCGGGCAGGCTGGAGAGAGAAGGAGCAGGGCTGAGCTTCCTCAGGGTTCCCGGGCACAGCCCCGCCCCTGTCCCTGGCGCAGAAACATCTCAGCACGCATATCTCTAGGGCTCTTAGCCCTCCCCCCAGTTAAAAATATCCCTACGATATGAAATTTGCTTCCAGGGACATGCAAAAGAAAAAGAGGAATGCACTTGGGAGGCAGGGCAATGCAGTGGAAACTTTTGGGTGATTAAATCTCTTAACATGTGCAAAGATGTTTATACTTAGTTGCAGGAGAATTGCGTGAACATCAAAAATAAAAGTCTCTGAGATGGATCAGCGACTTCCTTCCCTCCCTGGGCATCCCGGAGACCCTTCCCCAGGGGCCCCCGCCGGGTCTCCCCACCTCCTGGAGTCTCCTTACCCAGACAGCCCTCGCCTTTGAGGCTGCTGCCTTCCTCATAGCCGGGCTCACAGTGGCACCGGCCCACGGGCACCAGCCACTCGCCCTCGGGGCTGCAGTGCATGCGGGGCGTCCCCGAGGGGCTGGGGCCGGCCCGGGCATGGGGCAAGCAGGTTCCCGCCACTTCCACCAACCCGCCAGGTCCAGGGAGCGTGTCGGGGAACCAGGCCAGGCCGTGCACAGTCTCCGGGCAGCGCTGGTAGAACACCCGGACGGACACCAGGGCCACGCAGGCACCTGGGTTGTGAAAGGCCAGGTAGAGGCCTCGGCGGGTCAGGCGGCCCAAGGAGCAGCGTTCCACGTTCAATTTCACAGCCCCGGAGGCCAGGTCTCGGACGGTGAAGCTCTGGTCTGCAGCCACGGTGGTTACCTGGAAGAAGGTGCGGGGGAGGCGAAGGGATGTGCTTTGTTCCCACCTAGCAGAAAAGGTGGATTGTTTCATACTTGACGATTTAGGCAACCGGAAACTGGGGGCTTGTTGGCTGTGCGTTACCGAGCTAAGGGTTTTATGTGCTTTATGCTGTTGAGGCCATGCGATCGTCTTACGCTGGGGCACGGATAACCACCCCCAGGAAACGTATGAGGAAATTAAGGCTCAGAGAGGTTAAGCCCTCGTACGAGGTCGCACAGCTGCCGTGTGATAGTGCTGGAATGAGCAGGCAGCGGGACGCCCATAGACGTCTGCTATTCGGAGGCGTTCCCAACCTCACCGTCAATGAGGTGATCAGTTATAAAGTGTGTCATCGTTAATTTATTACTAATAACAAATTTTACAACATCTCTTTGGAAAATAATCAGAGCACATCTTATATAACCAGCTCCTCACTCTGCATTCCTGCATGCTCTCCTGAGAAGGAAGACACGGGACCAGAGGGCGAGCCTGCAGGGAGCTCTATTCCAACCATCCTCATGGGGGTGTCACATGCAAACTTTGCTGTTCTGGAAGGTTCTTGCCTGCCTCTACCATGGCATGGCATTATCTCAATGGAGGCTTGCAAAGCTTCTAAAAAAAAAAAAAAGTGAGAGGCACTGTCCCCACTATTTTAAGATTAAGAAATCAAAGCTCGGAGAGGGTCAGTGATGCAGCCAAGGTTGGGATATAGCAGAAAAGTCCTCAAATCCAGCTCTTCTGATGTCTCCTCACACATCCCTTTCATCATCCTGGACCTACACTGTCTTCCTGGTTCTGCCTCTTGCCCTTTTTGTCAGCTAGTGGGTGAAGGAAAGGTGTGAGGCAGGGATCAGCCTCAGGACAGAGAGGGGAGGAAGGATAGAAGCACCTTCTGGAACAAGGGGCGTCGGAGCTGGATGCCCACGTCCTGGTCGCTCTCCATGAACAGGAGGTTGAAGGTCTCTTTGCAGCCCAGGGGCCCGGCCCCCCCTGGGAAGCTCTTGCAGTCCCGAACAGTGAACTGCAGCTCCACGTGCACTCGCGAGGCCTCCTCTCCCCGGTAGATCCAGTTAGTGCGCAGCCAGTGGTCTGTGTCTCCACCTTCCTGCCCGGGGCAGTCCTGGTACATGTACAGGGGCGTCCCGTTCAGAATCTGCTGCACCTCGCCCCACTGCAAGAGGAAACCAGAGTCAGGCTCAGGTAGTCCCAGACTCCCCAAACTCTGATTTTCTAGAGCTGAGGATAAGGAAGCCATGTCAGTGTTACCCAGATTCATGCTACTTTTCCCATCCTCCCCCTCCAGTGTTTAGGGTTGGGGATTCCTTAACCCCTACACCCCCCTTGACATCCTTAGCCAGCCCTGGTTCCACCAACGCTCACTCCAATTGCAAGAATCTGAGCACCAATTTTTGCCTATTTCATCCCCAGAAAGTCAGCAGTCCAAAGGCAGCCTTCCACAGCAAAAGCCCAGATAAAAACCTTCCTGCCTGCTTGTTTAAGGAGGAGACGGCATTTCCCCCAAGCGGTTGGAGGGCACAGATGAGCATAGACTCTTTGGAATAGGGATTCTCATTCTCTCCACTATACCTTTCGGTTATCAAAATCAGCAAGCCTCAAAGTAACTGCACTCGGGGGCACCAACCAGCCCACCTCCCCGAATCTCTTCTTACGTTAGAAAAACGTAAACTCAGTAGTAATGAGGGCTAGCTGGGTGCTGGTGCAGTGCTTCGTGGGGACCAGGCGCTGCTGTAAGCACTGACGAGGAGCAGCCCAGCCTTGGAGAGGTTGGGGGGTGACAGGAGCATCCAGGTACCAGAGAGCAGCTTTAATCACGACCCACTGAGCTTACGACAAAAAGCTGAAGAACAAAACCCTAACTAATAGAAAGGTAAAGTCCTCTCACCCATCCACCCCCATTCTTAACAAATTGAGGCAAAATATTCATAGACCATTTTCCGGGCCAGAGAGAAACCCTAGAATATTTAGTGTGCTTTTAATATACATTTTTAAAGCATGCAAATGATTCTACAAGCTGCCTTTTATTTTTAACAGTCTTTGAAAGGTCTTCACCAGCGTGTTCCATTGAATGGATGTACCCTAATTTATTTACTCATCCACCTACTGTTGGCCATTTAGGTAGCTTCTAGGTTTTTCTTAAGCATATCCAGATTTCTGTAAGATTTCTGCAGAATTGCTGTATCCAAGGGTGCATAAATTATAAATGTGATGAGAAGACATTGCCAAATTGTCCCCCAAAAAGACTTGATCAATTTATCTTCGACCAACAATGCACACATTTTTTTCAAAACCTCATCCACACTGGATAGCAATGGTCTTTTTGCCTTGGGGTCAAACTTACAGACAAAACACAGCCTCCTGTGCTATGCTGATTTACATTTCTTTGAGGAAGTTTTTGTTTCTTTTGTTCACTGGCTGTTTGTATTTGTCTGCAATTACCTCTTCAGGACACTGCCTGATATCCTAGTATTATCTTTTGATTGTTGCTAGATGCTAATGATTTGCTTGAAATGTACATTTCAAATATTTCCTCCCTGTCTGGCAAGCCCTTCCTTGCTGCTGGGGTATTTGATGCTGAAGTATTTTCTAAACTTTAAGAGACTAATACCTAGTCTTTCCCTTCATGATTCTGTGTATTATGCTGGAGAAGCTCTCCCATCACAAACTTATGAAAACCTCCTTTTTTTTTCCCTCCTAATATTTTTGTGGTTTTGGTGTTTCAGTTTCAATTTAATCTCCCTAGAATTATTAAGTTGTGGGTAGTGTGAGTGAAAATGGCACGTTATCTTCCTGAAACTATGGACATTCTTTTGTCAATTTATTGACCAGATCTCCCCCTTGACTGGAGAGTCCCGTGTTGCCAGCGAACATCTCATGTGTGGATCTGCTCCTGAATGTTCTATCCTGTTCCACTGACTGTGCATTCTTGTGCAATGCCGCATGTTTCAATTAGGGTGGATGCACAGGATGTTCTGCTATCCGGCAGGACGAGTATCCCATTTCATTGTTCTTCCTTTTGAAATAAATTCTCGGCCGTCCTAAGTATTTTCTCTGCCAGAAGAGTTTAAGGAAGAAACTCTCAAATTCTGTAAAATATTCCCTTGATAGCTTGTTCACAATATCCTTATTTTATAGACCAGAGACTGAGGTCCTTAGAAAGTTAATTTTCCCAAGGCCTCCCATTGCTATCCTCAGCTCCAAGACAAGGCAAGAAAAAAAACACCATTAACTAAGAAATTGGGGTGGGGTGGGGCAGGGGCAGGAATATAAACTGCTGTGAGGCCCATATTTTCACCTTTTGTTGGGGAGCTCAAAGCCTGGGCCCAGGGTGTGAAGGCCAAGAGGCAGAGTGAGAGAAGGCGCCTAGAGGTTCTGGGAGCCAGCGGGGCATGGGGTGGCAGTCAGATGGAGGTGGTGGGCGGTTCACGAGCAGCTCATTAGCTGCCAGGGCTGCAGCTGGAGCCGGGGAAGCCAGGTTCCCAGCTGCACCTCGCCCCTCCCCGCTGCAGCTGTGACAGATGGGGAAAGCCACCAGGATGTCTGCTCATCCCTAGGGCGTTGGCGCCGCCATGGGCACATCCTGGGGAGCTGAACCTGAACGTGCGTGGTGTTCTGAAAGGAGGCAGAAGAGGGGGCCTGGCAGACAGCGGGCCGTGGGACAGCCGTGCCTTCTCGTCCTCCTGCTTAGTGCGGGGCTGTTTGGCCAGAGCTGCGCCGGGGCTGGCCTTGGATGTCACCACGCAAGGGAGGGCCGAGCTGGCGCAGGCAGGCAAGGGCCCGAGGAAGGCCTGCGGAGGCCGCCGCGGCTGGACCTGCGGCCCTCACGTGGAGTGATTAGCAGGTTTATGAGCTGAAGCGCCTCTGAGGGCTGCTAAGCCAGGATTTTCCAGGCCGCCCCTCCTGCAGGATGTCTACGGTTTAGTCTATTAATTCTAATTACAGGCCACTCTGCAGAAGAGCTGAGAGTGGAGACGGGACCTGCGGACCTGGAAGGGAAGCAAGCAAGGAACCTGAACCCAGAAATACAGGCTGGGGGAGGAAGAAAGGGGAAAGGGATCCCGAGAACAGGAACCTCGGAACAGAAAGGAGGGGCTGTCCGCATCCCCCCAGCTCTGGGGTCAGCTCTATGATGCGGGTGGAAAGTGCTCTCAGACTCACAGGAACCCCTGCTTGCCCCCTCTCAGGTGTACCCCAGGAGGGCCTGGCCTTGGGGGGCAGAACATGTGATGTCTGGGGTGGTGGCGGGACAGGCAGAGGAGGTGCCCAGGCCTCAGGGATCTCTACGCTGCCGGCTGCTGGTAACTGGGCAGGGAGGGTGGGGGAGGCCAAGAGCCTTTGAAGAATTTGATGAAAGCTTTGACTCTCTTCTCCAGTAAAAAAATTGCCTGTCTACATAACTCAGAATACATGTGTGGGGTCCCCTGACCCCCTGAAACCCACGGATAGGGCCCCAGATTGAGGACATGTCTGTGTTTGGGGCTCAGTCCTCAACTTTCTAGAAGGCCCGTCCTCTCCCAGGGGGGTGAGCGCCTCTCGACAGGCCTCCTTCTCCAGAACCCAGCCTCCCCCAGGGGGTCAGGAGGGGGAGGAGCGGGGGCCTTGAAGGGTTCCCCAGGGGGTGAAGCCTGACCCTCCCCCCCATCCCATTCAGAAGGATCTGACTCACCTCCCCTCCCCCTTCCAGAGGAGCCACTTCCAGTTTTTCCAGCTCTTTTCCCCGTTCCTCCACCCACCTCTCCGCCCCGTTTCTCACTGGCCTTCAGTTTGCACCTTCGGGGTCCCCCCTCCCGGACACTTACCCCATCCTCTGGGGGGTCCAGCAGCCAACCCAGCTCTCCCTGCGCTGTGCTCGTGTCCATCAGAGTGACTGAGGTGGGGAGAGAAGGGGCCTGTCACCTCGGGGAGGAGACCGCACACGTGCACCCTCCGTCCTTACTCTGGACCCCCAAACCCCAGGCTGCCACATCCCCTTTCTGACAGCAGTGCCGTCCTGGGGTTTAGGGAAGAAAAAGGGCCGAGGACCGAAGCGGAGTGGCAAGGCCTGGAGGGCTGCACCTCTGAGCCCAGACATCGCAGGGAGCCGGAGGAAGGGCAGCCCCACTCAAGCGGGCACCCTCACACCGAGGGGCTGTGGGGGGCCCACCCGCTGCAGGATCCAAAGGGTGGCCCTGGCAGGAGTGGCTCGGCCTCTGGGTGGGTGGGGGGAGTGGGTGGCGTGCACAGGGGACCTCAGAAGGGCTGGATGGGGCGGCTCTCCTCCTCTGGCAAAGGGCCTGCTCTGCAGAGACTGGGGGTGCCGGCTGCGGCTCAAAGCACAGCTCCAGGCCTGGGAAGTGGGGATAGCAGGGCCAAGAGGGGGCGTGCAACCCCCCACCTGTAAGCCTTGACCTCTACTTCCCGGGCACCCCAAGTCCTAACTCTCCGGCTGCAGGTCTCTGTCCCCAGCCTGGCGTCCCACGCGCGGCCTGAGAGGGTCAGACCCGGGGTGGGCGCACAGGCTGCAACTGCCTGGAAATGGGGGGCCCCCACGATTGCTGGTGGGGGCCCGGACACCGCTTCCTCGCGGCGTCAGGAGCTCACGCCCCATCCCCAGGCGCACACTCGGGCCGGCGGGGACCGGGGTGACTGACCCCGGAAAGCAACTGTTCGGGGTTAAAGAGCAAAGACTGGCCCGGCCAGGCGACCGCCGGGAGGCGGCCCGGGCGGGCCGGAGAGGGGCGCGCGGAGGCCTCCTCAGGAATGCCGGGGCCGGGGGGCCGGGGGGCGGGGGCCGGCCGCGGGGCGGGGGGCGGGGGTCGGTACCTTCCGTGGCGCGCGCCCCCGGGCGCGGCGGGGCGCAGAGCAGCAGCAGCAGCCCGAGCCCCAGGGGCCAGCGCCGCTCCATGGCGCGGGGCCGGGACCTGGGACCGCGGCCCGGACGGCGGGGCCAGGTCGTGCGGACTGGGCGAGCCCGGCGCGCCGCGCGGGGGCGGGGGGCGGGGCCAGCCCCGGGGGCGGAGCCCCGGCCTCACCTGGCTCACCTTCTTAAAGGGACAGGAGGACAGGAAGGAAACTTGTTAGACAGGTAATAAACTTCAACCGCCGGGGGCGTCTGCACCGGAATGAGACTGCTGGCGCCGCCTAGTGTGTGGGATTAAGAATGGGCTCGCACAGGCCCAAATCTAATCCTGAACCCCACCCAGCCCGGATCCAGGCTTTTGCCTAATTCCACCTCTGACTGGAATTTCACCTGAGCGTTCCTCCCTCTGCCTGGCTCCAGGGCCTTGCAGGGCAATAGACTCGGGGAGGGCAGCTCCGATAGGGTGGACTAAGACCACTATCATGAACGGCAGGGGTGCATCCTACAGAAGCTTCTGGAAGGCTGGAGGGAAGGCCAGACCACGAGGTGGGCACATTGGGCCGGGCTTCAGGGAGAAGAAAGTCAGCAGGGTTTTCAGGGGCAGAGTCTGGGAAAGGCCTGAGCCGGGGCCCGAAGGCAGGGAGCCCCAAGGTGCTCTCTGGGAGTGGCGAATGGACCAGTTTGACAGCTGGGGCGCAGGATTTGTCCCGGGAGCCAGGCTGAAAGGCAGGTGTGGACCAGACCTGGGACGGTCTTGTAAACATGATGAGCAGGAGGAACTGTTCCGTGCACTTCGCGGAGCAGACCTGAGGAATCGGTGAGGTGTCCCCAGTACAGAGGGGAAGGACAGTGTTCAGCCCCCTTTAGCTTCAGTCCTCTCTGGAGAGCCAAGCCCAGGGCCTCACATGATAATTAATAGATATTTCTTAGGTGTCTACTCCGCATGCTGTAAGCTCTGGGAGCCTCAAAGGAGAGCAAAGCAGTCCTGCCCCCAGCCAGCTGTTAGTCTGAGGTATGTTGGGGTCTAGGGCATCATTTGGGGACCCCACCAGGGCTGCAAAACAGAGGCTCAGAGGAGGTTGATGCATGAACCCAGGAAGAGGCTGGCTGCAATACTGGGGCCCCTCCCCTGGCACCCCTCCTTGGCTCCATCTCACCTGGGTGAATCACTCATAGTTTTTCTATCATTTAAATTGTTGCCTGTTTCGGTCACTGCGAGGAAAGGGAGGTGGGGCATCGCAGGTGCTAATTTTACTTTTCTGAAATTGATACTTCTCAGGGTTTTGTCTTTTTTCTGTAAACAAGGAGTAGAAGAAAGTGGCTTCCATTTTCCAGCCTAGACTGCTCTCACTGACAGAACTAAATAAATGTAACTCCACGTGGGTTGGAAAATTCCCGTGGAACAGACAAGAAACAGAGAGGAGAGGGGGCTCCTCCCTCCCCCACCCTGCTCTGATTAGCCACCATCCGCTGCTGCTCATGCTGGCCCAGGGTCTTAGCCCGCGTGCACGGCTCCAGCCTCCCTCTCCTCCCAAGCACAGGCAGGCTTTTGGAAAACACACAGAGAGGCGCTGCCCTGCAGGGGCTCGCCTTCCAATGTCAAGGACGTGAAGGACTTTGGGAAGGAGGTGAGGCCCCGGGGGCTCCCTGGGTCAGAGCTTCGTGATTTCAGCGGGGAGGAATGGCCCAGGGTGCAGAGCCAGGGAAGGGGGAGCAGAGAGAGCTTTGGACCGCTGCTGCCAGGAAGAAAGCCAGACTGCGGTGAGTCATGGACATGCATTCCAGCCACTAGACCCTCGGCCCTCCGGGGGCCCGTGGGGTTGCTCTGAGCCTGAGAGGTGAGGGACGAAGTGGGGGGGGGGTGTCAACATGGAGCCTGGCTCTGGTTTCTAGATGCCTTTCTGTCCTGGCTGGGAAGGGTTGCAGGAGCAGAGTGGAGCCCACTTTCTGCCTCCATCCATGATCGTGGTCTGCGGAGTCTTCTATGTGCTGTGGGCATTGGTGCCAACCAATCAGGTTGCTTTTATCAAGTTGCTGACTGTCTCTCGGCCTCATTTTCCTTAGGCCAGGATGGTGCTTCATTTCCAGGAGTCAGGAGACTCAGCCTGTCTCTTGTAGACTTCCTGAGTGGCTGTTTCCTTTGCTATAAAGTAGGATTAATCATGTCCACCTGGAGAGCATATGATCAAGAGGAGAAAGTGCTTTTCTACCTGTCAAGCCCTGGACAGACCTTCAGCTGTGTGTGTGTTGGGGGGAGGTCAAGAGGGCTTTGACTTACTGGTTCTTCCATCAACCCCCCCCACTTACTCCTCCAGGGGGACAATCTCTGTAACTAAGACATCAGATTTTTTTCTGTCAAAGGCAACTTTATTGTGGGACAGTTTGCATAAAATAAATGACACTGCCCCATAAAATAAATGGATGCAGTCCAGTGTATGCTGACAAATGCCTGGGCCCTGCCGCTTCTCAAGATACTAGCGTTTTTGTGACCCAGTTATCCCCTCCTGCCTCTGTGAGGCTCAGCCACTCTAGCCCCAGGAATCCTGTCCCCATCAGCAAGGTTTGCCCGGTGCAGAATTCATGTGGTCTCTGCGGTCTGGTTTTCTGGTCAGCCTGATCCCCGCAGTTGCATCCTGACCCGCATCCCCTGAATGGATGCCGAAGACATCACTTAGCAGTAGCCAGTCCAAATCCCAAAATCCTCCTCAGCTCTGTTCCCCTGGGACCTGCAGGTCTCTCAGCTCGTGGGGCTTCCCAGCGGGACCCCCATCTTCTTGTCAGTGGATGGAAGCCAAGTTTGCATTCTGCAGGCAGGCAGTGTGCCACCTGCCCTGTTTATGTCGCCTCTCTACCCCTCCCCTTCCTGACCTGGATAAGGTGAAGTTCCTCCCAGCCCAGATCCAGACCTGATATGTCCATCAGGCTCTGGTGAACCTGCAGTTTAACCAGGAGGGCAGCCCTGGCAACCTCCACGAGCCCATTGCATAAGTGGGCTTATCCGATTCTTATCAGGCCCCGACCTGCACTGATGGACCAAATCAGCTTGGTTGGGGCTGCGTAGGGCCAGTTGGCCCTTGCAGGAGCACATCTGGAAGACCGCGTGGGCACAGGGAGGGAGGGCAGAAGGCCTCTGTTGTAGGCCTTCGGGTGGATTCTGCATGTCTTTGATCCTTGGCCTGTTCGGTCTTTCCTTTTCTTCTCCCCTGTTCTCTGATCCTGGCTCCCTGTCCAGCAGGGGGGCGGGATATCGTGGCTACATTTATTACAGCGCCTACGCAGGCTGCCCAGCCGGGCCCTCACACACATGATTTCATTTACTTCTCACACCAACCCTTTGGGTAAGGTATTATTAGTCCCATTTTATGGACGGAAAAACCTGAGGCACAGGAATTTCAGTAACTTGTTCAAAGTCCCTCCAGTGAAGAATCTGGATTGGAAACTGCCAGAAGCAAAGCAGGAAGGGAACAGCTTACTTTTGTTTTTCTCTCACCTCCATCCTTCTGTGAAGCGACTTGTATCCTGTCTTAGGTTGCCACGGATTAGGTTTGTCTGTTTGGGGACTTTACAAAATGGACTTGTTCGTCTGCTGTATGTCCGTTGGTGTTGGAATTCTTTGCTCAGGTTCGGGAACTTTCTTCCTAGAGACTGTGCTGTGCTGGTTCACTTCAGTGTGGTCTTCCCTTGGATAAAGAACACCTTAGTTTGAAAAACCTCCTTCCAAATTTGAATTGATCCCTGGCTGACACCCCGCCCTTGACTGGGGTATCTGGATATCTTTAAAGAGGCTAATTCTTTCCATCATGGCTTCCATTTTGAAATGAGACTTTTTAACAAAACTCACAAGCTCCCCAGGGATCTGAGGCACCCAGCAGGGGAAGGAAGAGCACGGGGGACTGTGGTGATGGAACTATGGGGCCTACAGCTGAGGGAGAAATCAAATACTGTCCAAAAATGAATAATGAAGTACCAAAAAAAAAAAAAAAAACCAAGAAGAAAAAAGAATAACCAATGATCCCAGCACAATTGATTTAAAATTCACTTTTCTTCCACTGATTTGCAATGGAAGTCCCGTCATAAACCAAGTTTCCGTACATGTCATAAAGCAAGTCAATTTCTGGGCTATGCAATTTGTTCCTTTGGTTAATTAGTTTGTCATTATGCCGATATCACCTTTTCTTAATTACGTCAGCTTTATATGAAGATTTGTTATCTCAAACCTCAGTTTGAGAACTAAAACATCAATTTTTGAAAATAATGATAATAAATTAAAAAACAAAATCAGCAGGAAACTATAAATCAGAGACACTGTGGGGAGCGGGGAGAAGAATCACAGCAGGGGCGGGAAGAGCACAAGGGACGCTGCGATGGCGCACGGGTGACTTGGTGGCGGGAATTACACGGGGACGACGCCTGAGAGGAGAAAGCACGCATTGTGCAAAAAGGAAGAATGATGTAAAATATATGTAAGAGGGACCCGTGAGTAGTGCAGCCCCCTCCCCCTCCCGCCTCCTGTCAGCCTGAAGTTCTCCGAAAGGAAGCAGAGGAATGGACTAGCCAGTTCCTGTGTCACCTCATGGCCTTTTGCTCTCGGGCAAATCACTTCACCTTTTACAGCCTCATCTTGCTGATCTATGGGTGAATGGTAACAAGGCTGGTCCCTCACACGGATGGTGCAGGATATGAGGCGAGGACAAAGGTGACAGAACAGGCAGGTAGACAGTCCTGTTCCCGCCCTACGGTCTCAGGACCAGCCTTTCCTGTCCTAAACTGGGGCTGGGAGAATGGAGGGAGAAGTCTGCTCTAGGAGGGAGGAGACTGAGCAGTGACAGCTGCTGAATGAAAAGGGGTGTTGCCTGGTGGTGCAAGGGGTTAAGTCTCAGCATTGTGAAGCTATCCAGAGCCACTGCGGCACAAGTTCAATGCCCGGCCAGCGAGCTACCCACATGGCGCAGCAGACCTCTCCTGTCTCACCCACTGCTCCCCTCAGCAGTGTATTTCAGTCAGTCTGCCTGTTCCGCTCCCCACTCTGTCTCTGGTGAATCCTCTCACTCACCCTCCCTCTACCTCTGGCCTACACCCCAGTTCTTGTATGCATAAATAAATAAATCTTAAAAAAGAGAAAGAAAAGGGATGGTGGGTGGAAGCTAGCATCTCGGGAAAAAGCCAGAGAGGAGTAAAGACAGAGCTGTGAGAAATCACCTCATCCATTTAGATCTCGGAGTGTAGGAGAATCAAGACTTTCAGGACACATTCCAGGTCTCCTTGCACTTTTTTTTTGTTTTTGTTTTATTTTGCTTTTTAAAATGCCACCTGTCTTTGTGATATTAAAATCCTCCAAGCACTCTGTCTGTTTTGGGGACAAGAAGGTAGTGCAGGCACTGCGAGCCTGTGCAACCTTCACGTGGGCCCCACAGCAGAGAGATCAAGGGGCAAATAGATAGTAGCGGTAGCCACAAGGAAGGAGAGAGGATTGCTGTGGTGCTGGTGGGAGAGAAAAATGGGATGAAATGGGAACTTGCTTGGGGTCACTGAAGTGTGTATTTAGGTACAAACTTCCCCTTACCCCTATTTAGATACAAGCTTCACCTCACCCCTATTCTAACTGATCTCACCCCGAAATAAAAATAAAACCAATTCACAGTCACCCTATTATTTCATTAAATTGCTTGTGGGTTGACATGAAAAAGTGGAGGGGTCTGTCCCACGAAAGGGCCGGCACTCAAAATTCCTTGCCCTATCACGTGTGTCTACCGTAACCTGCTGGCTTGGCTGCCTGAGAAGATAGTTTTGGGTACCTGAGAAATTAATTAATGCTTTAATGCTTGGGCAGGTAGAGGGAGGGAGGGAGGCAGGGAAAGGAAGACAACAAATATGTCTCAGTCAACTGGGGCACGTCAGACATTTAATAAGAACAAGTCAAAACAAGTGCCTGAACAGAATCCCCTGGGACAAGAGCCATAGTTTGGTCCTTGTCAAAACGTTTACTGCTTTGCTTGCAGGAAGGCAAGAGAAAGTGGCAAACCAGCCGCATTTTCTTTCTTTTTTTTTTTTTTAAAGATTTATTTATTTATACAAGCACTGGGTACAGTCAGAAGCGCGGGAGGGTGAGAGAATTCACCAGAGCCAGAGCGGGGAGCAGAGCAGGCAGAAGGACCGAAGTACACTGCTGAGGGGAGCAGCGGGCGCGGCAGGAGAGGTCTGCGCGCCATGTGGGACCCTCCTCCGGTGGCTGGGGAGCAGCCGGGGACCGAACCAGTGCTGCAGAAGCTGCAGGTAGCTTCACAACCCTGCATTCCACCGCTGCGCCACCGGGGAGGCCCCATCAGCTGCATTTTCAAATCCATTTTAGTGTAGCTGGTGTGAGAGAGGAGAGAACTGAAGCACCAGCTTTGTCTGCTGGATCAGGCCGATGTTTTTCATTTGAGAAACATACAATCTGGGGCCTCCCCGGTGGCGCAGCGGTTGAGCGCTGGGTTGCGAAGCTGCCAGCGGCCTCTGTGGCGCCGGTTCGATCCCCTGCTGCTCCCCGGCCACCAGAGGAGGGTCCCACGTGGCGTGCAGACCTCTCCTGCCGCCCGCTGCTCCCCTCAGCAGTGTACTTCGGTCCTTCTGCCTGCTCTGCTCCCCGCTCTGGCTCTGGTGAATTCTCTCACCCTCCCGCGCTTCTGACTGTACCCAGTGTATGTATAAACAAAACAAACAAACAAACAAACAAACAAATAAATAAATAAAGCATGCCTCTATTTAAAAAAAAAAAAAAAACATACAATCTGGTTGCTAGTCTTGCATAGGAGCCCGGGCACACGGCAGGAGGGGAGACAGACACCACCCCCTTCCAGATTGAAGTTTCTGGTCCTGTGCTTCGGCGGTAATAATACCTTGTTGTGTTATAAAAGACATATCTGAGGTATGGGGCATACATTTGCTTCCTTTTAAATTGTGCTTTGAGGAAGTTATTTGCACATGGATTCTCGTAGGCAATCTTCAATGTCTTCAAGTTCTAGTGAGAAGCTGCTGTTATAAGTAATACAGGCTGAAGCCCACGATTAGAACATACAGGTTCCAGCCACCTCTGTTAAGAAATGAATAAGGCAAACTTTCCAAAAGATCCCTGAGCTTGGGAGAGACCTGGGTGGGTCCCAGAAAAATGCACGCACCACCTGGTGAAGAAAGAAGGTAACTGCACCTGCCCCTTAGATTGGGGGAGGCTTTCAACGGAAGAGTTTCTAAAATCTTAGGGTGTGGTGGGAATATTTATCAACAGGACGTGAACGTGACAGAGGTGTCTATGCAGTCTCATAATTATGAACACGTGTGGACTCTGGGCTGGAGAGGAGGCTGTGAGAGGAGGAAGGGAGGGAGGGAGGTGATGCCAGTACCTACCCCCTGATGCCCCTTTTCAAGGGGTCACTCCAGGTGGTGTGTAAAGAGTAGAAGGGGGTGAGTTAGGGGGCTTAGTCTTGGCCCAAGGAAGTGAGGCGGCCCGGAGAAGATATTGGTGGGTTGTGCAGGGGCCCATGAAGGGACACCCTTCAGTTAGTCCCAAGGTTGTTCCAGGCCCTGGAGCGCAGCTGGTAACTGTAGAACGGAGCAGTGGGGTGCAGGGAGGAAATAACGCGCCCTTGGCCTGGCGGACTGGGCTGGGGTGAGGAGGGCCGCAGGGGAGGGAAGCTGCGAAGGCAGGTGGGATTGGCTGTGGGGGCCAAAGTGAACTTGATTCTCTGTGTCTCCTGCAGGCAGTGGGGGGCTTCAACCCGGGAGCCAGGTGGGCAGCCAGGGGTGGCGCTCTGGTGGCCAGTGGAGGGAGGCTGCAGGTGGACGGCCAAGTGACCGCCAGGGGAGAGCAGAGCAGGGCTCCCAAGATGGTGAGTGGGTAGGACACAGTGACATGTCACTGGTGGTTTCACAAGGATGTGGGCTGGTCAGACCGTGGCTGGTCACAACCCTCAGCCATACTGTAGAGTGACCAGTGACCAAGAGAACTCCATCTTCCTGGAAGAGTAGGCATGCTGCCCCCCGAAAGCACTGTCAGGATCAGGGATCAGTGGGGCTGATGGGGTAGGCCGGTGTCAGACAAAGACCTGGGGCAGGAGTGTTTGCGAGAGGACCAGAGAGTATGTCCAGAGGGGGCTGGTGCCTTCCAGGAGGTTCTCAGGGGATATTTGTGAAGCTCATTAGAGAGACATGGCCTGGGAGGTCACCTCCTCCTCTATCTCCCCTCTGAGCCTCTTGGAGAAACCGAGTCATCACGCGGTGCTTTGGGGTCCAGATTACTGGTTTTCTGGGCAGGACAGAGTGCCCCAGAGAGGTCTCCGTGACCGGGTCAGGTTTTGGTTTGCTCTGGGGCTCGTCAGCTGGTTGGAGAATGAAAGGCGCAAAACTTCAACTACACGCTGAGATTTCTCTCCTTGTCTGGTTAGTGTGTTCTATTCCTGCCGGCCCTGCCAGGCCCCTGGTTTCCCTCTACCCTCCGTGACGTGCCTTCTGCTGTATGTCTCACTGCTGTATGTCTCCCTGCTGCGGTCTCACTGGGCTGCAAATAAATAAAGGTCAGGATCCGCCACCTTTGCTCTCCAGTGCTCCCCCTCAGCCCTGTCTTCAGCAGCCCTCCCTGGGGGTCTGTAGCGGTCCTCCCTGGGGGTCTGTAGCGGTCCTCCCTGGGGGTCTGGCCTTCTGCTGAAAGGTGGCGCTTGTCCAGAAGAGTCACTGAAGCTGGCTCAGTCACTGAAGCTGCTTGTCTTATTTCCCGGGGAGGATTTGTTTTTGTTCTTTCTCCTTTTATCACCTGTCCAGCTTGGAATACATTCCCCGCTGGCATTTTGCAATTCTCAGATCTGAATAGAAAACCGATAGGTTACAGAAACAGCGACCTTGACCTGGTCATTATCATAAGCGTCGTTACCTGTCCATGGCCTGCGGAAATACAGCAGTGAAGAAGCAGCACGGCGGCAGGCGTCTCTACCTCCACCCCAACTCACTTTCTGCTGCTCTCTGTGTAGGCACCGGGCTCTGACTAGCGTGAAGAGCTGGTCAGTGATGGCTGGGTTCTGGCGACTCTGGGGTTTACGTTGTGTGAGAAAGAGAGGAGGCGCCAGGAATGTCCCCTCCGCAGGTGTGGAAGGCGGGAGCTCGCATCCAGGTTTGGAGAGTGAAGCTGAGTGTTCCCGGGACACCAGTTCTTATCAGCAAGGAAGTTTCCAGGTGTCTGGCTCAGAGCCACCTGTCTCAGGTGTGTGTCCAGCAGGAGGGCAAAGGCCTGTGTGGCCCCTTAAAGGCTTGACTCTCTAAGGTAGAGGGTGCCTTCTGGGAAGCAGGGCAGCTCCTCCTGGGGCTCCGGCCCGAGGCCACAGCAGTGACATCAGGACAGGGCAGGCAGGCAGTGGATGGACAGCGACAGCGGGGAACCCAACATCTGTATGGGGGCGTGGAGTCTCGTGGGGGGCTGGCCAGGGCCATTGTGATGTGTCACTTGTCCCCCAGGCTGTCATGACCTGGTGAAAGTAGCTGCTGCTTACAAATGGGCCTTTTCTGTTCAGAGCCTCTTCCTCCAGAGCGGGTGCTTGAGTCCTGAGTGGGCTACGCTGGGTCCCGCTGGAGCTGCTGTGCCACAAAGTGAGCACCCACTGCCCTGTTGTGCTTGACATTGACCATAACCCCAGGGTGCTTGGAAAGGGGGGCAGTGTTTGCTGATCATACCCCCGAGATGGTGGTGCTTTAATCACATGGATGGTGAGGTCCTGGTCCCTCTTCAGAGCACTTGGACCTACTCTGTACGTCATGGCGGAGGGCCTGGCACTCTAACCCCCCCCCCCAATACACAAGCCCCTTCCTGTTATGTGTCCAGGTTTCCTATGCATAAAAGTCTTGATCTGCAGCACGAGGGAGAAGCCCAGTCGGGCTCAGTCCAACCTTGCTGGCCGCCCAGCACTGGCCTCACATCCGCCGTGGGCAGCCGGACACTGGCTGCAGGAACATAACTGTGATGCAACGCCCCGCCACCAGTGCATGCCCAGCGGGGGGCTGCCCTGGACTTGGCTGAGCCTAAGTTCAAGTTCTTTCTCTTCCTGTCTCCAAGACAGGAGGAAGGGCATCTGGGGCTCAGCGAGCCTGGGAACACCCTGTCTGCTGCTGCAGTCTCCCCCGCAGGAGCTGCTGCCAGGGTCAGGGGCCTCGCTGTGCAGAGGCTGTTCCTCCAAGCCCCCACCTGCACTTGCCCCAGCACTTCAGGCCAGGAGCATGGGCGTGACAACTGCGAGGGTGCGGAGAACCCATCTTTACAGCAATTCTCTTTTTTTTAAAAGATTTATTTATTTTTTATACAAGAATTGGGGTACAGGCCCGATGTGCAGGAGGGTACAGGCCAGATGTGCAGAACATGTAGACTGACAGAAATACACTGCTGAGGGGAGCAGCGGGCGAGACAGGAGAGGTCTGCTGAGCCATGTGTGTTGCTCCGTGGCCAGCGGGGATCGAACCAGCACTGAGAGGCTGTGGACAGCTGCACAGCGCTGCGCTCAACCACCTGCGCCACCAGGGAGGCCCTATAGTAATGCTTTTCAAAATTTTTATTTTAGGAACTTTTAAATTCTGGGATGCAAACCTGCCTCTATTTTCTCTGCATACATTCACGCTTTGCAAATAAAGCTGAAGTCCACTTGGAGGCTCACTCCTCTTCATTCCCTTGTTGGGATTCACCTTGCAGACTTTTAGAAGTTTCCTCCATCCGTTTTCTCTTCTCTGTATCTCATCCTAAGTAGTTTGGTGTGTTTATATTTTTTTATCTAATTTGTATCAGTTGCATATGTACTGTGCACTTTCTCTGAAGCAGTCATCTTTACTCAGCTGCCTCAGAGATTTCTTCATAGCAGTTTACATGGGTTTTTGGAGAATCTTCCAGAGTATTAATTAAAGATGCTCTGTCTGGATCAATGCCTCCTTTGTAGAAAAAATATTGGGGACTATCCTCCATATTGCCCTGTAATGAAATTCAAAAACAACACAACTGACTTAAAATTAGATTAAAAATCAATACGATGTTTTGACAGTAACACAGGGATAGGAAGAAAAGCAATAATAAGCTGAGGTGTGTTTTGAGACATCCATGGCCAGAGCTCAGAGCCTCAGATGACAAAATAAAACAGATGCTTACAGTCTCTCGGGGGTGCTGGAGAAGGCGGCTGCCCTTCCCGTGGACAGAGCTGGGTGTGTTTTGCTGCTGATGTGGGGTTCCCGGGCTGCATTACCATCCACTGCACACTTTTTCTGGGATGATGAACAACTAGTGGTAAAGATGAAAACTAGGCACAGTCCAGTGTCTCCATGTGTTTGGCGGTTTCTGTCATGCTACAAAATGTCATCGTGTATTAGAGTCGTGCAAAAATGGCTTTGCTGAGGGCTGCAGAGATAAGTTCTCAGCTTAGATGTTTTTCACCCAAAGGCCTTGCTGGGTGGGAATATTCTTTGCTGTGTGGGATGCCTCGTGGCCCGAACGGATGAATGCCAGTAGAAACCACAAAGATGCTGACAATCAAAGCCACCCACGTGCGTGTGTTAAATACCTCCTAGAGGCGGTAGTGTACGATCCACTGTAACGACATCGACGCTTTTCTTTCTTTCTCTCTCGTTTTTCTATTATAAGCACAACAGCGAGAAGCATCCTTGTGGAGGCCTTTTGTGCACGACAGAACAACTCATCCGGGAAAGTTAATCCCTAAGGGGTTTCAGCTCTGGTGCTGGGGGGCCCAGCCTGGAGGGTGACTCCCCAGAGGAGGGCCGTTTCAGTTCCACTCGGAATCTTCTCCACGAGGCTCCCAGACCTGGGTCAGAGCTGATCCTGTTCATGGGGAAAACCCAGAGCCATGGCCCCAGCGCCATGTCTGGATGCAGCCTTCTCTGGGGGTGGCGGGGAGGGGGCACCCTCATCTGCATCCTCAGGGGGTGACACTCTCAGGATTTCAAAGAGCCCGGCCTCTCTTCCAAGGAGGCCCTTCTCGGTCGTCAGACCCGCCTTGAGATGCTAACTCACGTGTCCTCCTGTCAGGTGTGCGTGTGGAGGGGTTATCGCGCCCTGACCCGATATCTGGTTCCAAATAGGAGCAAGAGAATCCAAAGCTGTTAGAATCAGTTTGGTTTTCTGATCAAGGAGGTGTCTCAATAGTGCATACTGGGCATTATGAGCAGCTTGAGGCATTTTTTGAACAGGTGGTAAAATTGGACCTCACCCCAGAGAGAGCGGCGGCGTGAAGGAAAGCTGTCAAAACTCCCCATCAGTGGCCAGGACAGGAGGCAGAAGCTTGGATTCTAGGGCTGGCAGGAGCCTGGAGGACATTTAGCCCTAAGTCTTTGATGCCCTTTGCCCAAGGGAGGACCCTTCGGGGGCTTCAGATGAAGCAGGTGCTGCTGAATGTTCTGAGAGAAAGAAGCAGGTTCCTAAAGAATCAGTTAGAAGATTTGAGATTTGTCCATTTGTTAGAAACAGAAAAGCCTCTTGCTTTTTTTTTTTAAATGAGAAAAGCGTCTTGGAGCAGGAATGCTGTGGGTGTAAGTTTCCCTTCAGAAAAGAAAAACAACAGATAGATAACTTCAGGAGTTTACATTTTCTTCCTTTTGCTTGGTCTGCATGATCTTCTCTGGGTTGTGCTCATTTGTTTTACTTACTGTACTGAAGTATCGGGCCCAGCCATGGGCCCAAACCCTTTATGTCTATCGCCTTCTCAAAGACACACAGATCTGCCAAGTATCATTAAATCGTGCACATTGAATTGAAAAAGAGGAGATTTGATCACAGGTGACACGTTGAGAAGTGACAGGCCTTTAACTCGAACTGAAGTTCTGAGTCTGCATCACGTGCCCCCTGACAGGCCAGCCCTGAGTTCACGGAAACTTGTCAAAAGCTATGACGAGCGTTTTATTTTTGTAATTTTCTTTGGAATGTCATGATATTTTCTTAGGTTCCTGCTAATGTTTGTCTGCCTGGGCGTATTTACTCATTGCCACCTGGTGGTAAATAAGAAATATTATGGGGAAGCGGGGAAACACTTGTTGGTTGGGGTTCAGAAATTTGAGATTTGGTCACTGAGAAGTGGCAAGTGGAGAAAGCTGGTCTCTTCCGGCCCTGCCAGCTTCTGGAAATCACTGGAAATCACTGGCATTCTGATCTGCTATTCGGGGCAAAGGCAGTTTTGCAACAGCTTCGCTTTATTTTCCTAAGAAAAAGGCAGAGGCATAGACACTGTATCTAATAATAAAGAGCAAAAATCTGGAGCGCATATGGCATTTTAAAGTAAGATTAAATGAGAAAATGATGTATGCAAACGTGCTTAGCATAATGCCAGGCACAAATTAAGTTTTCAATAAACGTTTGTTCATTTTGAGATTGTATTTCATTCCTAGAACTCCATTTTTCTATTTTTCTGTTCTACTTTTATTATCATGTGGTCTGATGGTGGGGCTGGGGGAACTAAAGAATCCACTGAACTCGATACCTGGGCACCAGTGCCCACTCCCTACCGGGTCTGCTCACCTGCCCAGTGTCCCCACAGCCATTCTGCAACCCTTCCCTGGGCTAAGCCAGTTGGAAACTCCACCTTCGTGGCTGCATCTGCACGGGCAGAAAAATCATGGTGCTCTCAAGGGGGGTGTCAGGAGGGCCTGGAAGACTGAGGATGCTTTTCTAAACCATCTCTTCTCCATGGCTTGTCAGCAATACGGGCAATGTGTGTGCTCCCATGTCATGTGGACACAGTGGATGGGGGCATTGAAACACGGTGGATGCCAGGAATAGAGTCAGCACCCTCCCTGCCCCTAGCGTCACTGACAGGGGACAGGAGTCCGCACACCTTGGCCTCATCCTGTGTTTCCTACCTGCAGCCACCATCATGATGATGGTGATCATGGTGATGGGGGTGATGATGATGATAATGATGATGGTGGGTGGGGATGAGGGATCCCCACAGGGATGAGATAGAGGGGAGTGGAAAGAACAAAATCTGGAGAAAAATTGCCATTTGAAAAATGGAAATCTTAGATAGTGATTTTTTTTTTTAGCAAGATGATTAAGTCATTTTAGAAACATGAGTCATTTATTGACTTCTGCCCTCTCTCCCCCTGAATGCTTATGAAAAACACATACTTGGAAGATTTTTATAAAGTTATGAGTAATATTAGATCATTATGATTCCTGTTTAGGGAGGACAGCAAGCAGTCCAAGGCTTCGTCGCAGGAGGAAGATGAATCTGAGCTGCCGGGAGGCGCCTCCCAATTTGCCCACCAAGAAAAGAAATTTGAGTCTTTTTGCTTGAAGCGCTTTCTTTCTACCTTTTCCCATTTTCTTTCTTTTTAAAAAAAGATTTATTTTAATTTATTTTTGCATACAAGAACGGGGGTGTAGGCCAGAGGTAAGGGGTGGGGAGTGAGAGGGTTCACCAGAGACAGAGCCAGGAGCAGAACAGGCAGAGCAACCGAAACACACTGCTGAGGGGAGCAGCGGGGAGACAGGAGAGGTCTGCTGTGCCACGTGGGTCAGCTCCCTGGGCAGGGGATTGAACTCAGGGCACAGTGGTGATAGCGCTGAGACAGTAACCCCTGCGCCACCAGCGAGGCCTTTCCCCATTTTTCTTAAGCTTTCCTCAAGGTTATACAAACATCTGGCTGCAAGTAGCAGCTATTTCTACCCTTTTGTTCCAGAAAACAGTGGTTCTTGCTCCTATGCTCCTTCATGCCTCTTCTAAGATGCCCATCTGCATCTCCTCTAGCCCGTGTGTGAGTGTGCATGCATGTATGTGAGTGTGTCAGTGCACATGTTTGTGTATGCATGTATGCACACAAGCATGCACATTTGTATGTGTTTATGTAGAGCGTGCATGTGTGCATGTGGGTATGCATGTTTAAGCGTGTGAGTGTGTATGTGTCTGTCTGTCTCTAAACTATGTGATTGTGTTGCTACTTTTGAATTTTCAGTCTCCGGCGTACTTTCCACTACAGAATATAAAAACTCAGTTTTTTCACATCCCATCCCCATAGCAGATCCTTTCTAGCCTACTGTTAAGTATAGTTTTATTATAATGTTGGCTAAACTAACATTCAGTGCTTAAAATATTATGGCTGTGGTATAGTAAGAAATGTAAATCTGGTGTCTGCCTTTGATTCCTGACATAGAACTCCTAAAACTCTTGTAATGTTGTGAGTTACAGGAGCACAAGGGGTGCCTTTTGTTTTAATATGTGGTCTTTGATCCTAGAGCTTCTAAGACTCTAGGAATCTCAGGAATGTCTTTTGTATGCTAATGAGATACCTGGTGGCCAGGCCCCAAGCTTCAGGATGGGGGCTTTTCACCCGAAGGCCAAGGGATGTTTGTAAGGTGGGAGGCTTCAGCCCCATCTCCAACCTTGGGGCTTGAGCTGATACTCAGTGCTCAGTGACTTAATCAGTCATACCCACGTAATGGAGACTCCATGAAAACCCTAGATGAGGGGCTTCAGAGAGCTTCCAGGTTGATGAACACAGCACAAGCTGTGAGGGTGGGGAGCCTCAACTCCAGGAGATAGACTCTCAGGCTTGAAATCCTTCTGAGTCTTGTCCTGTGTTTTCTTGATCTGATTGTTTTCCGGAACCCTTTATAATAAACTAGCAAATGTAAGTAAAATGTTTTCCTGATGGTCTGTGAGCTATTACAGCAAATTATTGAGCCTGCTGAGGGAGTTTGGGAAACCCCCAGCTTATAGTCAGTTGGTCGAAAGTACAGGTGGCAACCTGGAACTCCTGTCTGAAGTGGGGAGCAGTCTCGTGGGATGGAGCCCTTATGCTGGGTCTGTACTAACTCAGGGAGAGTTAGCATCAGAACTGAATTGTAGGATGCTCAGTTGGCATCCAGAGGGTTGGAGAATTGGTTGGTGTGAGAAACACTCCCACACATTTGGTGTCAGTGTCGTGAGTAGAAAAACAAGTTTTCTTTAATGACAATGTAAATGCTATTCCTGATGGAACCACGTATTAAACAATTACTTTTCTTTTCCTATATACATTTTTGTTTTCTCTTGAGATAATCATTGCCTTGTTTTGTTTGCATTTGGTCTCAAACTCCTCATCAATGGTCTAAATCTGTCTCAACAATTTTAGATGCACCGGGTATTCTAAGGTATTCTATTTGCCTGAGAAAATCTCTCCTATCACTCATGTCCTGTTCCAGCTGGACATCTTTGTCCAGACAAGCACCACCCTACATCCAGGGATCCACCTTTACAATAGTCCTGGTGATCCCCTTCCACTCCTGGGTCCTGCATTGTCTGAACCCCATATCTTCCTTTATCCTGGTCTGCTCTAGCTTTGAAGGAGTAGTTGCCAGAAAAAGAGTAAATGGATAGAAAACTTTTTTTTGAGAGTTGGTTTGTTTGAAAAGTCTTTATTTTTTGGGTCTCCCCGGTGGCGCAGCGGTTGAGCGCTGGGTTGCGTGGCCTCTGCGGCGCCGGTTCGATCCCCAGCTGCTCCCTGGCCACCAGAGGAGGGTCCCACATGGCGCACAGACCTCTCCTGCCACCCGCTGCTCCCCTCAGCAGTGTGCTTCGTCAGTCTGCCTGTTCTGCTCTCCTCTCTGGCTCTGGTGAATTCTCTCACTCTCCCGCGCTTCTGACTGTGCCCAGTGCATGTACAAACAAACAAACAAACAAATAAATAAATAAAAATACATGCCTCTTTAAAAAAAAAAAGTCTTTATTTTTTTCCCTTGTATATGAGTATCCAAATAGATACTTCTAGGATAGAGATAATTATTCATTGCCTTCCAAGTTCCAAAATTACCTTTGAAATGTCTAAAACAATTCTGAGTCCTAGTATTTTGAATTTGGTATCCTACCCAGCCGTCTTCATTTCTCTAGAAGTTTTGGGAACCCCCCCCCAACATTTAGTTAGTTGGTCAAAAGTCTAGAAGAATCTAGAAGGATCTTCTCTTTATGCTCTGCACCCTGAAATGTTGTAAGGATGGCAATATGGTCTTGCAATATGAAAACTCAACCCTTTAGTTTTGGAAATTTTTCTTCAATTATTTGGCTAGGAGTTTTCTGTTCTCTATTATTTCTTTCTTTTAAGAATCCCCCTTATTTGGATGTTGCATGTCCTGCTATTTTTTTCCCTCTACTGAGTTTTTCTTTGTTTTGGTTTTTTTCTTGAATTTTATCTTCTGACTCTTCTACTGAGTTTTAAATTTCAGATATTATGCTTTTAACTCCCAAGAGCCCCCTTTATAATTTTTAGAGTGTTCCTTTTAAAGACACCATCTAGTTATTTCATGTGGTTTTGCTCTAGTCTCTTAACTCAGAATATTGATGGAGTGGGGATTTCTTCTCATGGCACTTTTTTCTTCTAAGTTGTTTTACTTTCGTTTTGGTTTGGTCTTTCATCTTTCCTCAGATGTCCCAAATTCCTTGTTTTCTGCTCATGTGAGTCAGGGAATGATTAGAAACTTTGAACTTGTGAGTGGGACTTGTTGACCATGGACTTCTTTGGAGAGTGGTTAACTGGGCCAATTAATGGAGGAACCTCTGATACCTGGGCCTTTAGAACCTCTTCAGATTTTTGTAGAGACCAGGCACATCTGCTGCCTGGAAGGGGAAGACCTGATGCCAGATATCTGGGAGCCATGTGAGGGAAACACATTTATGCACCCAATTTCCCAGCTCTCAGTCTCCTCTTGCCTCTGATGTGTTTGATACACACTCAGATCCTGCTCCATCCTCTCCAGAGAATATATCTCCGGCCTTTGCCCAGTTACAACGCCAAAGAGGAGAAGTGATCCAGGAATCTAAATCTTAAGCAGACTTTAACCAAATTTTCCTGATTTTTCTCCAGGGATACCTGGTATACCTGATAATTTCAAACAATCCCTTTGCAGTCAACTTAGAAGAGTTTTGGGGAGGGAGTGAAGGAGACGCACTGACTCCATCTGTCTCCCTCTTGGTAGCTTCTGGTCTAGGACAACAGTTTCAAGGCTGTTTTATGCAGTGGAGTCCTGTCTTTAACTGAAACCTTATGCAGGAACTCAGGCTATAAAGTAGATCTAAACGGAGCAGCTCTGACTGAAGAGGGGATGAGGGCTGCTTTCTCAGCTCTCCTGCTCTTTTATCACTGTGAGAACCTCCGGGAAATCATAGCTTGTACATCACTGATTTCGAAGTTGATGAACACGTTTCATCCCTCTGGTAGACGGTAGACATTTGAGTGATGTTTTTTCATAATGGAAGGAACATTTTTTTTTTTCACCACTTAAGAGATTTTTATTGCTTACAATTTTTCAAATGGTATCAGGCATTACCAAGGTAGGCCTTACCAAGGTAAAAATATTTGGATTGGAATGAAATTGGACTCTGAACCTCCTTAGAGACTGAACTTATAATTGCAAAATAACTTAAAAATCATATATTTGAAAGTGTGTAAATTTACCTGCACATTAACTGATACCTAACTGTACCTACACATTTTGATAATTTGAGGATGATGGAAATTCCCAAATTACTTTCAGAAAGCTGAAATTTGGTTTATACTGCATTGCTATTAGATATACTGTTTTATCCAAAATTATTTACTTGAATATATGTGAGAGGAGGTCTGTGGGGCTTATTCTATATGGGAATTATTATTATTAAAGTTCCGCATGACTTAGCTTACTATTTATGTGCCGTGTGACCATTGAAACCTTGTTATTTTATCCCTCCTCCACCTCTCTCTGGCACAAACCATCAGTTACCTGAGGATGGAAGAATATGGCAGGTTTCACACATAGCAGATGGCTCTAAGGTCCAGTGGGAAATGCATGTCAAACTTTACAACCCCTGGCAAATGAAATGTATGTTCCATGTCTCTAAAGTGACCCCATGTGTTTTTTTTATGTCATCAAGAAAGAAAAAAAAAAAGAATAAGCAGAAATCAAAATGTAGAGAACCAAAGTGAAGGATGTGAGTGTGTTTTCAGAATCACCCACTTGGAATCTGATCTGTTGGCACTTGTTTGGCACTAGAGTCATTTCACAGAAGACTCCGGCATCATGCTAAAAAAATATTGCCAGTTGTGCTACAGAAAAGCATCCGTCAGCTTGATTTGCAGGCATGAGACACCTTTAGAAAAGAAAACCATGACCCAAACTCCTCTGAGAAACACCTCGTATTTTGATTGGAAGGACTCTTGAGCACAACTGAAGCATTGTTCTGCTTGTGAACTCACTTGCAGGCAGACTCTGGAAGGGTACGGGAACCTTCTATGACCAGTCCATGAGGCACGCAGCGGCGGATGGAGAATGAGCGGCTGCCTGAGGAAGGGCCCTCTCCCAAACTTCTTTCAGAAGAGTGTTGCTTTTTTATTTTGCTTTTGGGTGAAGCTGGTCAAAAGGCATGAAGACATTAAGCAACTTGTTTCTAATTATAAAAATAATTACGTCCTGGGGATGTCATGTGCGGCATGGCAATTACACGTAATAACACCGTATTCCATATTTGAAAGTGGCAGTGAGACTAGGTCTTGCAAGTTCTCACCAGGAGAAAATGAATATAAACAACTCTCATAGGGATATCTGTGCCAATGTGGAATCACCATGCTGCCCACCTGAAACGAATCAATGCTGTAGGTTGATTGTATCATAGCTAAAGTGGTGAGGACAAAGAGGAGACTGTTGGCATGGTTGGAAGGATGCATTTTGCAGAGCTGTCATCTCTACAAGGTTGAGGACGGGTCATGAGAAGGTGGGTCCTGGCCAAGTGCACGCTTTGATGACTGTGCAAGTCACAGAGGCTGCCTGTGAGCACACATGGGATCGTCCCTGGTTCCATGCGACCGCAACAGGGCGTGTGCACCATGGCCTCAACTTGCTTCCTGATGACAGCATGAGGCTGGCCTTTTGCCAAAGGATTCTGAGAAGAGAGAGCCAGGATGTTGTGAAACCTGCAGGAGCCACTCACTCATGCATGCGGTTGTGCTAAGAAGCCAGAGGAAACACATGAAGCTCAAAAAGTCTCTGAGGCTGGGCTGTGAAACCGTTGGTCAGGCCGGGTGATCTGTTGTGGACAGTGTCTTGAGAGTTCAGCAAAGAGGAAGCAGCTCTGCAAGCACGTGCTGTGTCCGAGAGGGCCCCCCCCCCACTTCCTGAGGTCTCCTCTGTGGCTGTTTATCCTTATTCTTGTTTCTTTTCCATTATTCACACATGGACCTCCCATATGTTGACTCTTGAGAGACACCATGTAGAGGGGTCCTTGGGGAGACCACAGAGAGGGGCGTCTTGAAGGAGACCATGTAGGGAGTCTTTGGGGGAGATCATGTAGAGGGGGGCCTTGGGGGAGCCCATGAAGAGGGGGAGGCAAGTCCATTTCCTGCGAGTGGTCATGGACGAGGTCCATGTGACTTGAGGACCTGAGACATCTGAAGAGGCCAATCCCTCCCCTGCTTTCCAGCCATACTTCTCCCAGCTCCCCTCCTCTCTCCCTCATTCCCCCTTTTCTTGTCTGATTTGTGTCTTCACAGACATTCCTGCCTTTTGCTCCCACCTTAAGTGGATCTTTCCTCTTGGTTGCCCAAGCCTGGGCTGGCTGACCAGAGCCCGTCTCAGTCTGTGTGGTTTCTGGGGGAGGCAACATGCAGCACCTGGAAATCGCTTTATAAATGGCAAGGTGACCTCACAGTTTGGCTGTTAACTGCTTTAGCGGGGTGGCTCATCCGACATACAGGGGCCCCTCCCGCGGGCTTTGTTCCCAGCTTTGTTCTGAGCTCTCTGCCAGCCCACCAGCGCTGGCTCCTGCTGGGAAGCCCATTCTGGGTGAGAGCTCCTGTTTCCTCCTCTCCCTCTTTTCTGTTCTTTCATCTTGACCTATGAGCCCTTCTGAGGGGAAAAGGCTGTCCTAAAGCTAATTCCACACAGGCTTTGTGGACTCCACCCCCACCCCAGGCCAAAGCCAAAGACACTGGGGACTCCAAATCCCATCCCCACCCAAGGGAAGGTAGCTGGGACCTGAGGGTGGGGTTAAGCAGCCAAGTGAGTATGAAGACAGACATGTGGGCTTTGGGGGGGCCCCCATTTTTGGCTCTCCACCAGCTCGCAGCGTCTGGCCAGCTCGGAGAGTGCCTTTGGGTTTCCAGGTCGGCGGATCGGGTAGGACGCATTAAAGACTTTATTTCCCTATTTTCTCCCTGAGTTGTACATTTTCCTTATTTCCTTTTCCCTTGTAAATAATTAGCCTTTTATTAACCTTTTGTGTGTGTCTGTAGTGGAGTATTCATAAGTCCCTTTTAAGCGCTCGGGTGAGGACCCACAGCCAGGCAACCCGTTCAATATCGGGGCTGCCCTGTAACAATTCCGTGTCTGAGCACACAGACACTAACATGTTCACGCTTAACAGGTTTATTGTGAACACGTCAGGGAAATTCACATTTGAACTAAACTCCCCTAACTCCAATAGGGAAACTGCCAGTGACATTTTAAGCATCAGCAGGGGTCAGGGGCGGGGGTGAGGACTGGGAGGTTCACCTTTTCTCAGTGCTTCCGAGAGCTGAGCAGTGGGTGACGGTCTTACCCCCGACACCAGAGGGGGGCCTTAACAGAATGTGCACAGGCCAATGCATAAAATATGAGCCCAGGACATGAAGGTCAGGGGAGGTGTGTGAGGCGTGGAAAGGGGGCATTTTGAAAGGAAAATTTAGCCAAGAAATAGTAGAGTTAAGATACAAAGTGTAGAATATACATATTTCAATCGCCCCTGAAACCTTATTCTCTTAACGCCCCCCACATCTGGCTCTGAGAAAAAGCAGGCAAATCCAGGGTATGCAAACACAGTTAGTGTCATTGAGCCCACAGTGATTTGCATGTGGCCTGGGAGGTGACTAGTGTCCTCTTTTCCAATCCCAAGAGACTGGGGTGTTCGTTCTTGTCCGAATCCAGGGGAGCAGGAGCCAGGTCTGAGCTCCTCCCTGGAGGCGATGCCCTCCTCGTCCATGCTGACCTTCATGGTGGTCTTTTTCCTGGAGTCCTTGGCCGCCATGTTGCAGAATGGATTCATGGCGGCTGTGCTGGGCCTGGAGTGGCTGCGGTGCCGGACACTGCCCACGGCCGACCTGATCATAGCCTGCCTGGCCGTGTCCCGCTTCTGCCTGCACGGGATGGCCATCTTGAATGACCTGCTGGCCTTCTTTGATTCCAAAACGAACTATTTCAACGTTCCCTGGGACTTTATCAACACCCTCACCTTCTGGCTGACGGCCTGGCTGGCCATCTTCTACTGCGTGAAGATCTCCTCCTTCTCTCACCCCATCTTCTTCTGGCTCAAGTGGAGGATTTCACGGTTAGTGCCCAGGCTGCTGCTGGGCTCCCTGATGGTATCTAGTCTGACCATCAGCAACTCGGCCATTGGGAACAGAAACCTTGCGTCCTTGATGGCGTCCCACAGCGACCATGGGAACACCACCCTGGCCGATAGGATACGGACTTTCCATCTCTGCTTCTTCCTTCCCAGTTTTATGCTTCTGACATCAATTCCCTTCTCCCTGTTCCTGGTGTCCATCCTCCTCCTCATCTTCTCTCTGCACCGGCACCTGGGCCAGATGAAGAGCCAGGGGTCCAGCCAGCGTGATCCCAGCACCCAGGCCCACATTACAGTCCTGAAGTCTCTCTCCTTCTTTCTCATCTTTCACACCTCGTACTTCCTGTCCCTGATTGTTGTGACAACGGGAATCACCACCTTCCAGAATCCCTGGCACTGGGCCTGGGAGGTGGTGACATATGCGGGCATCTTTCTGCACTCCGGCACCCTGGTGCTCAGCACACCCAAGCTGAGGAAGGCCCTGAAGACCAGGCCGTGGAAGGCCCTGCTCAGGGGGTGACTGGTCTGCACTGATCTGTATCCGTGACCAGCGTCAGAGGCCCCGCCCACGAGTGGGGGGACTGCCTGGGTTTGGGGATGATCCTCTCCTTACATTCCTTCTTGCTTTCATGCTCTCCCCATGCCCCGGCAACTCTTTTCCATCCTCCTCATTCCTCCATCTCCTCTGATGTTCTGGGCCCTTAATCTGGGTCCCCAAAGCACCTTAGGCTAGGGTGGGGGGCTTCTCTTACCCTGTATTCAAGGAACCCTAATAAAGTTCTCCAAGCATTGCCGAGGCCTGTACTCCCTTTCCAGAATCCCGAAACGGTTGTCAGTTTCCTCTGCAGTCAACCTGGTTTTATTTTTTATTTTTTTTAAAGATTTATTTATTTTTTCAAACAAGCACTGGGTACAGTCAGAAGCGCGGGAGGGTGAGAGAATTCACCAGAGCCAGAGCGGGGAGCAGAGCAGGCAGAAGGACCGAAGGACACTGCTGAGGGGAGCAGCGGGCGGCAGGAGAGGTCTGCGCGCCATGAGGGACCCTCCTCCGGTGGCCGGGGAGCATCTGGGGATCGAACCGGCGCTGCTGAGGCCGCACACAGCTTCGCAGCCCAGGGCTCAACCGCTGTACCACAAGGGGAGGCCCCTGAAGTTTTATTTTTTAACGTGTCCCACACCATCCCGCCACGCCACTTCCCTTTCTCAGCCCACTAAAGTGACTTTCTACACCCCGCACCCTCTTCTCTCTTGTCTGTGGTCCGTTGGTCCATCCGACACGTCCTTATTTCCTCTCCCTGACACCTTTTTCAATCCCTTCTTTCGTGTTTGACTCCAGGCCCGTTCCACCCCTGGAGCTTTTTTCAGTTCGCCCCCATGGAACGTTGAGGGTATATTACACGAGTTTTGCACCAGTGTTGGTCCATTGGCGATTTTATGTGTTCTCTGTCAGTTGAATTAAAGAGTTGTCTGCTGTGGAAATGCTTCTGGCCCACAGACGATAGAAAAGGAAAACAAAGGCAATTCACACAGTCTTTGACTTTGATGATTCAACTCTTCCTGTCTGCTCACTCAGGAGCTGGACTGTGGAGGCCGATGTCTAAGACGGTGGTTTTCAGACTGGGGTGTTTGCATTCCGGGGTGTGTGCAAAATGACCCACTGGATGGAAGAAGAAAAGTGTGGCGCCTTCCGCTTGCGTTTGTTTTTGTCTTGTCCTTTCAGTTTCTATTTGTTGGGGTCATTTTATGATGCACATAAGGTGTTAAATAGTACATGCATGTTTATAATTAAAATAAATAAATATGCATATAATAGAATGCATGTTTGTAATTAAAAAAAAAAAAAAGGATGGAGGGACTCCCTGGTGGTGGAAGGGGTTAGGGCTCAGCACTATGAAGCTGTCCTCAGCTACTGCAGCCTCAGTTGGATCCCCGGCCAGGGAGCTACCCACATGGCACAGCAGATCTCTCCTGTCTCCCCGCTGCTCCCCTCAGCGGTGTGCTTTGGTCAGTCTGCCTGTTCTGTTCCCCACTCTGTCTCTGGTGAATCCTCTCATGGCTCCCCAACCCTGCACCTCTGGCCTACACCCCAGCTCTTGTATGCATAAATAAATCAATCTTTAAAAAAATGGATGGAGTTCACTATGAATGAAGCATAAAGACCAACAGATTAGCAGGGATTAGGAAAAGCACCAGGCGTGGTGAGAGAGCTAGTCAAAATAGGAGTAGAAAAATAACAATAACAGAGGTTACAAAGAATTTTCAAGTTAATAACTATTGTACAATGTGTTGTCTTACAGTCCTGGAAGCTGAGCCCCTCACCCTCCACCCCCCAGCACATTGTTATAATGTGAGCTGGAGGCTGACCTATGGCAGGAGGAGCAAGAGAGGTGCAGAGATGAGCTAAGAGGGTGAGGCCTTTTCACTTGGACAAAGATGAAAGCGTTCAAAAAGGAGAGCCCCAAATTGCTGGAGAGGAGCACGGGGGATTCCCCAGAGAGCAGAGAGAGGGGAGAGCTGGATAGGGGCACCTGGGAGGCTGATTCCATCCTAAGGAGATTTTCTGCTTTCTTTTTATGCAGGAGTGTGAGTGAGCAAACGTCTTCCTCCAGGGAGGGAGATACTAAATCGTGGGGCCTGAGACTTGAGGCTCGAGCCATAAGAAGACTGGATAGAAGCAAAGGCAGGCACATCAGCAGCCTCCTCTGTCCCTTCCACTCCAGTGGAAGCATGTGGAGGACTACCCTTCCCTGAATGGTGCTCCAGTTTCACTTGTATGGTGCTCCAGGGCATTTCCTTTTTTTCTTTTTTGTTTTTAAGATTTAATTTTATTTATGCATATAAGAGCTGGGGTGTGGGAGGTGAGAGGATTTACCAGAGATAGAGCGGGGCGCAGAACAGGCAGATCAACCAGAGTACACTGCTGAAGGGAGCAGCGGGCGAGCCAGGAGAGGTCTGCTGCACTATGTGGGTTGCTCCCTGGCTGGCCGGGGATCGAACTCGTGCTGCAGAGGCTGCGGATTGCCCCATAGGTTGCGTTTTAACCCCTTGTGCCAGCAGGGAGGTCCTCCAGGACATTTCTGAAGGTCTTGGGTGGGGAAGGCATAGGGAGACTCTGATGCTTTCTAACATTTTCACAGTATTTGAGTTATGCCCATCTAGAGGGCTCATCAGGAGTTCTTAATTGGTTGATAGTCTCAAGCTGTCTTTCCTAGGATCTAGTTCAGAAGAGTTTCAGAATATTTGGTGGTTCCATCTTGTCCAAAGACACAACTCCTATCTTACTTTTACTCTCAAGACTCATGGTGATATTTTCCCAGCCTCTGTTTTCACACTTATGTGAAGCCTCTGCTGGGGCCAAACTTATTCCCTAGACACCATCACACTTCTATGTCTCTACAGAAGCTATGTTGTCTTCCCTCCAACACACCAGATGCATCTCTGCTGTCCCGTAATGAAGGGGAACTGCTGTGGAGCTTCCTGAGAATTGTAGGGGTGGCACTAGGATGACCCATGGCATTCAGAACCACAGCCCAGGAGCCCTCCTTTTCCCCCCCTCTGAGAGAGAACTGAATTGAGTGTTTCCCATCTAGGGAACTTACTCAGGTTCCTACCCCTACAGCCCTCATCATTGTACCTATGAAGACCAGCTGTCAAAATCTTTAAAATTTTCAGCCTTGGATTCCACTGAAGAAGAGAAATCTGAATAAGAGAAAGCACGATGCCACAAACAAAAACAACAAAAGACTCCCCATGAAACACCGCATGTTTAAATATGAGGGATTATTCACCCCTTCAATTTAACTTCCTCTGCACATAGCACAAGCCCAGCCAGTGTGTGTGGCTTATGATCAGTGCGTGAGTGCCATTCCTGGGCAGAGACTGAGCTCCTGGTTGGCGCTCCAGTGCCTTTCCCAGGGCCACTGTGACATCTAGGAGATGCTAATGGACTTGATAGATGAATTGAGGGTGAACACCTACTTTATTGCATGAACCATGGCAGATGTAGGGAGTATCTGGGAGACAGGACTTTTCCATATTGAGGGGTTTGCAGCTGGCCAGACTGCAGAGATGTGAGTCAACTTTGTTCCACTGCTCCAAGCAGGAAACTGTCCAATGTCAGCCAGAGAAACAGGGCAGGGAGAGCAGCTGGGGACGCGATCCCTTGGAGATTTGCATCTTCATGGAAAGGCAGATGACCGAGTTACCTCGGTGCTCTCCTTGACCCGAGACCGTTGTCCTAGAGTTCTGCATCCCATTCTCTTTGGGGAGTTCTATCCATGGAGCTGCTGGCCAAGAGTGAGCGTACTATGAAACACTCCCTCCCTCACGTGACTTCATCCTGAGCCTTTCCTCTTGCTGCATCTGACCCAGAACGATTTCGACTTGCCCAGCTCCCAGCGACACGTTCACCTAGACAAGTCAGCACTCACCTGGTCGCTGAGCTTTTAAAAGCTCCTTGAACCTCACTCCTGTAGAGAAGGTAGTCACTGCTCACTACGCCTTCCTCTGGTAGAAGTAGGTGGTCCTGGAGTGCCCTGCAGCTCCCCTCCACCCCCTCCTCCCCATGCTCTCCTGAATGCTCCTTGGAGTACTTGTCACGCAGAGGCTGGAGTGGAAGATAATGCAGTGACAGCTGTCATCATCACCCCCACTGCTTCTTAGGCTTATGCAGAGACTTAGAGTTTCCAGAGCGCATATGTGTGAGAAATCACACTTCTTCAGGTGAAGAAGAGGTGTGCGGAGAGGTTCAAAGACTAACCTGAAGACACACAATAGTGGTTGTGACCAGACTCAATAGCCACTCTTCTGACTTCAGTGGGGGATAAAGAAGATGGCAGTCGACACGCCGGGCTGGCTGTGGCACTTGTCTCTGGTCCTGAAACCAGGTGGGTCTTGGCCTTTCCTCCTGTGACATTAGGTTGAGTCCATCTCTGATTTGAGGCCTGACTTCTCTCATCTACAACGTTATTGCAATGTCATGTGTGCTCAAAAAACTGAAATTCTAGCGGTAAATTCCAGTTTAATCCGCTGAATCAGCACAGATGATACTTTTCACATCTTACAAATGGAGAAACTGAGGCACACAGGGGCTAGCTAACATAGCCACAACACACCCTGAGAAGTGGAACTTAGGTGAACGACTATGTTGATTCTCCCTACCACAGCCCACTGGCTCTATAGCTACCCAGGGCAGCTTCCTCAGGAACTTGCCACTTTCAAGGTCTCTACTTAAAAATCATTGTAAAAACATGCAGCCGCCTGATGCTCTGCAAGTGTCCCCTTTGTCTACAGTTAATGGTGACCGTGACCACAAGTAATAGGAGTTGAATGAAACTCTCTTAGCAGGTTTTGCTCGGCTTTTCCTCTGGCCGCCACAGGTGTATTCTCGAAGCATCTACTTCAGGGTCCGTAAAGCCCTGGATGCGTGGAGAACACAGAACAACACCTGCCCCCTCCCAGACGCGCGCTGACTGTCCGCCGGGGTGCCTGGGTGCATTTGCTCAGAGGCAGGTGTGTGGTCCTGTCGTAGGTGTCGGCTCAGTGTAGCACGAGCTAGATGCTGGATGCAGCATCTGACACATTATCCTCACAGGGCCTACACGGGCCGGGGGCAGGCAGGGATGGGGCAGGCAAATTCCGGGGGGCTCTGGAAGCTGAGCCTTAACCACATTTGCATCTGTTCCGAGAAGAAACCTCTTCAGACAGACCTGTCCTCTACTCTGTCCTCTGTGCATGGGGCAGCTGGAGACCCAGACATCATACGTGGTCTCCCAGAGCAACGTTGTAGTGAGTCCTAGGGCAAGTTAGGGATAATGAGGAAAAGACTCCCAACTCTTTGGGCTCCACCTTGACCACAGAAGAGATAAATGGAGGTGGCTTGGCCCCAGGGCCTCTGGTGGTGGATGAGAGCTGTTGTCTGGCTGCCGTTTCATTCCTTCTGTGCCTGGTGGCCATGCCGGGCAAGGGTGTGATCACCGCTGCCCTGGGCAGGCGGCCGCTGCGGAGGACATTGTCACCTTGCGACCAGCTGCTGGTCAGCCTGTGGGCCTCTCGCTTCTGCTGGCAGTGGGTGGTGATAAGCAAGAGCCTTTATAGTTCCCTGGACCCGAGCGCCTTCCCTGACAGCCTGCGGTGCAGTGTGGCGCCCTCCGGGGGTACCTGAACGCAGTCTCCTGTGTCCTCCACCTGGATCTGTGTCTTCTATGGCGTGAAAATTGCAAACTTCACCTACCCCGTTCTCCTTAGGCCACTTAAAAAGTGATTTCTTAAAAAAAAAAAAACAAAACCCTATGAAAATATTTTCACCAAAGTGATACCTGATCTTTGCAGAAGATTTTAAAAAAGAAGAAATTAGCACCACCCTCAGGCGCCTATGGCATGACTTCCAGCAAGACCTTCTCTTGGCTTCTGAGAGGCCCATAGTCTCTCCCCTGCGTCTGCCTCCATCATCGACCCGCCCTCCTGCTGCCTGGTTCTTCCTCGGCCAGCTGTCATCTTCTTCTCAGATTAATCTACCTTCCCTCTGCCCCTCCCCACCACCCCACCATGTATACATCTACTATGACCTTCCTCAAATTCCTACCTCTAGTTAGTAAATCAGGCTCGACTTTTCCAGCCTGGAAAATTCACCTCTGAGTGAATTTCACTCCCTGCACCTGCTGAGTCCTTCTGCCTCTTCAGCTCTGTGTCTTCCATGGCGACCGCTGCAAAGTCTCTGTCGTCTGTCCTCTTCCTCCAGACCCTGTTTTCTCTCCTGCTGCTTCCATTTCTTCTTTGCCACTTGCTGCATCACACGCTCCCCTCCCCCCAGTGAGAACTGCCATTACCAGATGCACCTGCTGAGGGTGTGTCTGGCCATTTCACCCACACTCATCTCTAGAACAGCCCCAGGGACCTGGATTCAAGGAGGGGAGTTTGGATGATCAACTTTATCCTACTGCGGGACATCCACGCGAGCTCCTCCCCCGACACGCCGCCTGGTACTGTCCTATCCCATATGGACCCATAAAGTCCTATTTATTCTTACCTATATAACTTTCAAGTTATTTCAAATGGCTCCTTCAAGGGAAACTATTTTTTAAAGATTATTTTTATTTATTTATGCATACAAGAGCTGGGGTGCAGGCCAGAGGTGCAGGACGGTGAGAGGATTCACCAGAGACAGAGGATTCACCAGGGAGAAGAACAGGTAGATCTACTGAAATACACTGCTGAGGGGAGCAGTGGATGAGTCAGGAGAGGTCTGCTGTGCCATGTGGGTAGCTCCCTGGCCAGAGACCCAACTCCAGCTGTAATGCTGTGCATAGCTTCATAGTGCTATGCTTAACCCCTTGTGCCACCAGGGAGACCCCCTTCAAGAGAAACTTTTTAGCTGTCCCCCAACACCTCCCCTGTTTAATCTTCCCCACCTTTGAAGCCATATAAGTGGGGTGTCTCATCGTGACATGAATTTGCCATTTGGGGGTATGGTCCGTAAACTCGTTTATTCTGCTTAGCAGATTTTGCAGTTCTTGAAGGCATGGCTGCCTCACCTGCTCCGTGTCCCCTGAAGCGCTGACAGAACCTGCTACATTGAACACAATCGTCCCAAGCACCTGGAAGTACCTGGAAACTCCTGTACTTCTGTCTGCACATTTGTCTCCCGGCTTCCTACGACTTCTTTATGCTTCTGTGCGAGCTGTATCCCCATCTCTGCCTGGCCAACTTACTTTTGGAGGTCAAACTTCTATTCTGTTACTCTTTGATTTATACACAAAGTAGAAATAATAAATGGATAAGTGAGGAGTAAAATTGAATAGCTTTTGTGGTGCCTTTACCTCCGTTCCTCTCGCACATTTCCATGTTGCTAAGCAACTGTGGACAATGAGCCTTTAGCTTCTTCCTATGGGGATGTAAGTGAAGCGCCAGCGCTCTGTTACTGACCCAGGCTCCCTTCCCAAAGTGTCCCATATAAGGCTCGCTTAGCTCCTGCCACTCTTCACATCGTTAGCCCAGGAGAAGGAGACATTTACCAGAAACTGAATGATCTCCCCATGGGGACAAGCTCCTTTGAGGTTGAACACACAGGAAAATGTAAAAGAGAAGTAGGGCTTATTGCATTTTAAAAATATCTGGTAGCAGGACCATCAATGTTTGCCTGCAGTCTAATTTCATCATGAATTACGAAGGTGTTAATAGCAATCGCAAATGCTCATTTTGTGTGAGGTGCGGGGCTAAAAAATGTGTTCACTTAAATCCTTTATATACTTATTCCTTATCACTGTGAAGAGGAAACTGAGATTTAAAGAAGTTCACTGAGGTTTCATAGTGCTAGAGTACTAAAACAGGGTGGTATTGATGTAGGGGATGGATAAATACATTGGCAGAGAGTCCATGGGAAATTATATATGATAAGTAAAGCATTTTTAATCAGTGATAGAAAAAAAAGGTCATTTAATGGTGCTTCAGTATCCTGGTGCTACAATTAACAAAAATAAAGTTACAACATTTTATCCTCAATTCCAGATAGATGAGCCTTAATCGAAATGTTATTTAATTTTTTCAAAACTTTCTTTTAATGATAATCCAATTCTTTGTATATTTTATTCCATAAACACTACCTCTAATTTCACAGGAAAACTGGCTTTTCTCACCCCTTTTTTGGATATCATTGCAGAGTCCATAGATACTCTTCAGCTCCCACAAGCCAGAGGCTTCGTTTTTTGGGTCCTTTTAAAGGAAGACTTGAGATATCAAGTTATAATGGAAATAGTAGGTAAATGTGACTACAGAAAAAGTTAAAACTTTTTAATGGAAAAATAATATAAATTTAGGGATCACTGGAGTCCTTTTCAATTTTAAAGGACAATAACAGATTGCCAGAAAATATTTACAAACATTCTTAAGAGAGAAGGTAATATCTCTATATGTAAAGTTTCTACAAATCAATATGAAAAATATAAGCAAACAAGTAGAATGATGGTTAAATGATAACATTTGATACTACAGATAGCCAAGTAAACATGTGGAAAGAAGCTTATCCACATGGTTGGCTGGGGAAACGCAAATTTAAACAATAGTGAAGTATCTGATACACACAGAACTCATTCACCCAGTGGTTTCTACTCTTTCCCCTGGAAATCACATGAAAGCAACAAGAAAGTTGGAAAGACACTGAGACTCAGTGTAAGGGCCTGGACAGGACACAGGGCAGGTTTTCTGATCCCATGCAGACCGGGTAAAGGAGGAGTCAGAGTCCTCAGTGGCTTTTTGCAGGTCTTTTATTGGGGTTACCAGGTACACAGCAGGCAGGGGGGCTGGGAGGCTGGCAGGTCTCCCAGCCACCAGCAAGTCTTCACGCTATCTGGGCTCTCCGGCCTTCTCTGCTTCTCTCTCGGCTTCTCCTGCTTCTTTCTCGGCTTCTCTTTTGGCTTCTCCTGCCTCTCTCGGCTTCTGCTCATTCTCGGCTTCTCTTTCGACTTCTGCTGGCATCTCCATGACGCCGCCCTTAAAAGCGCAGTCTCAGCCCAGGTGAATCCCATCTACCTATGCCCACACCCTATTCCAGGTGCCCGCCATCAGGCATGCATTCAGGACCGCAAGGATCCATCATCTATCTTGATGGCGGGAGGGCAGAAAAGCCTGACATTTTTTTCCTTACCCTACACTCAGTTTTTAGTGAAGTTAAGGACAGAATCCTCAAATTTCAAATTATGTGAAATCATTGCAAATCATAGCTCAGAGATGGTGGAGCCAAGAAAGCAGAAAGCAGAAGGGCAAAGAGAAGTGAGAGCTAGTGAGAGAGACCGCAAATTCCAGCAAAAATACTTCTGCAGAAATGAAACTCACCCTGAAATGCAAAGGCTACTTTGTATGCATGGATTATTTATTGCTGCTTAACCAATTACCCTGACTCTTAGTGGCTGAAGCTGACTTTTACTAACTCAGTCTCTGTGGATCAGGAATGCAGGCAGGTGTCGGCTGTTCTCTGGCTCTTGTTCTCTCGTGGCCTGCAGATGTCTCCAGGCTCAACGGGGAGGCCCCACCTCCCAGCTTGCTCAGGTGGTTCTGCTGCTCATAAGCTGTTGGTCGAGGTGCCTTCTGGTCTTGCACGTGGCTCCTGCTTAGAGCATCTGACTGTCAGAGGGAACACCTGGGAGCGGAGCAGTGTCAGCAACAGAGAGAACCAGCAAGACCAGGGCACAGAATTCGGCCACCTGGTTACAGTTTTCGTCACCGCTGACAAGTGGTAAGTAAGACCGGAACAGAGGGTTAAGGATTATATAAAATTACCATTATAAATGTAAACACTAGAATAGAAACATGTACTTTCTTTACTATTAATAGAACCACAAACAAAAAAGAAGAAACATAACAAATATGAATTTAATAAAAAGCCTTTGAAAACAAAGCACAAAACATTAATATATTGCACCAGAGCTAAGACTATGCAGATGATGTGTAATTAACTTAAGATGGGTTTTATACCTAACGATGGTTTCAGATTGACTCAAAGGCAGCATAACTCTGTGATATCTATAAGATCCTTAAATTCAAGTGTTTTAATTTTTTTAAAATATAAAAAAAGATAACAAGGGCAAGAAAATCAAATAAATACAGACAAAAGGATTCCATACATAAAATGATCAAGTAAGGGAAAAAGATATGTTTTTAAGAGGTAAAAGGGGGGCCTCCATGGTGGCGCAAGGGGTTAAGCCTCAGCACTGTGAAGCTGTCGGCAGCTACTGACACTCAGGGCACAGCAGATCTCTCCTGTCTCCCCGCTGCTCCCCTCAGCAGTGTATTTCAGTAGATTCGACTGTTCTGCTCCCCACTCTGTCTCTGGTTATTCTTCTCACACCGCCCCCCCCCCCCACCTCTGGCCTGCACCCCAGCTCTTGCATAAATAAATAAAATCTTTTTTTTTTAAAGAGGTAAAAGGCACAACTAAGATAGAATTGATAAAATACCTATATGTCCAATAGCAAGCAGCTATATTTATGAAGAAGAAACTTCAGGAAATATAAGAAAAAGTAGACAGAATCGCTAAAAGTAAAAGATTTTTCTTTTGTCAAGCAGAGAAAAAGTAAGTACAAGTAGGTAGGTTAACTTTTATTGGCAGATATTAAGCCATGCGTACGCCCAGAAAACACATTTTTTGAATTTTGGAAATGCCAATGTAATCATAAAAATTGAGATAACAAAAATCACTGAAAGTAGAAATATCATAATCCAGTCTCATTTATGCATACAAAATGCTAAAAAGAAATTAAAAAGCAAATTCCAACAATGTTATCTCATTGAGTAGAGTTTAAAAGATGATCCAATATTAGGAAATCATTGTATAAGCTATCATATTCATAAATCTAAAGGAAAGTTATATAATCACTTCCCAAAGTTCTAACAGGCAGTTGAAAAAATTTAATACTAGTACTAAAATATTCCATAATGTATATTCCATAAAATGAAAAATATCTCAGTCCTAAACCTAATCATATTTAACAAAACTATAGGCATAATTGCAAATGCAAGACAATTTTTTGCATGAGTACTGTCACCATTGTTTACATTTTAATGGAGGTAATGCTTAATATAGCTAAGAAAAACCCAAATAAGTAACAGAAAAGCTGCCACAGAACAATAAGCCTTTTTTTTTTTTTAAGATTTATTTATTTATTTATTTATGGAAGCACTGGGTACAGTCAGAAGCTCGGGAGGGTGAGAGAATTCATCAGAGCCAAAACAGGGAGAAGAGCAGGCAGAAGGACCAAAGGACACTGCTGAGGGGAGCAGCGGGCAGCAGGAGAGGTCTGCGCGCCATGTGGGACCCTCCTCCGGTGGCCGGGGATCGAACCAGTGCTGCAGAGGCTGCGGGCAGCTTCGCAATCCAGCGCTCAACCGCTGCGCCACTGGGACGGCCCAGAACAATAAGCCTTAATAAACCAATGGGGTGCAAAATGAATAGACAGAAATTGATATTTTCTACCTTTTTAAAAAAGATTTATTTATTTATGCATACAAGAGCTGGGGTGTAGGCCAGAGGTGCAGAGGGGAGTGAGAGGATTCCCCAGAGACAGAGTGGGGAGCAGAACATGCGGATTGACTGAAATCCACTGCTGAGGGGAGCAGCAGGGAGACAGGAGAGGTCTTTTGTGCCATGTGGGTAGCTCCCTGGCTAGGGGATTGAACTCCAGCTGTAGTGGCTGCAGAGAGTTTCATAGTGCTGAGACTTCTTGCACCACCAGGGAGGCCCGAAATCGATATTTTCTAATATGCACAGCTAATTGCCAGTTAAAAGATAAAATGAAAGAAAAGATTCTATTTGTGATATCAAGAAAAAATATGCAGATAAATTTTATAATAAATTTGTAAGATTTACATGAAGGAGGCTTTAAAACACTTAGGAGGACATGAATTAATGAATGTTATCCCATGTTCTTGGAAAAGGCAACTTAGCACCATAAAGATGTTAATTATCCTGAGGTTTATGTGTTAATTTAATAGAAAGCTTATGAAAATGGCAATTTTCTTTTCTCTTTTTACATTTATTTTTAAAGAGCTTACGCATTCTAAGGTTACTGTGGAAGTTGAAAGAAGCCAACAAGAAAGAACAAAGCTAGACAAGCTCTATTATAAGTTTAAAATATAGACTGAGCTGCAAAATTTAAAAAGTAGGGGTGTGACTATACCACAGGAAATAATTGAGTGCAGAGAGCAAAGTCCTATAATATTGGATTTAGTATGAATTCAGTATAGATAGAAATATTTCAAATCAGAAGAAAATGGATTATTCAATAACTGATATAGAGAAAACAGGATCACCATTTAAAAAAATTAAGGAGTTGCCCAACCTCAAACCATATACCATTATAAAGTCCAACGATTCAAATATTTTAATATTAAAAATGAAACAATACAGGGGCCTCCCCTGGTGGCGCAGCAGTTGAGGGCTGGGTTGCGAGGCTGCCTGCAGCCTCTGCAGCGCCAGTTCGATCCCTGGCCACCGGCGAGGGCCCCACAAAATAAATAAATAAATAAATAAAAATAAAAATAAAAATAAAAATACAATTACTTGAAAAATTGGGAGGATGAAGATTCTTTTAAAACCTTGGGGCATGGAGTGTCTTTTAAACTCATAAAATGTTGAGCAATCAAACTTAAAAAAATTCTGCATGGTAAAAATTAATAAGAAACTTATGAAAATATAACAAAAACTAGGAACCCATCTGCACTTCATAACATAAATTTAATGTCTACCATATAAAAAGATTTTATCTCTTATCTCTTGCTGGGTTATTAGTGGGAAAAAGGCGAACCACTCCCATCCCTACCAGAGAAAAGCAAGTAACATGAATATGTAATTCATAGAAAATGAAATGTAAGGAAGGGAGAGAGGATGGCCTCTCTAAAGGAAGGTTTGACAGAATTTAGGGGTTCATTTTTCAGACAATCTGCACTTCAGATCTCCCCATAGAATCAAAGTGAGTCTAGATGAAGAAAACCACTTTTGGGGTTAGCTTTGGTCTAGCTTCTTCCCTTGCCCTGTCTGGTGACTCTGAACCCTCTACAGCATTTTCCTAAAAACAATTCCTCAAAAACTCACTTGTACAAGAAACTCCATCACTGATGCTGCTTCTGGAGATCTTGGTCCACGGGACCTAAGCTTCAGTCTCTATCTCTCCGATCTGCTGGTTTCTCTTTTCTGGAGATGCGCCATGTGGGTGTCTAGTAGGGTTTCAAACGTACATCCCAAACTGAACCCCTGATATTTTCCCACGCCAGCATGGGTGTGGGAAAATTTTCCCCTCTCTCGCTGTTTTTGTCACTTTCAGCCTGTGGCAACTCCATTCTTCTAGTTGTTCTGGACAAAACATTTTACATTCCATGCCCAATCACTCAGCAACTCCCGTGCTAACCTATTTAACTTGGTGCTACACAATTTTTAGATACACTGCTTCTGAGTTGGGGTTTCATATGTAGCCAGCAGCCACTTCACAGAATCTATTGAAAGTCAGCCCTAATTTGAAAAAATTTAGAGTTGCAAATTCAACTTTCAAAATGAGCCTGGGATTCCACCACTTATCAGCACCTCCACCGCTGCCAGGAGGGAGCAAACCACTCTTATCTCTTGCTGGATTACTGCAGTGGCCTCCTAACCGGTTTTACGGCTTCTACTCTCATTTGCCTTTGGTCTATTTTCAACACGGCAGTTATCAGGACACTTTAAAAATATAAGTCAGATCTTGTTATGTCTCTTTCATAATCCTCCATTTGCTTTGCAACCTAGAGTAAAAGCTTACATTGAACTATTCACAGTGAACTATTATACAACGGCCTGGATGATGTTGTCTCAAACTCTCTATCTCTGAATTCTCGGCCCATCTCCTCTCCACTGCTGTCATCATTTTGGCCTCTTCGATGTTCCTTGAACACGAGCTAGCAATTTCCCTAGAATTCTGATGTGTATCACATCTTCTCACGGGTCACAAGTTTTGTCTTACCCTCTTGCCATCTGCCAGGCATGTAGTCTTCCTTAGCAACTTCACATTTGGGGTTCTCATGGGTTGGCCTGCTCTCCCCAGATATTGGCAAGGCTCGCTCCCTCGTTGCGTTTGGCGCCATCACTGTTACTCTAGGCTGCAGTCCTCTGTACTATTTTCTGTCCGGCTTTTGCTCCTTGGCATCATCACTCATTGCTTCATTCATATTTTGTTTCCCTCACTTTCGTGTAAACCCCCCAAGGACAGAGATTTGTGTCTTTTTTGTTTCCCATGTGCATATGGTGGACACGCAATGGATATTTGTTGAACTGTTGAATGCACTGTTTTATTATAACTAATTAGATTACTTTATTAAAGCAAATCTTCACTAACTATGGCCCTATCTAACTAACTGGGTCATCAATGGACAATTCAGACGCTCCTGAGATTTTTCCTGGCTGATGGTTATAACACCCAGCCTTCTCATTTCCTACAGTTGTTACTGGAGCCAGATGGTTGCTGCCATGTTTCTTTCATATTGAACAAGAATTTATTGAATGTCAATATATGGAAGTCTAGCTACTTGTGAATTTATTGAACATCGATACATGGAAGTCAGGCTACTTAGCCACATTAAATGCATTGGCGATATGAAAGTGGGATCTAAATATTCAAGAAATCTTCCTTATAACCTACATAAGCCAGTTAGAAAAATACAAAATGGTGAGGACTTAAATGATCGTTAGTCAAGTACCAATGGTTCACATTTGATCCTGGTACTGAGAGAAACCAACAGTGGAAATTAGCCAGTCAATGTGTCTAGCATAATCTATTTATAATGTTTTGCTGAAATTTTTTGTTTCAAATATATGATATTGTCTGTATGGGGGGATAGATAGGTAGACAGAAGATAGTTTCTGTCTACCTTTGAGAGTGTGAGAGTCTGCTTGTGGCTTTTCTTAAGGTCACAGCTGGCCTCTTTTCTGAATACCTCTAGATGGATGACCCATGTGTCTGACCACTCTTGTGTGGCTCAGGGGGAGGAGAATCCTCTTGAGATGAAAAAAGTCACAAGAACCAGGGCTCATGTGGGGGGACACCTGTGAGGGGAACTAAACTTTGAAATCAGATCAGATCAGAACCGTGAAGCAGGAAGTGAAATCAGGATGTGGGTTCTGGTGGCAGCTCCTAGGCCCGGCCGGTCACAGGCTTAAAATGGATCTAAGTTCTGATGGTTGGAACAGTTGGCCTTGGTAACAGCACAGCTTTTGAAGCTGGGCTTTTTTTTTTTTTTTTTTTAAGATTTATTTATTTTTGCATACAAGAGCTGGGGTACAGGCCAGAGATGCAGGGGAGTGAGAGGACTCAACAAAGACAGAGCGGGGAACAGAACAGGCAGACTGACTGAAATCCACTGCTGAGGGGAGCAGCAGGTGAGACAGGAGAGGTCTGCTGCGCCATGTGGGTAGCTCCCTGGCCGGGAATCGAACTCATGCTACAGTAGCTACGGATAGCTTTGTAGTGCTGATGCTTAACCCCTTGCACCACAAGGGAGGCCCTGCAGCTGGGCTTTAGCACAGGGCAGCTGAATGCATTTTGAGCTTTAGTAGCTGAACTAATGGACATGTCTTTCAATTATGAAGAACTCTTTCTCTTGACTGATGACATGGCAACTCAAGACTGGGGCAGTGAGAACCATGGGTGGGGGGGTGAGGTCGGGGGGTGTGGCCGGGGGGTGGGGCAGTGGTGGCAGATTATTATTATTACTTTTTAGGACTTTATTTTCCTTCCAGTGAGGTTAAGCCATTTAAGAAGAGGTTGAAGAAACTATTTAAGTTGCAATATTTACATAATACTAGGTAATTTTTTCCAAATGTCAAACAACTCCAGTGTCTTCAGATCATTATCCCTCTGACATTGTAACTAAGGGGCAATAGTAGTTTTGAACGCAGCATGGATTTCTGCCCCCAGGGGGCACTAGAGTTTTCACAAAATAAGAGACTAGGTGTGTTTTTGTGGTCATGGCTTCCTACCTGCTGACAAACTCCTTGGGAGCCCAAGGATGTGGTGGGACCCATCCCACGCTACAGAGATCAGACACAAAGAGACTACTGTTTTTGTTGCCGGTAAGATTCAGATGGAGAAAGAAAATCACTGGTCTAAAGATTTTGAATTGAAAAGCATTTACATGTTAACTCCCTTTTGTGATAATAGAAAAACCCATAAGGAAGATGGAGGAAAAGTCTATTTCTCAGGTTAAAGCCCTTGATTGTCTTTATGTGAGTCAGCAATATCACACTTGACCTTATCTGTGTTTGTCCTTATCTGTATTATTGTAGCTGCGTTTTTATTAATCTAGTATTTTGAAGGGAAAGTCAGTTTGCCAACAGTTACTAGGAAGACCAGACTTTGGGGAAGCCAATTAGTAAGACTAAAAACATCTTGTATTGACACCATCCATGCCTCTTCTTTGCATTTTTAAGCTAGACACGAGCATTCCTGCTTCTGTATCATGGTATTTGTATAAAGGCTCGTTGTCTCAGTTTCCTCAAGTAACCAGACATTGAAAGTCTCTGGAATCAAATATGTCAGTAGAGCAATTTGTAGAAAGGGGACCCATAAAGATTTTTTAAAAAGGAAAAGCAACCAAGCTTATTTGTTTAACAACTTTCCTTTTTTTTTTTTTAAGATTTATTTATTTATGCGTATAAGAACTGGGGTACAGGCCAGAGATGCGGGGGGTGAGAGGATTCACCAGAGACAGAGTGGGGAACAGAACGTGTAGACTGACTGAAAAACACTGCTGAGGGGAGCAGCGGGTGAGACAGGAGAGGTCTGCTGTGCCATGTGGGTTGCTCCCTAGCAGCCGGGGGATCGAACTCATGCTGCAGTGGCTGCAGTTTGCTTCATAGTGCGGTGCTTAACTCCTTGTGCCACCAGGGAGGCCCCATTTAACAACTTTCTTGAGTGCCCACTAGGTGGGAATTCTGGGGCCTGAAGGAGACAGTCTTTGTTCTTTAAAGAACAACATACTTTTCTATTAAATGAAGAGCTAATAATGTCTGAAATTGTGTTTAAAGAGTAAGACATTACAGCTTTGTCTAGTGGCTGCATCGTAGCCAATGACGTTTCTCCAAGGCGTGGGTATTGCTAAGTGAGAATTCTTCCCAAACGATTAAGACATTTGACTGTGTCCAGAAAATATTCTTTGGGAGAATACTTTTTGTGGTGGCGAGATTCATATAGCATGAAATTGATCATTCTAACCATTTATAACAGTGCAGATGTGTGGTGCTAATACCACTTGCATCGTTGTGCCACTGATGCTTGTCTGTCTTGTAGAGACGTTTCAGAAAGTGAACCGGTTCCCTCAGGGGGCTCTGCATGCCTGTTCCCTTGAGTTTGGGGGAGTCTTGTGGCTGGGTCTTGGACTCACAGCTCAGGTGCACATGTTGTAGTTATTCAAAGCCTCTGCTCTGTGCACTGAGGTTTGCTTCCATGTCCCGCCAGCATGCTCATGCAGCAACCAGCATCTTGGTTCCGAGAAGTGAAATTGCCAAAGCCTCAAAGAAGTTTCCTTTCTCTTGCCTTGGCATTTGTGAACAGTTTCCATGAATGTTGGGGTCCTGTGGACTCAGAACCCGGGAATTTGGCAGATGTTAGTTGGGAGTCCTCATCAGAGCCAGTCATCTCCGATCACTTATTCCCAAGCACAGGAGAGGCGCACGGCCCTCTTCTACTCTGGACACTAGCAGGGGTTTGGGAAGTGGAGGCCAGCAAGGCTCCAGCTTTGGAAATAAAAGGGTTCCCAAGACACGAAACCAGTGATGATGAATAAGAGCGTCACTAAATGACATCAGGATTCTTGGAGAACATGGGACCATGTCTTAGAATCAAGACTTGACCTTGAGGGTCAGTTCTTTTCTCCTTCTTACTTATGTTATGACCTTGGGAAAGTCAGTTACCCTCACGGGGTCTCAGTTTTCTATTCTGTAGAATGGAGGCAGAGGCTGACACCCCCAGGTAGTGTGGTGGTGTAGGTGGTAGTGTTGGTGAGGAGGGCGGTGGTGTAGGTTTACAGAGAGAAGTGGTGAAAGACTTAGTTGGGCCAATTAGTCAAATATTCAATGTGTACATAGAAGATTAGGAGGAAAGCAGTGGTCAGTCTGTCTGGGAGATCACGACACAATTCTGCTACTAGAGGGTTTGGACGCTGCTGTCCTGCTCGGCTCTGCCGCTCTCCTGCCCCCAGGCCAGATCCATCCATCCTTACTAACCTCAAACATAGGATCTTCAAGTCTACGGCTAATGTTGGAAACAAGGTAGAGGTGTTCAGTCTTCCTTAACTACATCATGAATGATTTCTTCATCTGACAATGTTAATCTTTTTTGATAATACATGATTATTGCAGAAAACTTGGAAAATGGAATTTTAATTAAGTTTAATGATCACTAGAAATTTCATTATCTAAAGATAATCACTTCCACACTTATTATTCCTCCCAGACATTTGTCCTCACATGGAATTATGTTTCTATGTATTCATACACAAAAAATAATGCCAGCATCTCGGACATTTAAATTGCTTTTAACAAAATTCAGATAATAAATTCATGTTGTTGTTGTTTTCATCTATCATGTATATTTTCCTTTTCTGCAATGGTAGACATAGGAAAACCTTTCAACAAGTGTTGAAAGAAACTGTAACATATAAGTGAAAAAACCTGGAAAATATAAAATGATGAATAAAGAGCAAAACGACCATTTCAAATGAGAACACTCATTTTCACAGATGGTATTTTTTGTAGGACACCCAAAAATTTTGTGGAAAATATGACTAAAAAGGTGGAAAAAGCTTAGCACTTAGAAGTAAAAATATCTTATTCCATAACTTCGCTGAATCAGGATTTTAGTATAAGTTTTGTACAATAATTTTAAATGGAACCAGGACACAATAAACTGGGTGATGTTTCAGAATTATTGTACTGCCGTGGTTTCGTGCCCTTTAGAAAACCCAGCAGGGCGGTCTGGAAAGTGTTTGATTCTAAATGTTTTATTGCAAGAGATAGTTTTATTTATTTTTTTTTATGTTTGGTCATTGTTTTACAATCGACATTGTGAGGACTGGTATCTTTCACGTTCACTTTCCTCTCTTTAAGGAGGGAGTCGAGGTCACTCCTATCTCAATTCTTCACCACGGTTATTCTGCGTGATCTTACGTCCCAAGAACGTGCTATCACATGTGCTGCTTTACATTTACTATTTTTAAACCACTATTAACAAATATTACATTATCTCAGGGAAATGCAAATCAAAACTACCATGAGATACCATCTTACACCAGTGAGAATGGCACATATTAAAAAAAATAGCAACAACAAATACTGGCGAGGGTGTGGAGAAAAAGGAACTCTCCTGCACTGCTGGTGGGAGTGCAAACTGATCCAACCACTATGGAGAGCTGTGTGGAGATTTCTGGACCTACTAAACATAGAGCTTCCATAGGATCCAGCAATTCCACTCCTAGGTATTTACCCAAAGGACACAGAAACATCCATTCCAAAGAGCACCTGCACCCTTATGCTTATAGCAGCACTGTTTACAATAGCTAAGCTTTGGAAACAGCCCAAATGCCCAAAAATAGATGACTGGATCAAGAAGATGGGGTCCATATACACCATGGAATATTACTCAGCATTCAAAAAAGATAAACACATGCAACTTGCAGCAACATGGATGGTGCGGGAAGGGATCATGCTCAGCGAAATAAGCCAGAAAGAAAAAGAAAAATACCGGATGGTCTCACTCATAGCAGGAATCTAGAAAACTTAAATAAGGGACCAGGAAAATGAATAACTATAAGAAAGTGAAAATCAAAATCAACAAAAAACTATGAACCGGAGACACTTTTTGGGGGGTGAGGGGCGGGAGGGGAGGGATTGGGGTCAGAATGGGGGGGTTGCAATTGTATGGGGAATATAAAAATAAAATTATTTAAAACAAAACAAAACAAAAAAAACAAATATTACATTATCTAAGACTGTCCCAGAGGTGACACTCGCTGACTCTTTTCCACTTTGGGGATATTTATCATGACTGTTCTATTTTGTATCTTAAGTATCCGTGGTTCTCTCTCATATAATTGCAAACTCTGTATATTTATCCTGTTTCCATTTATCCTGTTATGGACACATATTGGAACACCAATAGAATAATTAGCACACATCATATTGTGTTCAACATTTCCTAGTTAACACTCATGGCTATTTTTTTTATTGACTCCCTTCTTTTTTCATTTTTTTTTTAGATTTATTTATTTATTGATTGATTTATACATACATCCATACAAGCACTGGGTACAGTCAGAAGCGCGGGAGGGTGAGAGGATTCACCAGAGCCAGAGCGGGGAGCAGAGCAGGCAGAAGGACCCAAGATACTGCTGAGGGGAGCAGCGGGCGGCAGGAGAGGTCTGCGCGCCATGTGGGACCCTCCTCCGGTGGCCGGGGAGCAGCCGGGGATCGAACCGGCGCCGCAGAGGCCGCGGGCAGCTTCGCAACCCAGTGCTCAACCGCTGCGCCACCAGGGAGGCCCTTCTTTTTTCATTTTTATTGAGTGGAGTTGATAAGATTGTATGATATGTAAAGTTCACAGTGTGGAGATTTGATATTCATGTGCATTGTGAAAGGATTCCCACTATCAAGTTAATTAACACATCCATCACCTCACACATTTTCCTTTTTATGTTGAGATCATGTAAGTTCTACTCTGTTAGCAAATGTTTTTATACAACAGTTATCAACACCAGTCACCATGCTATGCATTAGCTCCTTAGACCTTATCCATTTTATAACTAAGTTTGTACTTGTTTGCCAGCTTCTCCCCCGTTTAACTCACACCCCAGCCCTGGCAACCACGACTGTAGTCTGTTTCTATGAGTTAGACTTCTTTTTAGACTTCAAATATAAGTGGTTCCATGTAGTGTTTATCTTTGTCTGGCTTGTTTCACTTAGCATAATGTCTTCCAGTTTCATCCATGTTGTTGCAAAGGGCAGAATTTCTTTTTATCCATTCATCCACCAATAGACACTTGGGTGATTTACTGCTGGAGCATGTGGTACTTCTATTTTTAAAGTTGTGAGGAACATCCATACTGCTTCCCATTGTGGCTGTACCAGTTCCCACCAACAATACACAAAGGCTCCCTTTTCTCCACACCCTCACCAACACGTGCTATCTCTGTCTTCTTGATAACGGCTATTTTAATAGGTATGAGATGATAGCTCATTGTGGTCATATGGTAACTATGTTTAACGCTTTAAGGAGCTGCTCTCCAACAATGCTTCTAAGTAGTAGTATGATTTTTTAAATAACCCTATCAACAATGTACGAGAGCTTTCAATTTCTCCCTATCCTTGTCAACACTAGTTATTGTCTGTCTTTTGTCTTTAGCCACCTTAATGTATATGAAGCTGTGAAATCTTTTTGTTTTCACTTGCATTTCCATAATGTCTAATAATGTGGGACATATTTTCATGTGCTTATTGGTTATTTGTGTATCTTCATTGGAGAAATGTCTATTCAAGTCTTTTGCTGATTCTAAAATTGGAGTACTTATCTTTCTGTTATTAAATTGTAAGTGTTGTTTTTGTATTCTGGATAGAAGTTTCTTATCAGATACATGATTTGGAAATATTTCTTCCACTTATGTGCTTGTCTTTTGCTTTATTGATGGTTTCTTTTGAGTCACAAAACATTTTTAATTTTGATGAAATCTTAATTTATCTATTTTTTTGGTGTTTGTACTTTCAATGTCATATCTAAGCAGGCTTTATCTAACCCCAAATCAGGAAGATTTGTTCTTATGATTTCTCCTGAGTTTTCCAGTTTTAAGTTATATATTTGGGTCTATGGCCCACTTTGAGTTAACTTTTGTGTATTATTTGAGGATGATCCAATTTCATTCTTTTGCATGTAGATATCAAAGTGTCCATTTGAAATCAACACCATTTTTGAAACTCATTGAAATTTTGTGAGTATTCAAAAGTTAATACATGCAAAGCACTTAGAATAATGCATGGGAATACATAGCAGCCCTGAGTAAATATTAGTTATTACTTTCCCACTTATTATATTTCAATTGTCATGTCTACTCATCTTTCCCCTCAACAGACTATCTTAATCTTTGTACTTATGTGCCTGGCCTAGTGCCTCTCAGACAGTACCTACTGGATAGCTTTGGTTGAATGGATTCATGAGTTAAATAGGATTTCTCTGCTGAGGCAATCAGTAGAGAAAGCACAGGTTAGACGTCACTTTTGACACTGGCATTCCACTGTGCTAGGCTTGGGTTCCAACCCAAGGGCCCCTGGAAGTTAGGACAGGTCAGCCTTGGGGCATCTCCCTGGAGAACAGGACCTACAACCCTCAGGTTGAGATGACCCTGGATAACTAAATCTCTCCAGCACAACTTTCATTCCCTGTTGCCCTCCCCACCTGTTTATTTCCTCCTCCCTCATGTCTGAGTGTGAGGGCAGGGGATGGAAATCCTTGCTAACATCCGTCTCAGCCAGGTCTCCTTTGTTGTAGCCTTTGACTTTCAAGTTGAAGATGTGGTCTCTCTCTGGCTCCTTAGCAGTCTTCATCTACATTCCTGCCCACATGATCTCATCTTGTTTAATGGCCTTAAATACCATGCAAGTGTGGAGGGTTCCCAAACCTGTTACTCCAGCCTTAACTCCTCACTGAGACCCGGACTTCCATTTCAGTGTCCACTCTAGGACTCACTTTCGATATCTTGCAGGCATCTCATACATAACATGACAAAACAGAGCTCCCCTGATGTAGTCTCCTTTAAGTCCACTCCATCTCCTCACAGACTCCGTAGTTCTTCCCAGTTACTGGAGTCAAAAATTTAGGATCATCCTCATTCTTCTTTTTTCTATCACCCCCATATCAGGCACATCCTATGGGCTCTGCCTTCAGAATACGCCTGCGTCTTATCACTGCTCACCTCCCCAGCGCTTGGTCCAATGCAGCTGCCTCTCACCACCCTCATCCCCTGCCTCCTTCCATTCTTTACATAATAGGCCAGAGGCTTGTTTAAAAACATAAGTTAGATCATGAGACTTCCCTGTTTAAAATCCTTTAATGGCTTTCAATTACACTAGAACAAGATCCACTTTTCTTACCATGACCAACATGATAATTTCGATCTTGCCCTTTAAATAATAGGGTGTTAAGAGTTGAAATTTCTACCAGGTGCAAAGATTTAATGATGTGAGATTTCCAAGTGAGCTGCCAGGTCACCTTATGCAGGGTATCAAAGGACACAAACCTGTTCCATAACTTCTGAAACCTTCTGATAAAACAGAAGTGTTGAGACAGTGGAACGGAGAAGACTCAGTAAGGAACAAACTCACATTTAGAGAAAGCCATGTTATGAGTCCTGTTCCATCTTCTACGGAGGAGAACTAGGAATGCACCCCTCACCTCACACCTGGTGGTGGCCCCGGGAGTCTACCAGCTGCTCACAAAGCTCACTGTGTTATTGCTTTAGTTGGGTCCCTCAATGGACTAGGCTTTTGCTGCTTCCTGGGGCATTAAGAGAATGAGAGACGGGCGGGCCAGTTACCTTTTGGGGAGGAGTTGGGAGAATGTGACTGTTAGGGCTGAGGGGGCAGCACTTTGGGGGTGTGTCATAGGGTGTCTGTGTGTGGGGGTCTTGCAGTCTGACTAATAGGGCTAATAGGGCTGCCGGTAGAGTGTAGAAAGTTCAGGAGAGAGGCCGCAGAAGAGAATCAGAACTAAACATCTGCCAGAGCTGGAAGCCCAAAGGCCCATCCTGCCCCCTCTTCAGTCTCCCTCTGCATCAGGCAGCCCCACGGCCATGCAGATGTGGCTTTTCACTTAGAAATATGTCATAACACCTTTGCGTATTATGAAATATTTAACAGTATCATAATCTTGACTCATTTGTAATCCAGAGTTTAGTTCTAAAAACTTGATGAAAACATATTTCTTCACATTCAAGTTGTTTTTCACTTTTTGCTACTATAAATTATGAATACCTTGGTGGTTAATTATATACACATCAATACTTTTGGATATACATTATCAAATACCTTTTCACTATTAATTGGTTGACACATTTTCTCTTTCATTTCATTTCATTTCATTCTTTTTCATTTTCATTTTCTCTTTCTCTTTTCAGTTTCATTAATAGATTTATATGATATTGAGCCAATGTTACTTTCGTGGAAAGTGGCCTACTTAATTATTGTCTCATATATTTTATTATTTTTTAGATATATTTTTATTTATTTATGCATGTAAGAACTGGGGTATAGGTCAGAGGTGCAGGGAATGGATGAGAGGGTCCACCAGAGACAGAGTGGGGAGCAGAACAGGCAGATCCACTGAAATACACTGCTGAGGGGAGCAGCAGGTGAGACAGGAGAGGTCTGCTGTGCCATGTGGATAGCTCCCTGGCTGGGGATCCAACTCAGGCCACAGCTGCGCTAGCAATGAAACTTAACCCCTACGCTACCAGGAAGGCATTCATATATGTTTTAATATGCTGGTGATTTTATACATAGGCCATTTATAAAATGTTGCCTTTTCATCATTACTATCCTGTATATGTTGTTTTCCCCCCAGATTTCTTACTGTTTTTCTACCTTGATGTAAGCATATCATCACCCCAACATTTAAATTATTTAAAGTTTAAGATATTTGAATAACTGGTAAACTAGTGTTGCTTCATTAATCTTTTTCAGCACTTTCTTAGCTATTAGTTTTAAAATACTACTGTCTGATCTCAATTTTTTTTTATTAAGTTGGTAAATGTATAATTTAGCCTAAGGAGACATAAACATCTCTGATGCTGTCTTACTGTCCAGAAACAGGGAATGCCTTTCCATTTGATCAATATTTATGTCATTACTCTTGGGAGTGTTTTAATTTTAAATTAAATTTTAAATTTAAATTTTAAAATGTAGACCTTCTGCATTTCCTATGATGTGAATTCAGAAGTATAATTAACCCTTTCTGACTTAGTTTCCTGGTATATTAAGTGAGGGTAATAGTAACCACCTCAAACAATTGCAAAGGTTGAAATGGATATTCTGTGTGTATGACACACACGTAGTTACTCATCACAACTTGTTAACAGTAATTATAATAGTGCATGATTTATATTGTTATTTTTTTTTTTCTGTATTTGCATCAGCACGCAGAGCAGAGACCAGACCCTGCAAGGACATTTATAGCTGTCAGGAAGGACCAGTTTTTCTTTTTATTTCAGATTCTTTTTTCCCCATTTTTCCCATTTTTTTTTTTCTATTGTCAATCAGAGCAAATATGCCCTGTGACTGTGGTAAAGAAACAGCATTTGTGGTGGATAAGAAACCACTGAGAAGGGTTCTGAGGCTGAAGCAGGTCTGGAGTTCGAAGGAGGATCTGATTGTTGGAGAAAAATTCACCCAAGCAGCATTTGAGTTCAGTTGGGGGAAGGGCAGAGGCCCGGGGGGGGGGGGGGGGGGGGAAACAAACACTAGGAGTTTGTTTTCCTAAGGCATAAAGGAGAAAGGAGGAACTTATAAAAGAAAATGGAGAAAGTTACAAAACATTATCTATTATCTTATTCTGTATTATCTTTTGCCAGTTGCCATACGGAGCCATTTCACTGAGAAAAGAAATGAAAAGACTTAGAAAATGTTTTGGAAACTGGATCCTTGGGAAATCAGATGGGCTGATGGTTCTGTGGTTTCAGGGAAGCTTATCTAAAAAGTTGGTCTTATCAACCAGTGGCAATTATCACAGCTTCCCACTAAAGGTTAAAAAGAGTCATGCAGAGATACAAGCCATCTGCTAACCGGTATATAATCCAGTGTGTGTTCACCTTTTGGGGGATCATCTATTATCTGAGAATGTATTCAGTTAGATCTGTTTTGAGATGCTGTTTTGACAGCATCTGTCTCAACCCCATAGTCTTCCCAGTCACGGACAGCCAGGCCTAAGAGTCTAGTTGTATCATCAAATCTGGGTCAGAAGCTGGGAGAAGTGGTATGAGGGGGAAGCAGAAGCGCCTAGGAGCACATGACAGAGAGGCCGGGGGAGGACGGTGAGGCAGAAAGATTCCCTCAGGAAGTTTAACACATGATTCCAGGGTGCTCACAGGCCTGGAAGCCTCTCAGTGAGTAGCAGGCTAGGACCCTGGGGCCTCCAGTGGAATCCTGGAGCAGGGAGTGTGTGTTGAAGAGACTGTGGTATGGAGATGACTTGGATCTGGATGGAGGAGACTGGATTTGGACTCTTCTGGAGAAGCAGAGAAGCTCTGCTTTTTGGGGAGGCTCACAGTGAATTCCCAGTATGTGCAAATGGCCTCAGGACGATGTGCTAGCACACTTGATTGCTCCCTGCTCTGCCTCTAAGTTGTTCTAGAAATACTCTCCTAAGCCAGCTCCCACCTTGAGCCTGAGTTTTGCTCTTTGAGATTTATGCATTGGTTCATTCTCCATGAAAACAAACAAGAAGATTTGAGGGCTTTCCCAGGCTCGGGCCTTGGGCGAGACTTGGTCTTGTTTTGAGAATCGGTACTAGAAAAGCAAACTCCAGCTCTCTCCCTCGCCAGGACGGGACCTGTCTGACTGGGGGATCCCTCTTGAAATGTGGCATGAGATCAGAAAAAACAAATCCAGGGCTGTGATCAGAGGTGACACTTATAGAAAACAAAGTAGGCGCTGTTTCTTTATGCTCAATCTTCAGAGGGTTACTAAACGGCCTGGTTATCTTCTCATTGAAAAAAAAAAAGGAAGATAGAAGGTATTTTAACTACAGTTACACCCTTTGTTCATTCCTCACTTCAAGATCTCTTCACTCATTTTTAATTCCAACGTTTTACTGTGTGCTCTGGAGAGAGGCTAGTCTCTATTTTCTGCTTACCTGACTCCTTTGGTCTTTGAACCCAATCTTAAACTTTCCTGGTCTGTGAAGTTGACTTGAATGGAAGGAATTTGAACCATAAATAGCTGATTCATTTAATTTTAGTAAAGCATGAGAAAGAGAATTTGTTGGGCTAAAAGAGTAAACATCATCTGCACGCTTTATACTTTTCTCAGTTAGTCTATGGCCCTGGTGGAGAGCGAGAGCATAACTTGAATGCCTTGAGATGTGCTATCCCCACGTAATTCTGCTTTCTTATACCTCCCTGGTGGTGGTGGGGTTAAAGTCTCAGCACTAGCAAGCTGTCTCCGGCCACTGCAGCATGAGTTCGATCCCGACCAGGGAGCTGACCCACATGGTGCAGCAGACCTCTCCTGTCTCCCCGCTGCTCCCCTCAGCAGTGTATTTCAGTAGATCCACCTGTTCTGCTCCCCACTCTGTCTCTGGTGAATCCTCTCACCCCCTGCACCTCTCGCCTGCATCCCAGTTCTTGCATGCATGCATAAATAAATCTTAAAAAAAAAGTTCTGTTTTTTGCCCTCCCTTACACGGCCTTGATTGTAAACCCACGGGTCCAGCCTTCCCTCTTCTCATGACTCCTTAGAATGACATCTCTGTTCTAACCCAACTGGTTTGCTCACTCTTGCTCAGACAGCTCTTCCTTTTTCCAGCCTCCTTACCTGTGTCACTTCCCCACTCCCCCACTCACTTCTCTCTCAACTGCCTCAACCACCCAAATTCTACCTGCCATGTTCTAAGGCTCAATTTCATTCCCTCATCCCCCTTTATTTCTTTTGCAAATTTCCCAGATTACTCCTCTTCTTGAGGGATTTTCATGAGGCTTTTCATCTCTATCTTATATTTGGTAATTAACCAAATATAGCCTTATATTTTTGCACTATTGGTTTATGTCGCAAATTCTTTTTACTTTTTGCTATTTATCTCTTACCTTTCCAAGCATTTTTCAGATTGTGAGGAAGGATCTCTGATTAGACTTGGCTGTTGCACACAGTGGAGCTGACACAAATTTGCTTACTGGTTGATGTTTCTTCCTGAAATCCACATGGTGTCCCAGGCCCTGATGCTTTCAACAGTTAAGAGGGAGTTGTTGTGATAACCACAGTGACCAAGGAGTCAGGCATGACTGGGCAGAGAGGAACTGTTCATTAAGTGTTCGTTAAGTCTCGGATTGATTGGCAGCAGATGGTGAAGCTGATATTTAGGACATTGATGAAAGTGATTATGGAATTATGCTGATATTTGCTCAGTCAACAAGTATTTAACACTTCTGATTGGTGTAAACAGCTTTTGAATCTTGTTGGGACAAGGCCAGACTTACAAAGAAGATTCTAGAGCTGAAGTCATCATTTATCTATACCTTCAAAAGCAAAGAGTACATCTTTCACATACACTCCCCTACACCCACACCCACACCCACCTACACACACACACACACACACACACACACACACACCTTTTATCATGACCTTCCTTGTGAAGAGAGAGTGGGCTCTGTTCTACATTTCTCTGTTAACTCCACTGAGTTTCTACCCATTCTTAGTTTAGGCCAACACTGCTGCACCGGAGCCCCCTACCACCTGGAGTGTGTGACCTGCACAGGGTCACAGGGTGCAACAGCTGCTGTCACAGGAGACTGGTCACCATCACGTAGAGCATGGGGTCACAGATGGCCAATGGCAGTCACAGGCATGGCCTCCAGCAGCAGGAACTCTGTCCCCCCCAGACCCAGTAAGGAGAAGAGCTGGGTCCTACAGTGGGTGAAGGACATAGTCTTCTTGACCAGGAGGAAGGGTGCCAACATTTGGGGGACCCCACTGGAGATGCAGCTGATGTCGACCTCCGAGAGGTTGCATGGGAAGGAACATATGGGCCGGTGGAGACGGGTATCCAGCAGATTGGGAGGATGATGAGCCCGTTGTCCAGCAGAGTCAGCAGATAGGAGACCCCAGAGAGGATGAAGAGCCCCACCTGGGTCTGCCTGTCCCTGGAGAGCCCCAGGAGGACAAACTCACTCATGTGGATCAGGTTGTCCCTCCTCGTGGCAGGTGGATCAGTCTGTCCCAAGAGGCGGTGGGATTGTGTGGGCTGAACCAGAATCAGAATACATTCTGGGACTGAACCCAGGACCTTAGTGGGACCTTCTGAAAGTGCTTGTATGTTTTCTCCTTTAGATTCCAAGCTTCTTGAATTCAAGATCTTTTTAAAAAAAGATTTATGTATTTATGCATACAAGAGCTGGGGTACAGGCCAGAGGTGCGGGGGTTGAGAGGATTCACCAGAGACAGAGTGGGGAGTAGAACAGGCAGATTGACTGAAATCCACTGCTGAGGGGAGCAGCGGGGAGACAGGAGAGGTCTGCCGCACCATGTGGGACCCTCGCTGGCCAGGAATCGAACTTGTGCTGCAGTGGCTACTGATAGTTTCATGGTGCTGAGACTTTAACCCCCTGTGCCACCAGGAAGTTCCCTCAAGATCTTTTCTGATTTTTCTTTTTATACATAGATTTCTGCCAATGTTTTCCAACCCATTTTTTTGTTGTTGGTGTATGAATAAAAATGTTTAAAGGAGTGGTGTTGAAGAGTGTTCTCAGCTTCTAAGATGTAGCCCTTGCATTCTGGAGCTCTTGTCCTTATGGTTGAGGCTGGATGGAACCCTAATCTGGGTGGGTCGGTGATGGAGAGAACATCTCACCTGGTTCTCAGTGGACTGATTAATCGGGCTTAGTCCTAAGTTGATAAGATCGAGGCCTCGTTATAGAACATGATGCCAACTGCAATTATGCCCCAACATCTCGAGATGAAGCTGTTCCTCGGCGAAATACTGGCATTCACCTGAATATTAAAGTAAGTGATTAATAAAAGATGAAGGCACCTATCACTTACTTGCAGTGATGACATCTGGAAACTGACGTTGCCCACAGATGAAGTCAGCAAGGGAGTGCCTCTCAGGCCTCCAGCCTGGCTGTGTAAATCCTCTTCTGGCAGAGACTTGTTAGCCTTTGGAACACCTCCCTGTGTGCTTTGCTGGTCTTTAGCCTCCATTAAAGGATGAAATGCCATTTTTGTTCTTAGTACAAATGTCTGTTCTTAGTACAAATGTCTGAAGAAAGTGTGCAGTCTTCATCTCTTTGTTTATTGACAGTAAGTCCCTGTAGCCCAGTATTTGCCTCTGGTTTCTTTACAACATGGCAGGGGGTGCATGATGAGCCCCGGGAGAGGCTAAGGGCCACAAAGCAAAGTGTGACAGCTGCAACAGCCCATTTGGATGCTGGGTAGTGGAAGTTTGGGAGGGAAAGAGCCAGACACTGGTTTGGCCCATGAAAATCCCATAGAATCCCGGTGGACCCCAGAGCAGAGCCTTTTGCATTGGCCACACATTTGAATCACTTGGGACACTTTAAAAGTTCCAGAAGCCACTATATGCTTGAAATCACATGGAATGTAGAGAAACGAAACAAAGGAACAGACAAAACCAAACCAGAATCATCCCTAGAAATCTGACTGTAGCATCGAGGCTACCGGAGGGGAGGGCAGGGGCTCGGAGCAGAGTGTGGAGGGGCCCATGACTCTGGTGGGGGCTGTGGGTGTCTCGGTGGTGAGCACAGGTGGGGACACACATCTGGAGAGGTGTGAACCTGCCCCTCTGTATCATAGATGGTGTTCATACCAGTGTTGCCTCGATAAAAAACAATACAATTAAAAAAATTCCAAAACCACAGACCACACCCCAAAGTAATTAAATCAAAATCACAGGGGCAAAGAGCCCTTCAAACGTTGAGAGAAGCTTAACATTTCCCAGGTAGTTAAAATGTGAAGCTAAGTTTGAGAATCACTGCTTTGAAGGGAACATTTAACCTTGTTTTTGAAGACTCGAGACATGGATTGTGAGACAGAAATATGTCTTGAGATCATCCTAGAAGAGTATTTGTTGGGGAAAGCTATTTGGGGCCAAAATTCTCATTCTTTGTCTGAAAAAGTTGAGGACAAAAGAGTTTACAGGGTTTGCCTCGATGGCACTGTGAATCGGTGAAAAATCTGAATGTCTTGTCCTTTGCATGCCTGGGGGTTTCCTTCGCCTTAGTTTTCTTAGATCTGGTCCCCAAAAATGACATTTTAGAATGTTTGAACCCAAGGAACAACTAGTGAGTATCATATGAGGGAATGCTGAGAAAGCCTGTGATAAATTGCAGAGCATGATCTAAATGAAAAGAATGTGCATGAAGGATATAGGAGATGGGCCGCGGAATCCAACAAGATGGAAATGAAATCAGTTCCGCCCGAATCCTTCTAGCGGGGTTTGAGGACAGGCTGGTAGTGGATAAGGGTGAAGAGAGCAGAGCTGCTGGACATCATCCCGGTGTCCCCCTGGTTAGAGGAAACCTTCGCCTTTCCTTCTTCTTGTCCTGTGGCCAGAAGCTGTTACTATAGAAATTGCTCAGAACAGAAACTGGCGTGGGTGCGATACCCCGCAACTGAGATTCCAAGCCCCATGCCTGGGGAGGGAGCGCCTGGCTTCTAAGTGTCCATGTCTTTGGTCCATATAATAAGTAGGGCCTCCCTGGTGGCGTGAGGGGTTAAGACACAACCTATGAAGCTGTCCACAGTCACTGCAGCACGAGTTCAATCCCCAGCCAGGGAGCTACCCACATGGCACAGCAGACCTCTCCTGCCTCACCCGCTGCTCCCCTCAGCAGTGTATTTCAGTGGATCTGCCTGTTCTGCTCCCCACTCTGTCTCTGGTGACTCCTCTCACCCCCCGTACCTCTGGCCTGTACCCCAGTTCTTGTATGCATAAATAAATAAATCTTTTTTAAAAAAGCTTTATATAGTAAGTAGCCAAACTTTAGTCCCGCTTGCGCTCCAGAATGCCACAAAGAACAACTGAAATTCTCACCACTGCAGAGAAGAAAATGTGAAAGGGGAATCACAGAGAAGAATGAAAACTGGCAGGAAGTCTTACATCATCATTTCAACCTCGCTTTACAAAGGAGAACACCAAGGCTCAGGGAGCAGAGGTGGGGCTGGACGTGGAGGCTGTGGAGTGCACCCCACGCTCCTCCTGCCTCGTCCCTGTCATCACACACAAGGGTGTGTCACCACAGCTGTGGGGAGCGGCATCCCACATGGTGAAACACAGGGCTGTGTGATGTGTGGGGTGGGGCTGCAGGGAAGGGTCGTGCTTGGGGTGTTGCTCCTGAGGGGGGTTGCATGAAGGTTTTGGCCACAAGGATCAAGGTCAAGAGTCCTTTGGACAGGCTGGTGGACTGCAGGTGAAGTTCGTGAATCAGCTGACCTTTTCCCATGTTCTCTCTGTGAGGAAACTTCCACTCAACTATCTCTTAGCAGGAGCTAGAATTAGACAAGCCCTCCACTCTGCCCAGCTCATTCACCCTGTCCTGACAGATAACAGACTCCCTACTTGAAGAGTAGGCAGAGTTTTTCTTTCCTTATTGTGTCCTTTCTACTTTTCTAAACAGAAATTTGTTCATAGAGCTGACGGCAGGAAGGAGCGCCCATTTGACTGATTTCTTTAAATTCTTTCTCTCATCCAGGAGCTCATTGTAGAACCTTCTCATCGATGTCCACAGCCATTGCTATACAAGAGGAACCCCACTCTGCAGGGTCTCTTGAGGGACCAATTATTTCCTCCTGACTAGTAAGTGCCCACTAAGTTCATTGACTCCCTCTTTAAAGCGACAAGGGCCAGAGAAAGTTCTCTGAATACTAAAACTCAACCAGTGGGGTAGGAAACTATTTTGTCCCCTCCCCTTTACACCAATTGATCTATCCTTTGGATAGATTAGATGTATACATTCTTGTCTTGGACAATAGGATGCATCATTTTATATATGAAAGTTATGTTGCAACTATGATTATAAGGTGTCTGCCTTAAGCTATTGCCCCATTCATTATAGCATAATTTAATGAAGACAGATTAGAGCTCAAGCAATACAGAAACAATTTCCAGAATACGGCACTACATCAAAAAAGCCAGACAGAGTCGGTGGCACATTGTTTGATTCCATTTACATGATGGTCTAGAATAGGTAAATTCACAGAGACAGAACACAGGCAGAGCAGGAGGGGGATGAGCCCGCTGGCCAGGAGGGTCAGCAAAGAGGTGACCCCAAAGAGGATGAAGTGTCCCGCCTGGGTCTGCCTGTCCCTGGAGAGCTCCAGGAGGACAAACTCACTCACCCGGGTCAGGTTGTCCCTCCTCATGTCGGGTGGGTCAGGCCTGGGCGTGGGGCCAGAGTCAGGAGAGGCAATTTTAATACACACTTGAGACCAAGAGAGAAACCCCCAGTTTCCTCAGTGCCAGCCCTCAAAGCCAGTATTCAGGTGCTGGTTGTATTTCTAGGCTTCGGTCAAGGGCCCCAATTGTGCCCATCAGTCCGGATGCACCTCAGAACCTCTAACCCAGTATCTGTTAACACCCTGCCAGGTGCCAGGGCTGGTGTTAGCCACCAGACACCTGTCTGTGAATGAGAAAGACGGGAGCACAGTTCTTGCTTCCTTGGTTCTTATAATTTAATCTGGGACACAGAAATGAAATTAATAATGACAAAAATTAATTAAGTATAATTGGACCAAGTGCTATGGAGAAGAACAAGTTTACTAGGAAGTTAATTAAATCTGCAGCTGTAATTAAACCACTGTAAACCATACTTCTCGTTAATGTGCAATTTATATTGTAAGGTTCAGGCATCTATTTAGATGTCTAAATAAATGATTGACAAAATAATATAATGAGAGCATTTGGAAACCAATGATACTCACACATGCCACTGAACAGGATGTGACTGACATCCTCTGAGGCTTGATTGCTCTGGGCTATCTCCCTTCAACATGTCAGCCAGCTCTTCAGAAAATAAAATTAAATGCCATCAGTTTTTTATTCTAATAGAAATGTAATATCAAGTCACATTTCCTGTTCTTAAAATGACCGTAAATTAACTCATTTATTTAAAAGTGGGTATTGAGTATATGAGGCAATATGCTCTCAACTACCTCTAGGAAACACTGCTTTTCAACCCTCGGAATTTGTTTTTTTTTTTTTTTAAGATTTATTTATGCATGCAAGAACTGGGGTACAGTCCAGAGGAGCAGGGGGTGAGAGGATTCACCAGAGACAGAGTGGGGGACAGAACAGGCAGATCTACTGAAATACACTGCTGAGGGGAGCAGCGGGTGAGACAGGAGAGGTCTGCTGCGCCATGTGGGTAGCTCCCTGGTTGGGGATCGAATTCGTGCTGCAGTGGCTGCAAATTGCTTGATAGTGCTGGCGCTTAACCCCTTAAAGCCACGAGGGAGGCCCCTCAACCCCAGGAATTTGTGTTTAGAAAATCAGTAGTGGGCCTCCCCTGGTGTCGCAGGTGGTTGAGTGCCATGCTGTGAAGCTGTCTGTAGCCTCTGCAGCACGGGTTCGATCCCGGCTGGCTGGCGAGGGGCCCACATGGTGCAGCCGACCTCTCCTGTCTTGCCCGCTGCTCCCTTTAGCAGTGTATTTCATCAGTCTACCTGTTCTGTTCCCCACTCTGTTTCTGGCGAATCCTCTCACCCTCCTGCGCCTCTGGCCTGTACCCCGGTTCTTGTATAAATAAATACATCTTAAAAAAAAAAAAGAGAATCAGTAGTGCCACAGAATGAAGAAATTTGTTAAAAAAATCTGTGAGAATCAAGTGTGACAACTGAATGAAGGGCAGTCAGTGTTACGAAAACTAGAGTAGAGGCATAGAATCAAATACAGTAGAAGTGAGAAGCACACTCCTATGTAGTTTCTTCTCACGGGATGGGGTGGTTGGGACTCTTACTGATGGAGAAAGCAGAGAGGCTGGCTGGGACAGGCGGCATTTGTCTTCCATGCAGCCAGAAAGGGTCATGGCTGAAACTGCTAAGAACTGAAACTGACTGTGGGTTTTCAGGGCTGGAGACCCAGTGCTAGAACCAGGGCAGTAGCTGGTGGCCAGGCCTCCCCGCGCTGCTCCTGGCAGCCTGTGGCTGCCACCCACAGAGCCTGGCATCAGCAGAGGTGTTAGCTGTGATGAGCTGTGGTCTGCAGGCTGCCGCCGCATCCTGAGCCCTCACCTTCAGAGCTGCTCTCCCGACCCAGATTCTGTTACTACAATAGATTAGAGAATACAAAGTGCAGACATGAAGATCATTTTTCATCATTCACCCATTTTACAGACAAGAAAAGCATGGACCTTTATTCCAATCCCGTTTTTCCAATTAATTTCTGATGCTGTTTTTAGATGAAGATCAACTATTTTTATTAATGGTAGCTTCATTCTAAGATTTTTGGCATAATTAGACAATTTCATTCCACTTTGCTTGGCTTGTGGACATTTACTGAGCACTGGGTAGAGCATGGCAAATGCTGCGTGTCAGAACCAATGACACCTGGTCTTCCCCTGCAGATACCAGCCTGGCCAAGAAACAAATAAACAAACAAAAATAGAAAAGTATATGTGGCTTAAGATGTAGGTAGATTGGCAGTAAGGAGAGACCTGTGTTTCCACCTGTATCAAGAAACCATCTAGGTATTACTATCAGTCACTACCCTTTTGAGCCATCGTTTCATCATCTGAGAATGAGCAATTTAGGTCAACACCAAGATTTCTCCCAGCCCTAACAATCTGCAATACATGAATACACACAAGCTATAGTTTAAAGCAATATAAGAGAGAGAAATAATTCTTTGCTCTTTGGTCACTCTAAGTGGGATTGTAGGCATAAGATATTCTGGATTGCCAGATGTGGGGGTCAAAACATTCATTTCACACATAACTCTTTGGAGACATGCAGATGAATGGGACCAGGCTCATCAGAAAACCAGAGCCCAAGGGCCTGGGGAGGGGCTCACACAGTTACAAAGAGGAGCAGCTCACTGGGGGCAATGCTGAAAGACTTGATGCCTTCTGATACGAGCTTCTTTCCCAAGTCAGTCCCAGACAGTTCTTAGGGCAAGATGGCCGCTACTAATACAAGTTTCCACCAGACCAGGAACCAAGCCTATCATGGTTCCTAAGGAATTGTCTTTACCCACTGAATATTCTCAATCCTCTTCCTCAAAATGGGATCTATGTCTGTCTTTGGTCGTCCTCCAAACCCAGCCCTTCTCCATTCATTCTCATCTCCAACATAATGCAACCCATGTCTTGATGCCAGAAAAGAGCCTTATCCCTTTGACCTTTGCTCTTTAATTCTTGGAATGTATGTCTGCCTGTACTGAGCACCTGCATTCCTACTGTTGACCAGATGGCTGATGAAGGCTGAGGACTCTGCTGAGTGGCTCACACACACATTGCATCATCTAGGTCATGGCAAGGACCAAAGAGCCTCCAGCTATAGCCAGCGAGAAAAGTGTAGTGGATATGTGATATTCACATCAAAGACATCTTTACAGACACATCACTCAAAGCAGTGATAGTGAAGGCAAAGATAAACAGCTGGGACTACATCAAATGAAAGAGCTTCTGCATAGCAAAAGAGACAATAACCAAAACAAAGAGAAACCCCACCAACTGGGAGAACATTTTTGCACACAACACTAATGATAAAGGACTGATCACAAAAATCTGCAAAGAGCTCATGAGACTCAACAACAACAAAGAAAATAATCCAGTCAAAAAATGGGCAGAAGAGCTAAAAAGAAACTTCTCTGAAGAGGAAATGCAAATGGCCAACAGGCATATGAAAAAATGTTCAACATCACTTGTCATCAGGGAAATGCAAATCAAAACTACCATGAGATACCATCTCACACCAGTGAGAATGGCACATATTAAAAAAACTAGCAACAACAAATGTTGGCGAGGATGTGGAGAAAAAGGAACTCTCCTGCACTGCTGGTGGGAGTGCAAACCGGTCCAACCACTATGGAGAGCTGTGTGGAGATTTCTGGACCTACTAAACATAGAGCTTCCATATGATCCAGCAATTCCACTCCTAGGTATTTACCCAAAGGACACAGAAACATCAATTCCAAAGAGCACCTGCACCCCTATGTTTATAGCAGCACTATTTACAATAGCTAAGCTTTGGAAACAGCCCAAATGCCCAAAAATAGATGACTGGATCACGAAGATGTGGTCCATATACACCATGGAATATTACTCAGCATTCAAAAAAGATAAACACATGCAATTTGCAGCAACATGGATGGCGCTGGAAGGGATCATGCTCAGCAAAATAAGCCAGAAAGAAAAAGAAAAATACTGGATGGTCTCACTCATAGCAGGAATCTAGAAAACTTAAATAAGGGACCAGGAAAATGAATAACTATAAGAAAGTGAAAATCAAAATCAACAAACAACTATGAACCAGAGACACTCTATGGGGGGTGGGGGGTGGGAGGGGAGGGATTGGGGTCAGAATGGGGGGGTTGCAATTGTATGGGGAATATAAAAATAAAATTTAGAGGAAAAAAAAAAGACAAAATAAGTGTAGTGGAGCATCCCAAGACAGGATTGGCTGCTCCTGGGGATGGGGGTCTACCCTCCCAATCAACCTCCTCTTAACCTCCCCTGTCAGGGGCTCACCAGGTTGAGTGTTTGCCTCATGCACAGAACCCATTTTGGATTGGGAGGCAGCCCATCTCTCAGGAAGACCTTGAAGCAGGTGACTAGCTTCTTCTTGGAGGTGGAGGTTTCACTTTGTCAGTCTCAGCTGATAACTTTTCAGAACCTCAAGTCCCCTGAGGGCAATTACTTGGTGTGCTCTTCACTCATTCTCCCCAGCTACTACTTTTCAACCACAACGCCTCACTCTTGTAGTGCCCTATGGGATAAACATTCTCAAAACATTATTAACTTTTCATTGTTTTAGTTCCCAAGATAACGAGACTTTCTCCGACTCTTTTTGATCTTTCACTGCCTTTCAAGGCTGGAGCATTGCTGGGACTTGGGGCAGGACTGGGAGACAGGAATATTTCCTCCTCTGATCTAATGGGAAAGGGTTGGGATTAATTGAAAAGAAGAGGATTGAAAGTCTCAGAGTATGATCTCCTTCCTAAGGGAGGAAGAGAAATGCAGCTTCTCCTTTTTTCCACATCTAGCTGTAGCGAGGGGTGAGTGGTGAGTAAGCATTGCCCAGTAGCTCACGGTCTGGAAGCCATTGAGAAGTTCCAAGTTCACTGTCATTAAAACATTTCCCAAGGCTCCTGGGTGGTCTCCCATATCATATGTCTGTTGAGATGTGATCCCTTTGCATAGTTTCACGCCATCAGAAGTTTTTCCAGTTTTCATTAAGCTTGATTGATCAACCAGTTCTTGATCATCTTCCACGAAGTCTTAATCTCTTCACAGAAATTACTAGAAGAAGCAGAGAAAACAATGAGTTAGGATGGATTTTTAGTCCCAATATTTACCTATCCATTTCTTTGGTAATAGGATATGGGACTATGGTAAGATGGGAAGAAAAAAAGACATGTTAGTGACTAACCCACTGGCATTTTTCTGTAATAATTGGCCAATATCAACATGGCAAACAATTATTGCTCTTTCTAATTGCAATGGACTGGGGAGAGGTAGTGTCACTTTATGTTCTTCCTTTTTGGCAGAACCTATAGAATCTGAGGTTGATCTCTCCTTCAACCACCCAACACCCAAAGGACCTGAAGTTTCTCCCATCCTAGAGGTCCATGGAAAGCAAAAACTGATGGGACCTTCATACTCAGAGTTGTGGTCAAAAGTTGAGGATGGGGCAGATGTCAAGAGGCACCATTAGGGGCCTCCCCAGTGGTGCAGCGGGTTGACCTTAGCGCTGTGAATCTGCCCACAGCCTCCATGGCATCAGTTCGATTGCTGCCCGGCCAGGGAGATTCCCACATAGAGCGACAGACCTCTCCTGTCTCGACTGCTGTTTCCCTCAGCCATGTATTTCGGTCCTTCTGCCTGTTCTGCTCCCTGCTCGGTCTCTGATAGATTCTCTCACCCTCCCGCACCTTTTGCCTGTACCACAGTGCTTGTATAAATAAATAAATCTTAAAAAAAAAAAGAGGCACCGTTAGCATGACCCCTGAGAGTGGAACTCCTTCTACACATCAAAGGGAGGGTTAGTATGAACTGGTGGAGACGATACAGTGGAAAAGAAGGACTGTTTGGTACCATTCTCCAGGGGACGTTATATGTGGTCATCTAATATGAGTATTTCCTGGCTAGTTGAACGAAAATGAACTTTTCTGCTTTTCCAAACACTAAGGTTTCAGATGGCGTTTTGCTGGATGAAAAAAAGTAGCTTAGAAAATAGTAGATTCAGTGTGATTCTAAATGGCGAAATGTAATGTGCATACAGCTGGATGTATGGAAAGATAGAAACATAGAAGAAGAATTAGGAAGATGATCAAATATTAATGGATCATCTCTGATATAAGCTTTTTAGTTATATTATTCTCCTTTTGTTCATTGATATTTTGAGAAATGTCACATTTTTCTAATATGAATGCAACCTGAAATTTAAAATTTCTTATTGATATAGATTATAGATATAGTCATATTGCCCTGCAGATGCTAGGAAATCAACCCACTGGCATAATGTCCAGCACTACCAAATGACGTTCGTGCAATGTGAGTGTTAAGCAGTGGAGGAGAGGTATAATTAAAAGTTTGCTGAGGCAAAGGAGATATGACTACAGGTTTTGAATCATTTATACCATCCAAGGTAAATATGTATCTATATTTTGGTGGCAAACACTTGGTCTAGACATAGCATAATTGGTTCTTGTGCTGGCTTTGGTATAAGTGACTCTGACTTTGGACCTATCACTTAATCTCCCTGGGCCTCAGGTTTCTCATTTGTGAAACAGATTCCATTAGATAGAATGGAATTTCACAGCCTTAGAGTCCCATTTTTTTCCAGTGTGGACATAACAGTATTCTACTTTCTCCGTAGATACTGAGGTCTAAGACTAGTCAGATCACCATGAATTGCAAACTGTAGTCTTGAGGAGATTGGGTTAATTCTCTCCTTTGAGCCTGATCCACACCAAATTCCAAGGACAGGAACAATATTTTATGCTCTACTTGGATCTCCAGCTCTTAGAAAAAATTCATTTCCTGCAGCATCTGCAGTCCTGCTGGGTCTTTCCCTTCACGCCTGTGAAATTGCACCACTACTACTCACTCCCCCACCCTCTGCTTCTCCACCCTAGTATCTCCTTTCCACAAGACTTTCCTGTTGCTATGAATAGTTCAGCTCACTCCCAGTGAACTACTGTATCTGGTTCTCAGTTATGCACCTTTGCTTCTCAGTTCTCCCACTATTTTTTTTAAACCAAAATTAACATTTCCTCACCTTCTCCCATGAAATGTCAAGAGGCACCTTCTAGGAAGCAGGCTACCCAGACAGCCATACTTGGTAACAGCTTCAATAGCCTTGGTTATACTCGATCTTAGCCAAAAGGCCAAGAAATTACATAGTCTTGGATATAATTCACAGTGAATTAACCGAGGTCTGAGTATGGCGGGACTTTCCACTTGTAGACACAAGAACAAAGTTAAAATGGTATTATCTATGCTTCAACTTCTCTCTGGGCACAATCGACTATGTGGCTTGGAAGAAACCACTTAAGTGATAGAGAGGACGAGAAAGAAAGACTTGACTACTAATATTTAATGAGTTCCAAATGCTGTAAAATAATCATCTCCTTGATTTCTGGACCTACTAAACATAGAGCTTCCATATGATCCAGCAATTCCACTCCTAGGCAATTACCCAAAGGACACAGAAACATCAATTCCAAAGAGCACCTGCACCCCTATGTTTATAGCAGCACTGTTTACAATAGCTAAGCTTTGGAAACAGCCCAAATGCCCAAAAATAGATGACTGGATCAAGAAGATGTGGTGCATATACACCATGGAATATTACTCAGCATTCAAAAAAGGTAAACACATGCAATTTGCAGCAACATGGATGGTGCGGGAAGGGATCATGCTCAGCGAAATAAGCCAGAAAGAAAAAGAAAAATACTGGATGGTCTCACTCATAGCAGGAATCTAGAGAACTTAAATGAAGGACCAGGAAAATGAATAACTATAAGAAAGTGAAAATCAGAATCAACAAAAAACTATGAACCAGAGACACTCTATGGGGGGTAGGGGGCGGGAGGGGAAGGATTGGGGCCAAAATAAGGGGGTTGCAATTGTATGGGGAATATAAAAATAAAATTTATTATAAAAAATAAATAAATATTTTAAATTAAAAAAAATAATCATCTCCTTGAAATATTATGTAAACAAGTCCAGAACATCCTTTACTTCAAGATCAACTACTATATGACATGGGTGGCAAATTGAAATACGCTTTTCTTGGATGTTCAATGAAAATGTCGTTTCTTTGTTTTCTCTAGTGGTCTCACCTTCCTGGATCTATATCCTGATGGGTGGTATGGAAGGGGTTGGGGGAGAGAACAATATAACATTATATAACCAGTTAAAAATATCTTAGTTTGCTAAGGAAGGTCTCTTTTGACTTAAAATAGTGTTTCCAGGTAAATCATTATTTCAAAGGTCCTGCTTTCATCAGCATGGTTTATTTTTCTCTCTCCTTTCTCAAGGTCATATTAGGGGGAAAGCTGATAGTGTGGGGTATCATGGAACTTAGGGTGGGGTTGCAGAATCACTTTTGTTCTTGCTCCTAGTGGTGTGGTCTCTGCAGGTGGGTGAACACTGTCTACATAGATATGCTTGGCCTGTTTCTGTTGAGATGTGGCCCATCTGGGTCATGCCTGACATCCACCATTGAAGGCTGTGACTGCACAACCCATGGGCTGTGGTCTTGATTGTGTCAAGACTCAGTGGCAATCTTTTTGTTCAAGTGGTCCCATTGTGGAGTTTTCCAATTTGATTCCTTCAAACACACACACACACACACACACACATGCACAAATTTCCATTCATCTAACTCCCCTCCCCATGGGGCCTTTTAATCTCTATGCTCGGATCTAGCGTTTCTTCTTGGTGTTTCATGTGGGTTGCTAGTAATTCTCTTCCACTCCTTTCTTCCATGGATGCCCCTGACTGGGGCTGTGGATCCACATGGGTGGGAGAGGGGATGAAACAATGTGGCCATGACTGCAGTTCTGACTGCAGGACCAGGGAATGTCGTGGTGGCAAATGGAAGAACGGAGAGGTCTCTGCATGCTTTGTAAATTCTGACATTCTTTGCCTAGAGTTAGCAGGATCTAAGTGCTTGGCAGCAATATCTTTCTGCTGTCAGCATCTTTTCTTTGTCCTAATTAAGCTAAACCCTATCTCTTAATACCCATAGGAGCAGAAAAAAGAGCTCTGGCCATATACGTTCTGTTATTTTTTGAAACAACTGGCTTCCTAGATAAGGAAGCTGACTTGCTTCTTCTCTAGGTCTACACATTTGCTTCAATGGTGCCCTAACTCTTGGATCCTGGAGCTGAATCCCTCATTCTCCCCATGTTATATCCTAATTCTTCAAACCTGTGAGTGTCACCTTATTTGGCAAAAGGAATTGGGCAGATGTGATTAAGTATTTTGAGATGGGAGAGTATCTTGGAGGACCCAGATGAGCGCCATATACTCACAAATCCTTGTAAGAGGGAGCTGTGATCCTTGTAAGATCATTCAGAGCCAGCAAAACGGAGATATAATGACAGAAGCAAAATTTAGAGTGACGGAAAGAAGGAATCACAAGCCAAGGAGTGTAGGCGGCTTCTAAAAGTTAAACAAGGCCGGGGAAGGGTTCTCCGAAGTCTCCAGAAGGGTGAAGCCCTGGCAATGCTTTGACCTAAACCCATTACAATTCACTTTGGACTTCTGGCCTCCAGAATTGTAAAAGAATAAATTCATGTTGTTTTAAGACACTGAATATGCAAAGGTTTGCTACAGCAGCAACAAGAAACTCAGATTTGTGTCGCTTCTCTCACTCTCCATCCTCAGGTGCCTCTCGCATTAGCTCCATGAACATGCTCCTGCTTTGTTTAGTCCGAGGGTAGAGGTGGCCTAGTCCGCAGTGCAGGTTTGAGGATATGGGAGTGAAAAACAAAGTTCTTTTTTTGCTTATGCCTGAGAACTCAGCAAGTTCAGCGAGCCAATTCCTCCGTGTTTCCAGAACATGGTGGAGTTGAAATCTGCCAATTTGGGGCCTGGAAACCCCACCTTCTTTTTAAAGATTTATTTATTTATACAAGCACTGGGGTACAGGCCAGAGGCGGGAGGGTGAGAGAATCCACCAGAGAAGAGCAGGGAGCAGAACAGGCAGACTGACAAAATACACTGCTGAGGGGAGCAGCGGGCGCGGCAGGAGAGGTCTGCCTCACCTGGCCGGGCGGGAATTGAACCGCCACCACAGAGGCTGTGAGCAGCTTCACAGAGTGGCGCTCAACCCACTGTGCCACCGGGGAGGACCTGGAAACCCCATCTCAGTTGCCATGTTTTTCTCAGTCTCAGATGCGCTCTGTGTAGCAGAGGTGGTTTTAACTACTGCACTGACCATGGCGCAGCTGGAAGGGTGTCAGGGCCCAGCTCTGAATGCCTGAAGCTGAATCTCATGGCCTTCTCCCCATCCTGGCCACTTAGGATTCCATGGCCTGGGTTTCTTCAAATGTACAATGAATGATACTGGCTCACGAGGCTCCTGTGAGGAATGACTGACAGGATCTATGTAAAGCACATCATTCAGCATCTAGTCTATGGCCACCTCTCAATGAATTTAGGTTCTTTTATGTTTGAAATACTTTCACTGCTTTAGAAGAAAGGTGCTAGTCAAGCTAATGCTACAAATAGAAACTATTTTTTTTTTTCCCAGTCACACATTTCTATCCTGTTGAGTCCTGTAAACTCAAAATTATCTTATTTTTCTCTTTTGCAAAATACAAGTCGTTCCAACAGTTCTCTGCATCAAACCCAATGTGTTTCATGCTTCCCTCGGGATGTTGTGAGATGTTCTGGAAGTTCCTTTTTTAGGCACTCGCCTGGTTGAGCGGCTCCTCATCTTGGCATTGTCTGTAGAAGGCATCTAGGGAGACCCCTGAGCAGAGGGCAGATTCCAGACCAGGAGGACTGCTCCTGGCCAGGTGGCATGGGCAGAGGGACACAGAAACCAGAGGGAGGTACAGAAGGGCAGGGGGTCCAGGGACTGGGAATAATTATGCAAGAGTAAATGTGGGTCCAGAAGCTGTTCATGGAACCAACCAGAACCCCTTCCCATATCACCTCTATTCCTGTGAGCAGTTACCTTGCTGCCAGAGTACTGAAGGCATGGAAGAGAGGGAGGGAGCTACCCCAAGCAGCCAACTGTGCCACCGCCTGATGGACTAAGGAGGACCATGCGGTCTGGAGTCACCCCCCTCCCATGTAATATGGAGACGATCCCTTCGCCCAGTGTCTTAATTGCCACTGTGTAAAACTGCAATTTCAGGAGCTCTAGGAAAAGAATTGAAGTTATTAGTAGCAAGCCTGAACTATTATGTACATCTCTGGTTTCTTAAAGAAATGTGGCTCCCAGAAGGTCATACAATAACTAATTAGTTAAGTGGGGCCTTCACTTAGATGCAGGACCCTGTCTCATAGGCAGAGACATTACATTAAAGATTCATGAAAGATTTAATAAACACCTTCCATGTTTATTCACCTTCATCTATCCCTTCTGGATAACCATTTTCTAGTTCCCTGTCTCTTTCCCCTTCTAACATGCTTATGCCATTACCTTGGGAGCCCTGGGAAGGGCGCATTTAGTGGGAACTACACATCCTTTGTAATCTAATCCCACTTTTGCCATTTGAAGGAAAAAGACCTAGTTCTTCGGAATACTGGAATCTTCCATAATCTTAAACATGTTTAAATGCTCAAGTTCAAGGCACTGAAGAGAGTAGTAGTAAATAATCGTTGAGCTCTCTGAGGAGGCGGATGGAGGTAGGATCTGGAACCCAATCAGAAGGGTGACACTTAGGTGGGAGGGGGCAGCCTCTTCTACTGTGATGCTGGAGGGAATGAGATAGAGGGCATGTGGCAAATGCTTAGTAAAAGCTGAGGAATTTCCTTGTTGACCCAGGTCACCAGGCAGAGGACACCTTGTACGTAAGCTTCTTGGCCATAAATAAACCTAGATGAGGTAAAAGTCATCTATATGCAAATGTTCTAGTTTCCCCAAGGGACTTTTTTCCTTCATTCTGCAGGCCTCTATGCTCAAGATAAGGAATAACTGAGGAGGCGGGCGGAAGGAGACCAGAAGAGTGAACAAAACAATTAATGTGACTTCACCTCGCTGTCCCTTCTACGAGATAGTTTCTTTGGACATACTAGCTTCACTTTTGTCTTTTCTTGTCCCAAGGAAAGATGTGTACTCCTTCTTAGCCATGTCTTTATTCAGGCTAGACCCCTACCAAGATAACATACCCACTAAGTTGAGGTTCTCAACACCTGGTGTGAAGTTTTTAAGAATTCTAATGCCCAACTTTTACGTGACCAACTCAGACTCTAGGAATGCGGCCCAACAGTTGTGTTTGGAAGGTCTTTATTTTCCAAAATAAATTTTGGAAATTATTTATTTTCAGGTGATGCCAGTGTGTAGTCAAGTGATGGACTTACTGAAATAGACCTGGCTGGACAGAGGATCATTTCCAGTTGAATTTGGATCTGATAAAATTCCAGTGGCATCACTCAATTGTGAGTTTTCTTCTGCTGTAGAAAGCAGGCACAGATTTGTATTTGAGAGGGTAGAAGATTGGAAGGATAGGACTGAGATTTGTCAACTCTGTAAGGAGAACACAGGGACAATGGAGTTGAGAGTTGGCTCAAGAAATTAAAGAGTTTATCTAAGAGATCTTGGTTATGGAGAGAAGCAAGGGAGCTTGGGAGGAGCTGACAGACAGGAACATCACCAAGGGCCTGACCACAAGCCTCAGAGCATGAAAGTGAGCACAGGAAAGCCAGAAGGGGTGGTGGGGAGGAGGATTTGGTGATGAACTGATTGCATCCCCATGTAGATCTTTCAGTTATGCCCACTGGGCACTTTCCATGGTACACAACAACAGTTGGTGCACAACAACAGTTGGAATCAATGACAGTCCTGGTGGTTAAAGAAATGTTTTCTTACACACACACATTTTCAGAGTTCATGTCTGGAGTGGTCATGCTTTTTAGTTTCTATATTATTATGATGCATTGACATTGGGGTCCTGGTGGTTGGGCATAAGCTGACCCATGCAGAGGCACTAAATTCCTATACAAAGCAAACCCATTTCCTTGTGAGTGTACCTTTCATGCACAAACCAATCAATCCAAATCCTCAAGCACTTCCTTTGTCAAACTCTGTAGCACCTACCCAACATGTTCCCTGCCCTGCCCCCAGCACCAGCCAGCTAGACACCACTGGGTGGCCCAGAGCTCACTACCAAGCCTTGAGCTTGCGCAAGATTTCCTATACTCTGCCTCCCCCATCCCTTCCCACAGAAACCACAATCAAGCCTCAGGATCAGACTCTCCCCTCTCTCCTTCAATCTCCTGATTGACCTGATGCTTCCCCACATGACCCTGCACAGCATGGAGCACCCCCTTTTATTGGGAACTGAAATGACTAAACTCTTCTTTCAAAGGCAGCACCTCTGTGTCTGTCACCTTAACGTACTCTGATTAAAACAAATCCCAGGTACAAATCTTGAAAACAGTGTCAAACATTTCAGTATCACAATGAAAGCCGAAGTTCCTTCACATTCCTGGCGATGACTAAACTTGGCTGGCCTTGGTTCCCCATAGATTTTCGGTCCTGGCTGGGGCCGGGCTTACCTGGTCTCAGGCTACACGGCATTTCTGGGCTTGGTCTCTGTTGTTTGGCTGCCAGGCCTTTGCCCAAACTGTGCTGAAGTTTGTACAGGAGAAATTGGTGCTCTGGGGTTGGATTAGCCATCCTTGGCTCTAGTATCCTGTTATTTTAGAAATAGAAGTGCCATTTGGTGCTGCTGGTCACTCCTTCCTTGAAATACTCTTCCCTTGATTTCCATCACACCACCCTATCTTGGATTTTTTGCTACTTTTGTGACTGCTCTTTAAAAAAAAAACCTCTGTGCATTGCAGTTCTCTTCCTCTGCTTAGTCTTAATTTTATTTTGAAAGCATTTATTGAATAAACAGCACATACATGTATATAAGAATATATGTATACCTGCATGTGGGTATAAATATAGATGTATATGTGTGTACATGCACATGTGTGTATATGTGTGTAAGGAAAGCATTCAATGGAAAGTAAAGGTCTGTCCCACCTCTGTCCCCCAATTTCCCAGACTCTTAGTTTGGCTATGAATGTATGTGTATGTACGTGCACATGTATGTGTGAAAAACATAGGACATACATAGGCATATTTTATATACATTATCATCTATGTGTTTTATTTATAAATGCTATCATGCCGTACAATTGATTTATTTGCTCATCCATTCAATAATTTACTAAGCAGCTAGTACATACAAGACACTGGTTAGGAACAAGGAATACTCTGGTAAGTAGACTGTTTTCATGGAGTTTATATCCTGTTGGGAGGAACAGGTAATTAAAATATTAAAAAGAAAGTCAGATAATTTGCAATGATGAAAGATGATCAGAAGTCATAGCATGCTGATGTGAGAGGGCAGGGAGGTGACATTACCGGGCCACCTGCAAGGTGCCAGCGTGTGTGAGCATTGGAAATAACAGGTGAAAAGTCCAGCATCCAAGGTGTGCCAGAGTCAAGGCCGACTCCTCTTGCACACTCTTACACACCTTGCTTTTTCACTGAACAACATCCACGACAGATGGTTCCTTGTCTGCCATAGATAAAACGGCTACATTCTTTTTGGCAGCTGCATATAATTCCACTAGGGACATAAACTATAATTTACTTGATCTGCCATATATTGATATTTAAACAATTTCTAATCTTCTGCTGATCCAAGCAATGCTGACGCAAATATTTCAGAACATGGCAAATGCATTCGTAAGGTCAAATCCTGGAAGTAGAATTATTGGAACAAATCATGGGCCATTCATTCTAATTGATACTTAGTTGCTGCACCCTCCACAGAACTGAGAAAACCCAGTGAGGGAGGAGGGTGCCTGCTTCTCCCTCCAAGCCTGTGTTTATCTTTTTGAACATTGTCAAAATTAATGCTCCAAGGTATATTTTATGATTTTATTTTGCATTTTTCTTTGAGACTGTTTTCCTTTGGATAAAGGGATTTGCATTTCCTTTCTGTGAATAGTCTATTTATATCCCTTGCCCATTTATCTTTGGGATTATTAGTCTTATTGATTGGCCAGAGCTCTTTACATCGGAGTGAAACGAGCCTATTCCACAGAGTACATATGATTTTCCCAGTTTGTCTTCCTGTTTTCATTTTGTTTAGAACAGAATCCTATTATAAAGCTTTTAAAAGATATATAATTCATAAATGAGCGCTTGGTGCCAGGCCCACACAGTCAGCCTCCTTCCGCACTGGGCTGCCGGCCCTGTCGTAGAGCAGCTGTTCTTCCTCGCCGGGCAGTCTCATCACCTCCACTGGCCTGGGCATGCTGCTGACTTATAAGTATGTTTCTCCAGCCCAGACGCTCCCACCTCACACCCAGCTGTCAACCGTATTTCTCCACACCCGCTACCAACGTAATCCACATTGAACTCATCACCTCTACCTTGTCCTCTCTCCAAACTGGTTCCTCTTCCTGTGCTTGCTCCCTCAGGGAGTCATGTTTTTCCAGAAAAATCTGTATCATCCCTGACTCCTCTTTCTCTTTTTTCCCTAAGCTCTCAATCAGCACTAAATTCTTTTCTTATTATTTCTTACTATTAAGGAATTTATTATTGTTTTGTGTGCTTTCTTCTTGTCTTTCTTGTTGTAAAACACAAACTTTCGTCTTGTGTTGGAAAACTGAAGGAAAGGAATTGACAACTGACGACATTACTATGTTCTCATTTTCCAAGTTAATAGCTCCTTTGAGTTTCAATAAATGCTATATATGAGGTGATAGGGACTCACTAAACTCTCCTAGTTGCACCATAAGCCACACAAACTGAGCAACGTTTCAGCTTAAAAGCAAACAATTGTTTAAAAACAGAAGTCGCCACTTCAGAGATCTAATTGACTTTATTAAATGATTTACGAATCAGGCAGTGCACCTCCAGATACTTCCAATCTGCGCTAAGTTCTATTAGATCTACCTTCTAAATATTTCTCCAGCCTGTCCATTTCTCTCCATTCCTGTTATCACTTGCCTAAAGAGGGTCAATATCATCTCTACCCCGTTTTTCTATACTAGCTTCCTCACAAACTTTTTGTCATCTCCTCTCCCATCACCCTAAGTTCAGTCCAAGTGCTTCCTACAGGATCATGTATGTCCTCGTCACGGTTCTTTTCACGTAGCAATGCAATGGCTATGTATTTGTCTGAGTCTCCTAGTAGAGTTCAAACTCCACAAGGATCTCATTTTCCTTCTGTCAATAATTTGGATGGAGACAGCAGCAATACAGTGGGTTTTTTTTTGTTTGTTTGTTTTGTTTTGTTTTTTTGTGGGACCCTCGCCTGTGGCCAGGAATCGAACCAACGCTGCAGAGGCTGCGGGCAGCCTCGCAACCCAGCGCTCAACTGCTGTGCTACCAGAGGAGGCCTCAATACAGTGATATTTTGATTACAGTGGAGTCCTTAACTGTCTGGTTCTCGTCCTGGATCTATCATTCAGTAAACACTTATTTGTTTCCTATAAGGATGAATGAATAAGTTCTGGGATTTTGCTAGCAGAGCCTAGAAAATTTGCTCCCAATTTTTTTGTGCCAATTTGTTCCCTTTATTCTACCAGGATAGACTGATGGAAATAGTGTATGGAAATAGTCACATTAAAGGAGTTTATTTTGTCTGTAATACATTCATATTAGAATATATATAATAGAAAAACTATAAGCTTTATAAGTCAATGTGGGTTAGTAATTCTTCCTTTTTAAGTCTCATTTGATCTTTGATAGCAAAATCTCCTTTAAGCTACGAGTGGATTAAAGCATCTCTGCACCTTAGGTGTGCTACCTGGGTCGCACACTATATCTTGCATTACGTCCATATAACACTGGAAACGCCCTGGCAAAGCTCACACTTGCTCCCCTCCACTTTACTCCAGAGCTACTGGGAGGACACAATTTTCAGGCAAATGGCACTCAGGTTTTTATCCTAGAGACGGAGGGAAAGAGGAAGTGTCTCTGATTCACTGAGGAAGCTCCAATATTATTTATCTTAAATAGTAATTTTTAATATATCAAAATGATATCTACTGACAGTGATTATGATCTAGTTGGAAAATGCACAATCCAGAAAATAAAAGCCATCCATAATCTCACCCCATCTTGTTGGGTGATATCACCCACCCCCATGGCCTCAGTGGCCCTCGATAGTTCCAGATCTCTCCCCCCTCTTGAAGCTCCTGGTTTGACCTGGAGCACATCATCTTGACATGTTCAGGACGGAGCCCCCCATTACTCCCTTGCCCTCTTCCCTGCGCTTGCATTCTCCCTTTTCAGCCAACGGCACCTCCATCTGCCTGGTGGCCTAGATTAGGAATAATCCTCACCACCTTTCTTCTTTGCCCCCACATCCGATCCCAGTTCTGCATGTCTCTTGACTATGGCTGAAGCCCGTGCCAATACTCACTCCACCCCCACTCTCCTAGAGCGTGGCCACAGCGTGCCCCCCAAGCTGGCCTCCATGCATGCTCCATACTCCCACGGTGGCCAGAAGGACATCAGAGGAGCTACAAGTCATCAGTCACCACGGGAATCCCAATGCTTCAGGTGCTCCCCAGGTCCTCCCCTATGTGCCCCAAAGCTGCATAACCATCTCTGCTTGGGGCATTCTTCAGCCTCTTCATCTGGTTGACCCCCCTCATCCTACAGTGCTCCACAGTGGTCCCCCAGCATCTGCCTCTCCCCTCAAATAGCGGCACATGGGTCACCCTTCTAGCCAGCCGCTGTGCGTGTCCTGGCTCCAGCTGTCTGCCCCCAGGTCTGTGGTGTCCTGGGGGTTGTCTGACCCTCTTCATTGCCAGCCTGCCACCTTGAGCAGGCCCCAGTGAGTGGGAGGGGGTTGAGGAGTGTGTATGTGTGTGTGTGGGGGTACGGGTAGAACTCAGCAGGTCCTCAGAGGTGTCTACGGGGACACTTTTCCAGCTTCTCTCTCCTGGACGCGGTCCTTGAGCTCCCCCGGTGGTGTCCCTGAGGCAGACATCTCTGCTGGAGGACGCTGCAGGAGCAGAGTAGCCGCTACCAGCCTCCAGGCTCACCCAGACCCGGAGCTCCAGCGCAGCCGCCCCAGCACCCTGCGGATGGCAGAGGTGATCTCTCGGTTGCGCAGGCTGTAGATAAGCGGGTAGAGCAGCGGCGTGACATTGGTGTAGACCAGCGCCAGCGTGCGGTCCCGCCGCGGGGTGTAGGTGTACTTGGGCCGCACGTACATGTAGGTGGCACAGCCGTAGTGCAGGAAGGTGACCGCCAGGTGCGAGGCACAGGTGGAGGCGGCCTTGCGCCGGCCCTCGGGCGAGCGCAGGCGGTGCAGGGCGGAGGCGATGGCGCCGTAGGAGGTCAGGATGAGCATGGAGGGCAGCAGCAGCAGCACCATGCAGGTGCCCAGCAGGGGCAGCTCGTCCACGTAGCTCCGCGTGCAGGCCAAGTGCAGCAGCGCCGTGATGTCGCAGAAGAAATGCACCAGCAGGCAGGAGCCGCAGAAAGGCAGGTGGAAAATAGCCACTGTGATCCCCACGGACACCACCAGTCCCCCCACGCAGCAGGCCAGGGCTAGCCGCCCGCACAGCCCCGGGGTCACCAAGGCCCCGTAGCGCAGCGGGTGGCAGATGGCCACGTAGCGGTCATAGGCCATGGCGGCCAGCAGGAAGCACTCCGTCCCGCCCAGCGCCACAAACATCTGCATCTGCACGGCGCAGCCCAGGTAGGAGATGGGGCTGCCCCGGCCCTGGATGGGCACAGCCAGGTCTGCGAGGCAGCGGGGCACCACCACCAGCGTGTAGCAGAACTCGATGGCCGACAGCTGGCACAGGAAGAGGAGCATGGGCGGCCGGGTGGGCACGGAGATCACCGACACGAGGATGAGCAGGTTGCCGCTGAGGGTGGCCAGGTGCACGCCCAGCAGCACCAGGAAGAGCACCGGCCGCAGGTGTGGGAATTCCGAGAAGCCCTGAAGGAGAAAGCCGCAGTGTGCGGTGGCGTTGCTGGGGCTCTCCATGCCTGCCAGCCCAGCGGCACCTGCGGAGAGAAATGGGGAAGGCCAGCTATGGGGTCTTGCCCCTTGGGCCCAGCTAGAGGTGGGAGGAGTAGGGACAGCAGAGGAGGAAGTACTCCAGGCGTTCCCAGCCTCCTCCCCAGGAGGGACAGCTGTGTCATTTGTTCAGAAAAATGATGTGATTTTTCCTGTGCCTCAACTACAATCCCTGGGGCCTCTTTCTCAATATGCTCTTTCCAAAGAAGCTTGATTTCACATCAGGTCCTTACAGTATACCTGAGCTCCCCCTATAAAGAATTCCCAGCCTTCATACTCCACTTATTATCTTGTGGGTCCTCAGCCTGAGCGCCCCGCGGCAGACACTGTGCCTCTGGTCCCTGCTCTCCTGCTCCCTGCCCTCCACTGTCCCTGCTCGGTTGCTTTCTGCAGTGACGGCATCACAAAAGTAACACAGATGAGTTAGAGACCTTCTTCTCCAAACTCCTGATTTAAAAGAGGACAAAGTAGCCGTGGAAGGTAGGGAAGGCAGGAGTGGGGAACGGCTCCCACAGAAGGCTGGGAACAGAATCTGCAGGATGAGTCTGAATCTAGAACTTTCTATGACCCCATATGCGGTTGGAGAAAAGGTCACTGGGAGCAGTCAGCCAATCCAACGAGAGACCCAGGCCTGTGGCAGGCTGAGCAGCCCCGCAGGCAGCAGGCATGAGCAATGGGAGGCTCCTGGCACTGCAGAGGAGCTCGCCCCGGCCATTTTTATTCATGTTCTGCCAGCACCAGAAGTGCTGTATATCTGTCCTAACCCACCTTTCAGAATGAGTACATTCCAGATTTCTTTCTAAGCATGAGTGGGTGACTCATTGGCATCGCCAGTTGGAAAACATTGGTTGGTGGAGGTCAGTTGCAAATTGTTACAAACCTCCAGAGTGGGGAGACATGAGGTGCTAAGCAGCTGCCTGGCAAATTGAAAGAGGAGGTGTGATTTTTATTAATGATGTTTTTCTCCCCCCTAACTCTGCTTCAGTAACTTTAATGGCCAGGTGAGCTATTGTTTCCCGGGAGGGGCGCTGAGTCACTGTTTAGGATGGAGTGGAGAGAAAATGGGCGCGTTCTCATGTTCCCCGGAGCAAGTGCGGAACACCCAGGGCAGAGTGAAGGCTCCGGAAGGGATGCCGTGGGCTTGGGTGTTGCTCACTTTGAGAAGTGGTCTGGGGGGGGGGTGTTTATATTTATCAGTAGTCCCCCCCCCCACCTTGGTCCTCATCTGCCCAGCAGATGTTCACCGGCTTCTGGAGGAGGAAGGTTGGCTGGTGGGTGGGGAGGTGGAATTGTTTCCCGTGTCTTAGGGTTTTGTTTGTTTGTTTTGGCTAATGTTCAGCCTACTGAGCAAATGCAACAAACCTGCAGGGACTGCCTTTTCCCTGCCCGGTGGTGTAGCTGTAGGTGGGAAGAGGAGGTGCCCGGGGGCCTGAGGGTTCCAGCGGGACACACCTGCCAGGTCACTGCAGCCGCCTCCACCAGCAGCTGTCTAGTGCTTCCTCTCTGAGTCCTGGACGAGCAGGGGGTGGGGGCAGAGAGATCGAAGCAGCACGATGATCCTTTCCCTCAGATCCACACCTGCAGAAGGGAGCAAGGGAGGGGTCATCGCGGTACCCCACTAAGGCTCATCCTGCCTTGCAGAC